>NC_045793.1:85063820-85370839 GCF_009873245.2 Balaenoptera musculus | reverse complement strand
CTTTCCCTCCTTTGTGCTCTAAAAGCAGTATGTTAATTTCTGTACCATTACACTAAAACTCAGTGTTTTAAGGTTAGCTTTGTATGTGATTGCTTCTCCTTCTACTCTGTAGTCTTGGAAGGTAGGGTCTGACCGTTACTATTTTAATGCCGGGACCTAGCTTTAGCATGACACAAAACAGAAGTATAATAAATAATTATTTATTCAATTAATCAAAGGATCTTAATTTGCTAAAATATTTTTATTGATGAAAAACATGTATTTATGTGAAAAATACAGAAATTCAAGCTCAGGTCTCTTCCATCATAACACACACACACAAACACCTCTATCTCTTTTAACATGCATCTCCTAGATAGATAACTGTCCATTACCTTTCCCACTAAACAGACTTCTTGAAGGAGTGGGATGCACGTGCTATTTCCATTTTCTTACTTCGTATTCACTCTTCAAACCTGTGACATGAACTCTTCTGCACCACCCACTCCACTGAAATGACGCCAAACAAAGGTGACCTCCATTTTTGCCAAATGCAATGGAAATGTTACAGACATCATCTTTCTAACCATTTTTGCTGTGTTCAGTGGTGCTGACCACTCACTCAGTGTTAAGACTGTCCTGATAACAGTCTTAGTTTCCTTCCTGGGATCCCCTGAGTTCTGAAAAGTAGATGCCACAGTGTTTCCTTGTTCTTTTTGCCTTTATTTTCTCTCATTGGATAATCTCATATTCACTAATTTACACATTCAGTCCCACTCACTCTTCTGAATTTCAGACATGGGATATTCAGATGTCTACCACTTGAATTCTTTCTGCACATCTCATATTAAATATATCCCAAATGGAATTACCTTCTCCCCAAATCTACACCTTGCCGCCAGTCTCTATAATGATTGGCACCACCTAAAAGAAACCAGAAAGTCAGCAAGACTCCTTTCTTTCTCTTTGTCCCCATACAATCACGTGTACTGACAATTTTACCATCCACAGTTTTCTTGCCTCAGTCCTCTCTTTCCCATTCCTACCCTCATTATTATAGTTCAAGACCTCAAAACCTCTCCTCTGGGTAAATCTATAGCCTCCTGAATGGTCTTCCTGCCTCTTTCTTCAACCTCCTTTAATTAGGTCTCTTCATTGCCTACATGTGTTCCATGAAATGTTGCCTACAGTTGCCCTCACTGGGAAAACAATGCACAAACATGACCTTCTTAATCCTGTTCTTAAAACCTTTCTAACACAGAGAGGCAAGCTAGCATACTGGTTAAGATAGTACCTAGGTTAAATCCTGGCTCTGTTCATTATTATGTGGCTTTGGGCAAGTTTCTTCATCTCTCTGGGCTCATTTTCTTATCTGCAATGGAGTTCATGATAGTACCTACCTTGTAGAGGTAAAATCAATTAACATGTACTTAAAGTATTTAGAACACTACCTGACATATAATAAGCACCGCACAAATGTTTGTCATTAATGACGATGTTAATAATAATAAAGCAGTAATACTCAGTGGTTCACCATTCAGTTCTATATGATAGCTTAGCCCAATCTAACTGCCCTAGCTCATTTATTACTACTGTCTATATTAAATTCCAGACTTTAGTACTTAGAAACTCTTCTTTATCACATTCCTAGAAACTCTCAATATCAATGCCTCCTTGCCCTTTTCTCTAGAAGGGTCCTCCTACCCTCCTCACCTGATTTCCTACTGAAGTATTCTCTTCTCCATGAACTGTTACTTGAAACCTCAGGAGAGACCAGGTACCCTTCTGCTAGGCATAGATCTTCTCAAATATTTATTCCATTCAAAATTTTTATTTATAGTAATTGTTAAACCAAATTGAATATTAACATACAGTATATATGATAATTATAACATCAAACAATATATATGTGTGTGAAATATATACATATACATTATATATATAGTATTGAGCCTATACTGTACTCCAGGCCTTAAGCTAAGCATCCTATAGGCATTATAATATTTATTCCTCATAACATCTTTGTAAAGTAGGTTTGTAATGATACTTGTTTTACAAAGGATGGAACTGATGTATAGAGATGTGAAATAACTTGTTCAATTCACAGCTAGCATGGGAGTAGAGCTGTGACTGGAATCCACATCTGTCTGTCTCCAAAGTTCCATGCTCTTAACTATATACTGCACTGTGAAATTCCTGGCACAGGATCAAGATTTACACACCTTACTACAATCACTATCTAGCACAGTGCCTAGAACATAAGCACAACATTAAAATATATACAGAGTTCATGTAACTACTTGAACTGTAATCCATATTGTAGAATACTAAGAACTCCTAACCCATATTTCTTCTCCAAAATGTTTTTTCTTACCTTTTATTCTGATTACATAATGGATGCTATCCATTATGTAATGAAAGAACCTTCTCCTTAATGATTTTTAACTCAGATCACATAGACATACCACAGGATGGACTACTTGAGGATGTAGACGATGTCTTAATGAAGCCTTATTCATCTTTTTATCACCGGTCTCTAGTTCAATGCCAGATAGAGAATAGGTTACCAATAAATGTTCATTGAATAATAACTAGATGAATTCTAGCTCTGGAAGAATGGTGTTGGAACATTTTTGATGAGTCAGCTTATAATTATACACTCCTGGATCAATGGCATAGACAGTTGTAAACACTACATAATTCCAAAAATATTTCAAAATATTTCTGGCACGCATTGGTGGGTATATTTTTGTAGCTGGTTTGCTTTCTTGATTATGTTCTGCTTTGGATAATGTTAAAATAAATTTGTGTTCCCACACATTTTACTTCTGAATGCTCACAATCTTCTGGAATTTAAAACAGAGGTCCAACCAGAGCAAAACTGAATGAGATAATAGAGACATACCTAGAATTTGACTGAGCTTATGTTCCAGGAAAATACATCTTGGTTTATTCTTCAAATAGATTTCTGTTTTTGAAGGATATTCACCAGTGCTCCCCAAAACAATAAAACAGGAATAAAATACTTATTTTTATACCATTTTACAGTTATATCAATCAAAAGATTTTGGCCTCAAAATAACAGAAAACCCAATCCAAATGGCTTAAAATATCTTGTGTACTGTTAGCTCAATAACAAGAAGTCCTAAGAGAGGACTAGTTTGGGCTCATTATTTTAGCAGACCATCAAGGAGCCAGTAACTTTATATCACTCAATTCTGCCATTCTCCACCTTTGGCCACTCTCCTCATGATCACAAGATGGCTACAGTTGCCCCAGGTATCACCTCCATGTACAGCAACTTCCATAGACTGAAAAATGAATAGATCTGTCCTAGATCTTATTTTAAGTACTAACAAGTTTCTCAGAAAGTCCCCAAGGGGCTTCACTTTACTGTTCATTACTTAGAGCTCGGTTATAAGCCATTTCCTAAAACAATCATTGGCAAAGAGATGGAATTACCATGCTTGGTTTAGACTAGTCTAAGTTCATTCCCTTGGGATAAGGCTGACATAATATGAAACACATGGCATAGCATCACATCGGCGTGTGGATACTTGAACAAAACTGGCATTCTGTTCAGTAAGGAATGAAGGGAGGGGGAAAAGAAAAAATGCATTCCAGGTAGACAACCAACAATGTCTCTAATAACTTTGTGACTTTCTAAAGTCTGTCTGAAAGCATATTCAGTGGAAGCAAAGCACCTCCTTATTCAATGCTAAAAGGGTCAATTTCTCCAAGGATAAAGGGTGTCATGATACTCTTCACATTAGACAATGAAGAATTTCCAATTAATTTTAAAAGGGAGACTTGGGGTGAGAATATAAAAGGATATTTTCTTGATTCACAGTAGTAAGTTAGCATACTGTTAGGGCTATCAAAGATATAAGTTTTAAATAATTCTTAGTAAAGTTTACGGTATATATGTACTTTATAAATTCATATATAGACACTCCAAAGCAAATTAATTGGACATAGGAAAATGGCTTTAAATTAAAACATCAATGTAATTCGAATTATCATATTCTCCACTTCATAATAAAACCTCTTAGGACCCATGTTAGTTAAGCTTAGTTTTTCCTGACATTTTCAAATTCTCAGTAAAGCAACACTAGTACCTGTATTTTAGCTAAACACTTATAAGTTAGGCATCATTTAACTTATTTTTAAATGATTACTTCTTCAGAATTGTGATATATCACATATTCATAGCATGTTGGATCCAGTCCTCTTATTTTACTCTGAGACAACTAAACCAGTGCAATTTAAACTACTCTGTCAATATGTTATCAAGTTCATGAATAAGCATGCCCCTTATCTCTGCCCCTTCCTTTGTTACATTAACATTAGGACATTATCCTAGTCATTTGTAGCCCACCAGCCACTTGGTGATGTAAATAAAAGTAACTAAAATCCAAACTATCAAATTCTTATTATCATTTCTTAACAACTAATATATATGAAATACAGAAATCATCTGGGCCCTTGATTTCACTGTCTTTAGGTCTCCCGTTATCATAACTAATAAGGGTTAAAAATACCACTCACAGGGCTTCCCTGGTGACGCAGTGGTTGGGAGTCTGCCTGCCAATACAGGGGACACGGGTTCGAGCCCTGGTCTGGGAAGATCCCACATGTCACGGAGCAACTAAGCCCGTGAGCCACAACTACTGAGCCTGCGCGTCTGGAGCCTGTGCTCCGCAACAAGAGAGGCCGCGATAGTGAGAGGCCCGCGCACCGCGATGAAGAGTGGCCCCCGCTCGCAGCAACTGGAGAAAGCCCTCGCACAAAAACGAAGACCCAACACAGCCAAAATTATAATTAATTAATTAATTAATTAATTAATTAAAAAAGAAAAATACCACTCACAGTTGGAAATTTATGGGTACCTATGTAAGCTTTTCAGCTAGATTTGTCACACATGGAATAATTTTATGTAACTCTGACTAAAGTGAGACTGTATCCTCACATGCATAAATGCCTTTCCGGGACTATTGATTTAAATACTGGCATTGAGGGACTTCCTTAGACATCCAGGGGTTGAGACTCCGTGCTTCCACTGCAGGGGGCGCAGGTTTCAATTCCCGGTCAGGGAACTAGGATCCCACATGCTGTGCAGCGTGGCCAAAAAATAAATTAAAAAAAAAAAAAAAAACTAGCATTGAACCTTAGTGTTTCAAAAGTGTGTGTGTGTTCCATGTATACAAAGAAGCAGAACAGAACAAATCTGCTATTCACTAGAGTGACTCTGCCACACTGAACTTAAGGAAAGAAAAGGTACTTCCAACCAAAGAGGAAAAGGAGATAATGTTACAGATAATGTTTCAGAAGAAATACTAAGAAGGAAGGTTTTAGTATTTTAATTGCAGATGGGTAAGAGCATCTTTGATAATATTCCTGCTTTTCCATAGAGGAATCAACTTCCGTCTAAAGCCCCAGTCCTAACAAAATGGCCATCCACTAAGTACCTGACTTGCCAGAAAGGCAAGATTACAGTTATTCATGTTCAGGGTGCTTTTGGAAATAAGCCACAATTTTGGGGAGATTTTTGTGACCCTTTAGGCCTAAATGCTTGTTATTTTTTTGATTGAATAAACTTGACATGTAACATTGTGTAAGCTTAAGGTGTACAGCATGCTACTTTGATACACCTATATATTGTAGTATGATGTAGTGATATTTATCACAGTAATAATTACAGTAAAATATTATTGTCTCTATTAATGCTTGTTATTTTTTGAAGAAACTTTGTCTAGTAAAGAGTTGCTTTAACATCCTTATAGCACAGACTGCAAAGAAAGGCAAACTGGGTTCAACTGTGGACTGATCAGAATGCTTCACAGATGCAACACTAGACATTTCATATCTCTGACACTTGCTCGTGCTTGCAATCCAGCTAATCAGATTTTGACAAGCTTAGGATATGTTGCTAGATTAATCTGTGGGTTTCTACAGCACTTTTTTATCCTTGAATTAATATATATTCCAGCTAAGTATGTACCTTCCTGTGCACAGTGATACAAAATACTAGGATAAGCACCATTGCTCACCTATAAAATGATAAATAAGTGTTAAAAATACATATAATTGGTTTTTGCATTTAACATTTTTACTGAGACATTCTCTATGATCTTTCAAGTGCAATGTAAACTGCAAACAGCCCCTACGCTACCTGTAATCCATGGCAATATAAATAAGTCACTGTAACATTTGGGGAACTCATGTTTTAAGAAACTTCTTTAAACACAATGTAATATGAAAAATAGATAAATAAAATATACACTTTTTGTTAAACAAGTTTGCTTCTTCCTATTTCATTTCACAGTCACTTAATTAAACCCATGGCTATTTATAGAAAAAATTCTGATTTCATATGCACGAGTTTCACTAAAGGCAGTTAAAAGGCTCAAAAAATTAATCCACAAATTTTATCATTAGAAAAATCAGTATCTTCAAAATATCTTTTACTTCACACTATAAAGGTTTACTCTTTCTTCTGTCACATATTTGTTTGGGGCCATTATTGGATATATGATGACTACCATAAAAGTGAAATTTTTTTTAAGTAAACCAAAATAACTGAAAATAACACAAAGCCGGACATAGATTCATGTAACAATTACAGGGAGAAATGTTTTCCAAGGTAAAACAAGCCATAAAATACGTTAAATATTGAAACAAATCTAATTATTCATTTAAAATATCCACTCATTAACCTACTGGATCCTTGAAAATAGATGCACTGGATGCATCTGAGTTAATATTCAATCAGTTGTCAAAAAAGGAAACTTTTTTCTGTTACTTCTAGACCATCCAAAGCAGACAACACTGTATATTAAACTTTAAACAAATTTTTTTTTAACTTTTAAAAAAATTAATCTCCAAATGGAGTCTTTTTAATAGAGTAACATGTCAATGAAATGTAATAATAGAAGCAATTATTAACTTCCTATGACAATATGAGTATTTTACAACAGTTTTAAGCAGATGCATATCCCTATATAAGTCTATGTAAAATCAGTACTTATCAACCTATTACTAAATTATCTATACAAAATTAATTATAATTTATTTTTATTAAAGGAAATATCATATCAGTCCTTTCTGTAAACAGAAGAGAGGGAGCTGAGACTAGAACGGAATAAATAATTAAAGAGTCACAATACTAAGCAAGTTGTAAGACCCTATTCCATGCTTCTTATCACGATAAATAGCCAGATTGTAGCTTAGAAAGATTTTTAAAAATTAATATTGGATTAATTGGGCGATTGGAATTGACACGTATACATTGATGTGTACAAAACTAATGACTAGTAAGAACCTGCTGTATAAAAAAATAAATTAAATTAAATTAAATTTAAAAAAATTTTTTAAAAATTAATATTGGGCACTGGAACTTCAAGGTAGATGTTCCTATTGAATTCTAAGAAGGGACTAAGTCAGCTGAAATGCTAAACTCACTGGGGGAGGCTGGTGGTAAATACACTGTTGGTTCCTTCATCTTTAAAGTGTTAATATAGAGAATTACTCATATTGAGCTGCTGACATGCTCACAGATGCAAAGTAAACTTTTTGCTGAATTTTGATGTATTTTTCTTTATTATACATGGTTGACTGTGAACACTTAGGAATTAATTCTGTTTCGTTACTGCCCTTCTTTATGAGGTCTTGATTTCTAGCTAAGAAATAAAAGTTCTGCCTTAAAACATGATAATAGTCGGGACTTCCCTAGTGGCACAGTGGTTAAGAATCCGCCTGCTAATTCAGGGGACATGGGTTTGAGCCCTGGTCTGGGAAGATCCCACATGCCGCGGAGCAACTAAGCCCATGCGCCACAACTACTGAACCTGCGCTCTAGAGCCTGCGAGCCACAACTACTGATCCTGTGTGCCACAACTACTGAGGCCCGTGCACCTAGAGCTCACGTTCTGCAACAAGAGAAGCCACCGCAAGGAAAAGCAGCTCCTGCTTACCGCAACTAGAGAAAGCCCACACGCAGCAACAAAGACCCAACGTAGCCAAAAATAAATAAATAAAATATGATTATTAAAAAAAACCCATGATACTAGGATCTAATAGTCACATGCAAGAAGTATAAATAAATTCCTAAGGTTAAATTAGTGAATTCTAATAGGATTTCTGTGCTTGTCAAGCCTAGAGTAAATGATTCAATATATTCACCAACTGTTTAGGAGAAGAGATATGGGTACAAAGGAAATAAATAACTGGGGAAAAATTATGGCTAGAGTATAAAATAAATATAAAACAGATCTTTACACATAAAGGTGGTATCAGTGAGAGTTATTTTTAACACGTGAAAACATGTTCCATTCCACTTAATGGCATTACTCTTCATATTAATGCTTTTCAAAGAAGACTACTACTTGCAAATTACTCATGGTATTAACTAGTCAATCATTTTCTATTTTTCAGTTAGTCTTCAATTAAGTGTAAAATATCTTGAAAGTTAAAAACAGTTCATGACACTAGCTCAAAATGACCAGTATGCTTGGAATAACATTTACTAACACTTACATAATGCTTATTATCTGCCAGACACTACATCATTTAAATACATAACTTATTTAATATTCTCAAGATACTATTACTACCCCAGGCTAGACAACTTGTTTATATAGCCAATACTAAGTGGCATACTCAGGATTTAAACCCAGACAGGCTACTTGGGAGACTACATTTAATGGCTACACTATCACAACTCTTGAGGGAAATGATTCAGCCAGGGACTGCTATGCATTTGAAAGCCATTGTTTAAACTACAAGCAGTCAGGGTTGTCAAATGTGAAAACTTTTTGCTCATTATGAATGTGAATGTGTGAATTTCAAGCAACTAAAAAGAAAAGTGAGCATAAGAAATATGGCAAAAGATTGCACCGTATAAATGTTAAGAGCAGAAATGGTGGCACTTAAATATATTAGCTGTGATTTCACCCCAAGATTACTCTCATTCAAAACAAACACATACAAAAAGCAAACAGTCATATTTAGCATTCAAGGTCATACTACCTAAATTACATACATTAAAAAATATACTGAAAAACTAAAGTAGCATCCCCCATAAATTATGCCCAAAGATAAGTGTCTCATTAACCTTGTTCCAAAACATTAAAGATAGTTTATCCTAAAAAATTAACTGATCAAATTGTTTAAACAATTCAATAAAATTCACATACACAAATTTCTATGGAGGAAAATCAATCTTGGAGAAAATTTGGCACAATTTGTTTTCAGCTTTTCAAATAAAGGAAGCATAGAGGTTTAACTCTATGATACTACCTTGAAGTCAGTCAAAAAGAAAGCATGACTCAATAAATTTGGATCTTCTTTCCTTTGAAGGCATCTTTGAAAGGAGCAATAGGAGGGAGAGCAATGTACATCTTCTCTAGAACTGAATTTCAAAGGCTTTACTTGGCCCTTCTCCTACATCGGAAGAATTATAAAACTTTTTGTCTTTTATTTTCCATCGTGAGATCCTAAACGGGAAAATAAGTTCAGGCTATGTAGGTCCCCATGTGGTTTTAGATGCAGTAGCAAGGAATGTAGGACACAATGGTCTATGTAACTGGCTGCTGTGAACTTTAGTGCAGATTTTAAAAGAAAAGAAAAAAAAAAACCTTTAGCTCTTCAGCACAGATCTCAAAATCACTCAAGAAACTTCCTTCAATTGCGTCCACTGCATTAATGAGATCATAGAACAGAAGTGCTAATTTAGATTAAATAGTTTGGTGAGGAAAGTTTATTATTATAAACTAAAAAGCCATAGTTTATAAATAATAATAGGATGTGACAATAAAGGATATTTTTCATATGTGACTCATCACTGTGTGGATTAAATGCAGCTTAAATTAAAAAAGAAATCCCCTGAATTTAATTAAATGGCTTTCAAAAATGGCTTTAAAAACATTTATACAATGTAGAAAAACTACATCTATTTGCCTAGTGTGTCTTAAAATTCTGGTAGTTCACCTTCTTTTAAAATTATAATTTAATCTTATAACAACTGTAATATAAAATTAGCCAAACACATAAATAAAAAGTGATTAAACAATGCAATTTTATCTGGTGCACTTTTCAATCAATATTCTTGTTATTCAAACTTCTTTTCTTTGCAAAATCTGCCTTAGTTTACCTGATTATATATGTAGTTTCTGTATAATACCCAATGCTTGAATACTTGAAAATCAACTATCTCATTAATATTTTAAAAATACAACTGCTAAATAAGCCATGTTTAAGTTTTTCAGTTATGCTAGTTTACTGGCTCTCTAGAAGTAAAACTACTGAGCCAAGGGTTTCTAAATATTTTTCCAGCAAGTGAAATCTATAGTGAAACCCAAGACACACAGGCACTGTATCTACAGTTCTGAAATTTTCACTTTGCTTACAATGATAAAGTAAACCTATTATTATTTGACAAGGGAAAGAAAGATTTCAACAAGGGAATAGTATATGAATCACCATACACAGAAGAATATAAAAGAGGATTATATTTTCCACAAAAGCTAAAAGAAGCAATTATTTTTGCTCCTTGGTTAGTGATTCAGGAGGTTAATCAGATCCCTGTGGGGGTTCTGTGAACATCATTATGAACATCAATCATCAATGGCCCAGTGAAGCCCAGAACTGAAGGTTAATACAGAATGAAAAGAAATTTTCCCTAAATATATCACGTTATATGTGTATATGCCATGAGTTCTAAACACAGTAATCTTCCAAATAAAATCTAACACAGAAGTTGAGTATCAGAGACTACCTTGGATCAAATCACGGAAGGATATAAATGAGATCTAGTCCAGGTACCCATCTTACGTAAGAATCCATGGCATGTGGTCATTGGCCTCTTCATAAACACTCACAATGATGGGGGCTCATGAGTTCACAATATAGTCCACAGATTTTTTTTTTTAAAGCTCTATTAGAATCTTCTTAATAAAGTAAAGATGCTTCATCCTTTAAACATTTTCATAGATTCATCTTAGTTTGACCCTATAGACTATCACAGGATAGTCAGAATTCCTTTTCTTACTTGATAGCTTTTCAATATTTAATGACAGCTTTCATGCTTTCACTTTTCCAAGTCTTTCCACTGGATTTTATAGAATAGATTGACAATACCCAACAATCTCCCTTTCTTTCTTTTCTTTTCTTGCTGCTAGAGTTACAGTTTGGGAAGGTCCATCTCAAAATGCAGTGCTCAGAATGAGTACATTAAAATGTGGTAATAATTATAAACTATAATAGGACAATCACCTCCCTCATTAGGATATTATCATTAGTCCAACTTAACAATACCTTAAGGTTTTCAGCCACTTTCCACTACAAATACCAACCTTGTTGCCAAAAAAACCATGGTCATCAATTGTAAAGTAGATTTTTGGACTCAAAACCAAAACCTTACATTTATATCTATTGCTACAAGATAGTACCATGACATCAAATATGTTAACATGAACGCCTATATTTGAGCCTCTGGTATGTCATCTTGAAAAATAGTAAGATACTCTATTTGCCTTCCTACCAAACTCATATTCTTCAGTTTCATTCAGTATGGAGCTATGTTGACCTACAAGTCAATGTTCACATTAGCCTATCTCAAGTCATCAGCTACTAATACTCAAGAATCCCCAATGAAAACTCTTTTTGTATGGCAATTTACAGTTAAGAAATTTTGACTGAGATTTCATTTTTCACTGGCTTACTTTTAAAACTGGTTTATAGAGAAGAATAGCTCCCTAAGAGTGTTTCATATCCCAAGAGTGTTTCTTGACGGTTGATCATACAGTAAGATTAAGTGGTTGTTCAAAATGCAGGCAATGACAGCTCAATTCCATCGATGAGGCAGGACAAACAATGTATCACCAACAAGAAACCTTTAGATTGATGTGAATGTGCACATATACGTACATGCCACACACGAGATGCGAATGTGAGCTACAAAACGTATGCAATCCCACGTGGAAAACAAAGATACACTACTTTATTCGAGCTAAAGTTGTCCTCTTCCCAAGAAACTTTTATCTCCCCCTTCCCTCCTTCCGGACCATAATTTTCTTTCCGGCAAAGACAGTGAGAGAGTTCTGCAATTGCCCATCACAGCCTTCAGCTGAGCTTCATTAAACCAGGTTGGAGCTGACCGAGCCTGAGTTGTAACCAGCTGGCTTTTCCATCCAACTCCTCCTCAGAAACACGCCCCCTCCCCCCTCTGCCCAAATCCGAAGCCAGAGGAGAGTCCAACCACAGAGAACTTCCACTCAACCCAATGTTCATAGTAAAGAACATTCCGGTAACCACGTCTCTCCTCCTGACCCCCAACGCTAGAACCCGCTGCTGGGGCCGCGCCTTCCTCGCGAACCGCCTCCCGCGGGCCAGCTCGGGGTGAGCGCCCGGGTTAGTCAGTGCGCACGTGACGCGCGGTGCCCACATGACACGGTCGTGGGCGGGGGAGGGGGACAGGGGAGTGAGGCAGGGAAAAAGTTAAGGAAGACCCGTCCAAGCGCCCGAAGCAATCTGCCCCGTCCCTTCTTCGTCAACTAGTGGCTCAGGGATTCCCCCAAGGCGTCTTCAGTCCAGCTCCCGAAACGGAGGGCGCAGCTCTCCGCTCGTCCCGCCACCCCCTACTCCTCTCCGCCCTGCTGGTGATGCCGCTGCACCCTCAAGTTGCTCCTTCCTCCCCTTTCTCCCTCCTCCCCTTTCTCCCTGCCTCCTTCTTTTCTTCCATCCTTTCTTCCTTCCTTCCTTCCTTCCTTCCCTCCTTCCCTAAAAGCTCTTCATCCACTGCGGGCCGTGCCGCTGACGCACATTTAATTGCCCCGGGAGCTCGCCTGCACCTCCGAGGTCAGACAAGGCCGAACACCTACCAAAGGGGAGGGGATAACTGCGCAAACAAAGTTGCACGCCCCACCGCAATCCGCCCCTCCCTTCCACCGAGACCCCCATTCGGAACCCGGGCAAAGCCCACTTGCTCTGCCGGTTCTCTCCCGACCTCACCCCACCGTCGCGCAACACACCCCCTTCCACACGCGAGCCCACCCTTCCATTATGCCCCGCGCTTGGAGCGGTCCAGCCTCCTGGCAAAGCACCGAGCAAGCCGCTGCGCTCACCTTGCTTGACACACTTGAGCCGGAGGGGATCCTTGCAGTGTTTGATCACGGCAAGCACGTCCCTGATGGTGAGCCCCGCCACGGGGGTCTCGTTTACTTCCAGCAGCAGTTCCTCAGACACCAACTTGCTGCCGCTCTCATAGGCCACCTTGCCGGGCTTCACCTCCCCCAGGTAGGGGAACTGTCCATTCTCGGCGCCCCCCTTCAGTTCGAAGCCCAGCTGGCCCTCCGGGTTCCTGCCAATGACACTCTCATGGACTTTGCTAGTCCAGTGGCTTTTCTTTTTCAAGCTTTTGGACATGGCAGTGGGGTGAGTCGCCTCAGCTCCTGAGGGATTCCTTTGGGGTAGGGGAGTTGGTGCTGAGAGAATGAGGATGGAGGAGCCAGGGGGCCAAGAGGTGAGAAGAGCAGACTTTGCCTTCCTCCCGCCTCTGTTCGGTGCTTTCCCTCTTCTTTGGATGGAGTGTGGACGAGGAAGGGGGAGGATGACAGGGACGGCTGGGCAGAGGTAGGAGAGCTTGGGTGAGGTTGTGCTGTCCCTTGAATGACACTCAAGGCTGTGGCCCCGCAGCAGAAGAGAGCTGTGGTGGTGGCGGCGGTGGCGGCGGTGGCGGCGGCGGCGGCGGCGGCGGCAGCCAGAGCGAGCAGTAGCCGAGCTGGGGAGCGGGTGGGGTGGGGGTGGGGAAGGAGGGTAAGGATGCCGGGGGCCACTCCTGCGTGGTGCGAGTGGGAGCGCGCGCGCGCGCCTGAGCGTGTGTTGTTAGCTGATATCCATGGTAGCTGCAGTGGCAGCGGCAGGGTCCGCGCGCGCCCGCGCGTGTCTGTGCCTGTGTGCGCGCGTACTAGTTGTACTGTACTGGCAACACGGGAGGAGGCAGAGGGCAGAGGAGGAGGGAGCGGGCTGGAGGGGGAGGAGGGGCACGCGCGCGCCGGGTGGGGAGCCGCTTCGCCGCTGTCTCCTCTCCCTCCCTCCGCCGCTTGACCCGGTAGTGAAGGCTGAGAGAGAGGCAGGCTGGGTCTCCCTGGCAGTTTACGGGAGGAGGCGGGAGCGGGAAACGAGGGGAGCCGAGGCCCGGCGTGGGGAGGCCGGCAGGAAGGGCTGCGAGCCCAGCGCGGACCTTTCTTCTGCCTCCCGGTGGCCGAGCGCCGCGCTAGGCTGCCGCGCTGTGAGCACGCCCTGACTTCCTCAGACCTGGGCGGGCCGGAGCAGAAATAGCGGCACCTGGACTTCGGCTCGCCCAGTGCCGGGCGCTGCGGCTCGAGCGCCGCGAGCCTCGGGGCGCGGAATCCTGGCGTGAGAAAGCCGAGCTCTGGGACCCGCCCGGCGTGCACTCGCCGGAGAAGGCCTGAGCGCTGCGAGCCGGGTGGAGGCGTCGGAGTTCACTGATTAGACAGGCTTTGTCTTCTCACGTTTCAGTCAGACCCGTCGCAGAGTTCTCAGAATTCCCCTCAGAGGAGCGTAAAGTTAGAGAACTGCAGACTGGTTTTTCTGTCAGCCGGGGAGGGGGAAGCAGCGCCCCGGCCTCGGGTGCAGACGGGAACTTAGCGGAGGCTTGGCTCGTGAAAGGCGTTTCCAGGCATCGAAGGGTAGGGGCTTCACTTGTCCACGTTAGAAAAGCGGGAAGAAAGGGACTGCGGGATGGGGGTGGGGACGGCTGCGGTGAGCAGCCTCCTCAGAGAACTGGGCAGTTTCACGCGGGATCTGCGGCGAGACCGCTGGGCACGCCCTCGCCGCGGGCGCCCTCAGAGCGGCCGGGCTGGGACGCGGGAGGAACCCTAAAAGTTGACCCGAGCAGACAACCTCCTGCTACCTTGAAGGAGAAGAAGGCTCCGAGGGTTGACAGAGCGGCAGAACAGGGGCTGGAACTCAGCTCGCTGGCCCGCCACCAGGCTCCTTTCCCTTCACCAAGTTTGCAGCCGGGAGGAGAGGTGAGGACCGGGGCGCCAGGATGCAGGAGGGCCGCTGGGTTTCACTCAAAGGCTAGTTTCGTGTGTGAGATGTTAGGGGTGACTTTTTAAATTCCTGTAACTGGTAGGTGAATTTAATTTGCTTTAGTTTCCAAATGATAATTAAAAAAGAAAAAAATGGGCACACCCACTCATCTCTTCAAAGCAAAGCATGAAAAGCACTGAGCTGTTAGGATTCTTGCTGTCTGAGATGAAGACAGTGTGGGAGGCAAGCGGAACAGTTTAAAATGCTTAGTCGACCCAAACAGAAGGACCCAGTTTGAATTCAGGCTCCGCTACTTAGCAGGAGTGTGATCTTGAATGAAGTGTCGACCTTTCTGAGCCTCAGTTTCCTTATTTGTTAAATAGGGTTAAAAGTACTAATCTGACAGGACTACAGTAAGGATGAGATCAGGCAGTACGTGCAAAACGCTTGCCTGACATAGATGGGTAGGCACTGAAAATGATCATTTCCTCTTTTTTCCCCTTCTCGTATAACTCACTGTTTGGGGAAGTGGGGGATCAAAGTTAGTCACAACGGAAGAGATCTTAAAGAAAGATGATTTAACCGTGTCTTTTTGCACTTGAGAAAATGGGTCCCCAATGAATTGGCTTTGATTGATGAGGATTATTCAGTGAACCAGGAGCAATGCCAGGATCTGAAGCCAGAGATGCAGGCAATGCCCAGATATGGGCAGGACTTTTTGTACCGTAGCCCAGTGTCACCCAACGAAGTTGGGTTTTAGCGTTATGAGATACAGTCTTAAGTGGAAATTGGTAATGAGAACCGAATGCAGTGTGTATTTTTAAACGCCATTTACAAACTAACACGTATGGGTAATACTAATATTTATAAAGTTCTTTTTTATCATTTATCTTTTTTAACATTTATCACATGTTGTTCTATAGGCTTTACATATATTAATTTATTTCTCCTGACATCTTAGTAAAGTATGTACTATTATCATCCCCTTTTACAGATAAGGAAACTGAGGCATACAGAGGTTAATTTTTGCACGGCTGCAGTTTTAGTCAGTGGTGAAGCTAACATTCAGACCCAAGTGTTTGACTCAAGACGTGGTCTCAGTCACTGTGTTGTACACTCTTCCCGTGCAATTACCACATATCCTACCAGCAATCAGTACATAGTGTCGTGTCCCCAGAGGTTGGGTCTGCATTTTATTGTAGAGGTACTTAGGGAAAAAGAAAACAAATGGAGCAGGAATTTGACATAAAAGTATTTTACCCTTAAGAACCCAGGAGAGTCATTGAGGTGTGTGCCAGCTAATTTAGTGTTTGGAAGCTTCTAATTCATCTTTTTTTTGCCCTGAATTGTGATAATTAGAGCTGGAACCTGTAAACATTTCTTTGTTTTCAGTTGGCTCAATGTTAGCACTTGTCAATAGAAGGTGCTGGAGGGATACTGCATATAAAAGGGGCTCCTCTTCTTGTTTCCAGTGCTTTTCTTCTTGCTCCTATGGTGTGCTGGTCAGTGGTATCCAAGAAACCAAGTATTTCACACCCTCCAGGAAGTTTGGCCAGTTCCCCAGTATGTGACTTCCTAGTAAGCCTCACCAGCAACCCAGTGGGTGACTTCCTAGCAAGTTTCACTGGCCCCCTAGCTGGTGGTTTTTCTCACCAACCCAGTCTGTGACACCTCAAGCAATTTCTTGACTGTCAAATGGGCCACAGCCTCATTATCTCCAATGAGGACTGTCTCTCAGGCTTCGTAGGGTAGAGAGCAGGGATGGGGGTAGTTCTTCTAAGTTATCCCTCCTTGAGTACTCTCCCACAGCCCTGGAGGTAGTGTCTGCTCCCTTAATCCACTCTTCCTGTATTCTTTAGTGATATCTTCTTCTCTCTTAAAAGAAGAACTGCTAGTTAATAATTCTTTATATTAAATGTTCCCTGTTCTAATTTTGGTGTGATTTCTGTCTCCTGACTGGATCTTGACTCATACAAGGTGACGAATCATGTAGAACCCTGAGGAAAGTACTTTCTTGGGTGTCAGAAGTTGGGATCTTGCCTTTAGCTGTGCAAGCTTAACTAGGTCACTTACACTGTCAGAGCTTGTTTCCTCATTTGTAAAAAGGGAGTGAAAATATATGACAGGGTTGTGTGAGCATCATGTAAAACTGAATGCTCTTTAAATACACTTAAACGTGAATGCACTTTAAAGTTGTAACATGCTATCAAAATTGAAGGTTTTAATTATCAGTATAGGACCAGAATAACAAAGAAGGAGATACCTTAAGAAAAAAATTACATGTATTCTGGGGACTCGTTAGATTGTTTCTTGGCGGTGGGAGGGGCGGCATTTCCTGTAAGGTTTATTGTCATCAAATAAATACATTGTTTGTTCTTTGGCTGGTTTACTTTGCCTAGCTTTTCAGAGATGAAAGCAAATAGTTGTGAATCTTAAGTTTTTCAAGTTTCCAGCTCTCTGAAAAATATGACTGAAATTATGACCATTTTGAAATGCTAGATTCAGACTAATTTGGTTACTTTCTATTCTGGTATCCTTCACATTTGCTTTATTTCTCCTTTGTCTCCTTTATCCTTTCTGGGATGGATGCCTATGTCATGAAAGAATTATTTCATTGCTGAGCACTCTACGTGCAGAACATGGCACTAGATATTGCGTGCTATTCCAAAAGAAAAATAGTTCAGGAGTCTTAAAAGCTAAAGAAAGAAAAACATGAGTACATTCAATCCTTAGGAGTTCTATGAGGTAGATGCTTGTGGCAGACCCAGTTAAGTTCCATCCTGATCCCTTAGGATCCCTTTGATTGGATCCGCCTTACCCCTAGGTTCTGTGTTCTTTTACTTCTCAGAGCCAGCCCCTGAGACTCTCTTTGGAAGACTGCCCAAGGGCTACTAGACTCATTTTGCCTTCAGGCACAGAGAGCCAGAGGGGAACCACTTAGGAGTTCACTTCCCTCCTAGGACACCTGTTTGCCAAGGACTGCCCTACACAGTATAAAAGCCTCTAGTAATAAGAAAATCTGAAGTGTAATTTACACCCCAAGGCTCCCCTGCAGGATCATGCTGATGCTAGAATTTTGCCTGAAATCACTTCCTTCCCTATCTTGCTTACTCTGTAATTTATGTGTTTTTCCTGGAAGTGTTTTGTTAATAAAACAATTACACACAGTCCTCACCTCAGAGTGTGTTTCCGGTGATACTGACCTAAGACATTGCTATTCCTTTTTACAGATGAGGAAACTGAGGCTCAAGTGTTATAAATTACCCAAAGCCACACTACCTATAAGGGGTGAATTTGTGTCTTGATCCATGTCTATGTGACTCTAAAGCTCCTACTTCTAATGCTGTATTACATTTAAAGTCCCTAATACTGAGTATTTTTAAATTTACTCTCTGAACAGAAGTGGACACAAAGGTCAGCAATTGGTTGATCAACAGACATAAAAATTATATCCATATATTAAGAGATCTTTAAGTGTTTGAAGAGGAAGGATAAAGAACCATGAACAGTAAGACCGAAGTGCGGTGTGCCTCATCTAGGAAAACCTTTACGAAGGTGAGAGCTGCCTGACCAAAGCTCTGATGAAGATACGACTCACATTTTAGAAGAGACTGTAAATGTTCAATGTGGTTTTCAGTCACGGGCTTTCTTCATGCCAAGGCTGAGTTGGGTATTTGTGTTTTTCCTGTTGATTCTGTAACAAATTTCCACATTGGTGGTTCAAAACAACACAGATTTATTATCTATAGTTGTGGAGGCCAGAAGTCCAGAATGGTTCTCACGGGGCTAAAATTAAGAAGTTGGAGGGACTGTGTGTCTTCTGGATCTCTAGAAAATCCTATTCCTTGCCTTTTCCCACTCCTACAGGGTGCCTGACCTCCTTGGTATATGGCCCCCTTCCTCCATCTTCAGTGCCAACAACAGCCAGTTAAGGCCTACTCACATCCCATCGCCATGACACTGACACTCCTGCTTACCTCTTCTACTTTTCAGGACTCTTGTGATTACATCAGGCACCCAGGTAACCCAGGATAATCTCCCTAGTTTAAAGTCAGTTGATTATCAACCTTAGTTCTATCTGTAAACCTAATTTCCTTTTGCCATGTAACATAACGTATTCACAGGTTCTAGGGATTAGGACCTAGATATCTTTTAGGGGGCCATCATTCTGTCTGCTGCAGTATTATAGGATACCACATATTCATATCCTCACTTTTCTAACTTAGTTCAGGTTATCAACATAACTACCCCATATTATTATGGTTATTTTCCCTCTCCCTGCCTTTACCTCAAAAACCTGTGTTTGGATTAGCTGAAAGAACTTTCTGAAACCTCTCCTTTCTCCTCTGCTTAAAATCCACTAATGCTGCCCACTAAATACACAGTAAAGTACAAACTCCTTAGTTTGGTTTGATCGTCCTCTGCCCCTTCCACACTCTCCAACCACATCTCGCCATATACCCCCTGGAATTGGAACCCAGGGTGCCCAGCTAATGTGCATTCTCCAAAACAAACACAGACTAAAGGAAGCCCCTTTATAGCACCTGTTCTAGGTCCCTTGGAATATCATTAAAGACAGAAATTTAAAAATTGAATTTCAGTAATATTTTGATCAGGACAATGAGGTACAGTGCCTTGTGCCAAAACCCCACCATATTTGGGACCTGAGACAGCTGACTCGTGTGTCCTACCAAAGGGTCAGGCCTGGGTCTCCCCTTCCCCTTAAAACCTTTTGTTTCATCCATCCTGAATTTCTTAGTTTCGTTGACTCCCTAGGCTATTTCTTGGTTCTTTGCCTGAAATACAGCCATCTCTCTCTATTTGTGGGGCTTGTACCTGCTTACCCTCTAAGACATACCTCTAAGGCCCTTTTCTCTCAGGAGCCTTTTCTATTTTTTTTTTTTTTTTTCTACCAACATAACACAAACTCTTCTTTATGTCTCCTTGTACCCTTGTGGAAACATGGCTTCTAACACACTTCCTTATTTTCAAGTCTGTCCTCCACAGCAAGAATAGCTGGGGCTTTTTAGTTCATCTTTGCATTCTTATCATTTTGTGCATTCTTATCATTTTGCACATTCTCTGGCACAATGTAAATGCTCAGCAGAATTCTGCCTAATAACAGATATATCCAAAGTGATAGTGTATGAAATTCCACTATCTGACCACTACCTTAATGTGAATTTTTGTATTTAGTGTTAAATGATTATCTCTTTACATTCATGCTAATGTCTTAAGAAAATGGAATGCGGAAGAGCACATATTGATGAAGAAAAGACAGAATATACTTAGCCTTGAGGCTGAGGTTAAGAAAAGAAGCCAGATTCTTTAAGAGCTTGGGACAGGGTCTGAGAGGCAGTAGTGATGGTGGTGGTGGTGGTGGTGGAGAATAAGCTTGACCTGCTTCATAGTTTGTCCATGGCCATTCCTATTATTAAACCTCTTTTCACTCTTGCTACAGTATTCACACAAAAATGCTAATCCATATTTATAAGGGAGATTTATTTAGCATGATGCAAAGCATCTTAGACTTTTCTATCAGATCATCTCCAACAATAATATACTCACCCACCCCCAGCCAAAAGTATTTGAAGTCTCCAGTTTTCATCTAAAAGTCCTATGGATTATAGATTCTACTCTGTAGTAGTAGGTTCATATTTATACCAATGTGAAATATGACTTTTCCCTCAAACTTTGCCAAATGATGTTTCAGGAGGATTTGCCATGTTTATCTGGTGGTTTCTGGGCCCAGCCCAGTGACTCCACAGATGTGCACAGCTTAAGTCCAGTGACTGGAAATACAAGCCCAAGTCCCGGAGAGAGTTTGGATTACAGAGATAGATGTGGGGACACTTTGAAACCTTGAATCTTTGGCCTAACCTAGCAGAGTGCAAAACATGAGAAGAGGAAAACACTGAACTCTGGTTTGTAATATCTTTTACTAAGCAGAGAGGAGAGGAAAGATCAGTGAAGAAGACTATATTCTAAGGTGAGGATCTAATGTTGAGAAATCAGGCCTCTGCAGGTTAATGAGGGGAAGGATTAGGGTCTTAGACTTCTCCAAACACGTGTGGAACTGCATATTTTATTTGGTATCTCGTCAAATTACATTGTAGTGCTAATTCTCCTTACCTCAAAACCTCAAATATTTTGATGATTGTAACATTTAGGTTTCTATCAACTAATTTTTCATAGAAGGGCCAGAACTGTTTCATTTTAGTCTAGAATTAGTGGTCATTGGTTGTGCTTCTGCATTTCGTAGAGCCATCTTACTACTTTTAGTATTGGTCTTAGTATTGGGAGGGAATATATGGTCCAGTGTCTCCAGATCTCAGGAAATTACTTTCAGTCAAGACTGTCAACTAGTCACCTGGCCCTGTGTAAAAGATCTGGGGACAGTCAAGGTTTGAGTACTTAAATCTATGAGAGTATTAGATCATTTTAGCTGCTAGAAAGTTCTGAACGAAGTGACTTTGGTCTTTGTAAAGCATCTCTTTGTGTGAAATTCATGGACCACGCAGACTACACGAAGTGAGGAAAGAGAACTGCAAGATTGTTTAAATCATTGCTCCATCCTAACTACAGAGTTCACATGTATGGAGAGAAATTTGACCAGCTCAAGCAAAGAAAGCATGAAAGTAATTTTTTGTTCTGTGACTGATGCTTTTGTTACCTTATTCAACGTATGCACAAAATACAACAGAATAATGTTGTTTTTGGATCTGGAAATATATTCCTTCTTATGCAGTGTTATGCAGGCATACTTATTGAATGTCAATATCTGAATTTATCTTTCTTTTTCTATTATTTGGCTTTTTACTCACTTGATGCCTGTCAGTCTTTTATCATCAATTTATATTCTACTAAATTCAAAAAGATATTCTTACAGCTTTTATACTTTTAGCCTTCCTTACTAGATTTTTTTAAACACTTCAAAAATTCAAGTACTTGGATTTCATGCCATCAAGTAGTTATATCTATATCCCCTCCTTTTTTTTATTTGAGTGTTTCAATTGCCATCACTTTCTACTTTGTGATTCTAAATCTTTTAAAACCATCTTACTGTTTTTTCATGCACTCAACCTTATAGAAAACTCTTCTCTATAAAATACTATTATCTCTTACGTTTATAACTACTTCTGTTTTTTCACATTATTATTCTTCCTGTTTTTCAAATGCACATCTTAATTTATTCTTTTTTTTCCTCTATGTATCTCCTTAATATATGCCTTTAGTTTCCCATCATTTCCCATCATAAATTTTTTAAAAATTTAAAATATGCTACATGAATTTTTAACATGATGTTTAATGCCCATATTCTAATCCTCCCTATTATTTTTTATCATTTTGTTATTGATTTTAAATGACAATAGTTTCCATTTCAATTAAGTGAAAGAAGCAAAAAAGGCACAATATTATCATGGGCTTAATTTTTGTCAATAGTGGAAAATCTTGTAGGTATAAAGAAAGTTTATATGGAAATAAAGTGAATATTTTCTATCTTGAAATAGCGAGGAACAATCAGATGTGTTTTCTAGACTTTGGAAAAACATACTTCAAAAAATTCAAAGAAAAGTTCATCATGCTTCCTCAGTCAGATTACTAAGAAGCAAAACTTCTGATGAACAATTGGAGGCAATAAGAGTGTAATTCTAATCATACTAATTTTAATAATTTTGCAAACCTCTCCAGACACTATTCTGTGTGGTGTGGTTTGCTTTTAACCATTCTGAATGTCAGAGATGTCTTTCAGAATATGATGAATACTAGTGATCTTATCCCACCCTTCTTCCCCCATCAAAAATGCACATGTACATATATCTTCCGTATATGTACATATCATTTCATGTAATGTATAGATTCATTGACACCCAACCATTTTTTGGTTAGGTGATTCTTTAAAAGTCCAGCTTAAATAAACTTCTTATTTAAAAGTTTTCTTTTTTATATATATAATCAGCTGAAAGTAATCTTATCTACTGAACTCCTATGAAATGCTACCTGATCCTTTTCATCAGGTTGTATTACAAAATTCTAGGCATAGCTCAGCCTCACTTCTAGGCTATAACTTGAGAGCATGACTCATGTTTGTATTCCTCACAGAGGTTGAATGAATGAAGGAAAATACAATAGTAGGAAAAAGGAGACACATAACTACAATGAATATACAGTGTATAAATATACACATTTATACAGTTTATGTATAAACATTCCCTGAAGCTCCCACTTTAGCAGGATGCTAAATAAAAGAAATCTAAGTTTTCTCAGTACTAATGGAGATTTACTTCCTAGCTCTTTTCTCTGGAGACAAATGTAGGTCTCCTCAAGGATAGGAAGATTTGCATTATGAGGTATGATTTAAAGGGCTAGAAACATCTTTTCTGCTGTCTCCAAAACACTTCACTATGTTTTGTCATATTGCCTGATAATTTGCATTAGAGATTTATCCTTTTGAGATAATAAAATGCAAATATCTCTGAAAGGGTTTCTTCTGCTTTAGTCATACTCATATGGCTACTAGTGAACAAAATATGTTCATTACAGGATAAAGGGAAGATTGCCAACTAACAAATCCCTAGAGTCTGTACTACACCAAACGTTGCTTAGTAATTTCTACAATTGTCTCAGTCTAGTTTACAAGAATAAAGAGATTAGAAATCAAGGGTATATGGGTATGTTACATAAAGTTGTAAAATTGATATTTACAACTGTGTTTCTATTCTCTATTGATTTAAAAACAATGGAAATAGAAGATTAATAGGTGGGTGTGGTAGGGTGGCACTAATTCAGTTCGGTGGTATTAAAAGGTGATTGTTAAGCCAAGAGTTGAATGAGGCACAGCATACAGTTGTGTAAAAATCTGGGGGAAGGACTTTTCAGGCAGGGGAAAGGGGTAATACCTAGGTCCTGAGGTGTGAAGGAACTGGACAGGTCAGAAACTAAATAATTTCTACTTTCATTATTTTATACATTCAGTTATGCCACCACTTAGGTTAGTCTCCAAGGCCTTCCAAAAGTTGGACCTTGCTTAAAATTTAATTCTTCCCTCACCTCTTCTCACCATGTTCCAGGCTAGTCTATGCCTCTGTGACTTTGTTTAATAGCTGCTCATTCGTTCGTTCTTGCCTAATAAACTGTGGCTTATCTCTTAAAATCCACCTCAAGCTTTCACTCTTTGAGGAAACCTCTCACTCTCTCCCACCCATCATCCAAAGAATTGCTCAGTCTTTGTGCTACCATTGACTTATGCACTTGAGACACTGCTTTGCAATTACTAATTTATGTGTCTGCTTTTGTCACTAGTAAGTTTCTTTAGGACAGAGACATTATTAATTCATCCTTGGGTACCTATGATCCATAATATAAGTAGTACTGCATAGTACATGGTACTAGTAGTATATAGTAGATACTCAATAAATCGTTGTTCAATGAGTGAATGAATGGGATATCTTTTTGCTGTTGTGATTTAACTAATGTAACATTTATCTTCAGAACAGTTTCCATGACATATTTATTCTAGTTAATAGCTATAAACTAACTCTAGACTATAGCCATATTCTATAACCACTAGAATGTTTATCATTATGTCATTTCAAAACAATAAAATGTTAAATTAAATATTATCCTTCATATTTAATGCAAACTATGCTCATGGAAATATTGTGGAAAGATTGAGTAATTTGTGACACACAGTTTTCGATATTTCCATTTAGCATACTTTAGTAGATTTTCAGCCTTTTAAATATGTTAGCATTGAGAACCAGGTACTACTTAATGAAAATCATGATTTAATAGTGTGTTTTTTGTGGTTTGTTTTTTCCTCTTTTTAAGTTAGGGTGATAGAATTATGTTTGAGGTATTCATTACATTTTATTTAAAATAATTCACTGTTCCTAATTTGTAAGCTGAGGGCTTTTTCAATTCCTAAGTGCGTGGCAAAAGTGGAATAGCTGGATGAGGAGCTGGGAAGGAGAAATTATAGGAGATGTAGCAAGAGATGGAAGGAGGATACAGACCTTTAGGCAGGCCAAGTCAAAGGTAGTTTCTGTCAGGGAACTACTACAGCATCATACTTTAAGAGATGACAGAGAAATGGCATTAAAGTAACCATGCAGAATTGGAAATACACATTTGGAGCTTTTTTTCCCAGAAAGTTTCCAACATACTGGTACTTGCCCGGTGTCTAAGGAGATAAGTGTCTAAATGATTGGCATTTGTTCTAGGCTTTATCTATAGTCATGGAGAAATTTTCACCTGCAGGTTCGTCTTGAAGTTGTGGTACAGTCACCTGATACACATTTACTGAATGAACTAAGCTAATGAGTAGAGGTCTAAGCCTTTAATATTAGTCCCTTTATTTATTTGTTTTTAAAGTTTGTGTTAGTATGGGCTCCTAGATTCTTATTTAATCTAATGGATTAGAATACTAATATTCTTTATTTTGATGCTCAAATTGTTTCAGATTTGGCCTGTAGGAGCTCCTTTAAGATGGTTTGCTTATCCTTTTGATGTGTCCCCCTGATTATTTGAACATTTCCTTGTTTCCTAATATAACAAAATGTTCCAAATTTATCTTGTTTTTTTATTCCCCAGCCCTGGAATCTGCCTTTCCCCACAATTAACGCTGATATTTTTTAGTGGAGAATGACATTTAGAAACCAGAATACGGTGATTTGTCTTGTTTATTGCAACTGTTGAGCCATTTCTTCTAAGCCCTTTCAGTGGAGAGACCTAGGAATTGTATACAGAGATATTTCAAATATATTTATATGAAATATACTAAATGTATAGGAAAAGATAACTCAAATTGTCATCTTATTATGAACAAAACTTTAACAATTTTGAAGGGAAAATATTTGTTATCTACATAGAATGGGCCTAGAAAGTAATAACATTAATCTTGAACTAAGTACACCCAAATAGGTTTCATTAACAGTTAAACATAATGTATCTTAGAATCTCAGCTATTGGAAGGAGGCATTGTCTAGAACTGTGATCTAGGTGTTATACAGTATACCCTTGCAGTGTTGTTTTGGATCTGTGTTGCAAGAGAAAAATAAGATCAGGGGACAAAAGCTTGTCCTAATCCTTCCTAAAACTTTTAAGCACATGGAGAAAAGATATTGAGCATTCATTACATTCAGAATCTTGAAATGAATGTATAGTTATGAGGGGTATAAACAAACAAGGATGTAGTGACACTATCTACATGGAAACAATACTAGTGTCCTCTCTTTGGATAACTACGCTATAGATGCAATACTAACCATTCCACTTAGCAATAGCTTGATGATTATTTGGCCACCAACATGAATAACTTGTTAAAAGAAGATGAGGAGGAGTTGTGAACATCTAAATAGTCAGGATTTGCATCATAAAATCCTGGACTATGTATCCAGATTCTTACAGAGTTTTCTCCCAGCCTGTCATGGAGGCCTTTAATAGTCTGTTTCTTCTATTACATTGAAAACCAGAGCTTCTCTACTTGGCTTACTAATTCCAAAGATTAAATCATTAAAGGTAGGAGCTTACCTTTACTGATTTATTTGCTTTTCAGAAAAATTAAGTATAGCCTGATAAAGCTCATTTTATGTAGTATAATAAACAAAGATTCTCATTTTAATAAACACTTGCTAACTACTGCATTATAGTAATTTAATAATAACCTGAAAATAATGTAAAAATATATGTGTACATATATGTGTATATGTTCATATAATACATATGTTATTTTTAACTTCAGAAATCATAAAAAATAAAATAGATACCTGAAGAAGCCACAGCTGTAATTAAAAAAAAATTTGACAGTGTTAGAAGGCAAAATTAACTAACAATTATTAAGAAGTTACTATGTGGTACACACCATATGTATTGCATTTTATTTAATTATCAAACAATACAATTACTAGAGCTATTATTATCCCTATTTTATAGAAGAAGAAACTGAGATTACCTACCTTATTAAACTTGGTCAACTTCTTGTAACTTATAATTAATACATTATAGAAATAGGACTCAAACCCATATATGTTTACTTTAGACCCCATGCATCACATAAACCTTTACATGAAGTATGCCACATAAATCACACTACTCCTGGCCAATAACAATTTTACTAAATTGATTCTTTGTTTTTTTGTCTGTAAAAGAAGGATGTTGGCCTATCTTAGCCATCCTCAATGTTTTTAACAATCAATAAATGCATTCATCACACGTAATATTTTTTTTTATGTTCTGTATTCATGATTGCAAAATAACTATGACTCAGTTATGCTTTGAACTTAATTTCAGTGCTATTAAAACACATCTGTATACATCTGAAAAATACCAGTCGTGACAATAGCACAGAGAGCTTGGTTTTGAAAAATAATTTAAATTATAATTAAAAATGAACCACAGGTACATAGAGAAGGTGTGGACCACACGTATGTGGCTGAAAGCTGACCCACAGTCATCTTAAGTGGATTTTATCAAAAGGGATGCCTAAAAGACCACAGGATCCCAACAGAGAGAGTCTGTGAAGAGATGGCCTGCTGAGACCCAAATCACAGTGAAGTACCGTTGAGAGATTCCTGCTAATGAATGGGGAGAGGAGTAAATGGTCTGAAGAACCCTACAAGGAAATGAAACACCCTGCAAGGGAGAAAGACCAAGAGTCAGCTTTGACACCTCCCAAATGAGACAGCAGTCAATGATGGCAGCTCACAAAAATACAAGCATGCAGGAGCTTTCCTATGCCCTCACACCTCCTCTCTCCACCATCTTAAAACCTGGTGTGGTCAGAAACAGTGCTAATTAGCATTTGAGGAGAGGAAGAAGACAAGTTGGGAAAACAGAGTCTCTATCCAAGTCATACTGTATACTACAGGGCTGCCATCTGTTGCATGGTTGATTAGGTGAGTGCAGAAGCTTTAATTTTGAATAAAGTTTGGAGTTTTTATTATTTACTCTAGCTGTACCTATCAGTTTCTAAACTGAAAGTGATTAAAGTACCAGGAGGATTTTTATTATTTAAGAGAGAAGTGGGGGACAAATCAAAACTCTGTCCAGGGGAGGCAGAAGAATTACCTTATAGAGCATACTTCCAGGGACATTTTGAGAGAAAACAAAGTCACTTAATTATTTCATATTTTAAAAATTCTTGTTTGGTTATTCTCTCAATTGTGTTTTTATATATCCTTTCTTCCTAAATGCTTTAGCTATAAGCAAATAAGGGTAAAGTCTTCATATGCAAGATTATACATGTTTTCCTTTATAATTGGAGAAAATGGTATTTTATCTGAACCCCTTGTGTCATGTGACATATTTGACACCCTATATCATACCTAGTGTGTGGCTATTTTTAAAACACAAATCATCACAAATCAACAGGATCAAAATTAGATTTGAAAAAATGTATTCAATAAGATGTATAAGATGAGGTAGAATTAATTCTCCTCTACAGAGGACTTGAGATGTAAATCTGTAATATGTATTATATTAGATGTGAATTAGTATTAGATTTGCATTTAGAAAAATGTACTATGTTCAGTTCTGAGTATCATTTAGGCAGAATATTAGGACAGATATCCTATCTCGACTGTCTTCTCCCCCCTCCCCACCACCTAAATGTCATTGAAAAATCTGTCCTTCTTGATTATCAACATTAAAGACTGGTTTTGAAGAATGCAGAGAACCTAAGATTTACAATTTAGTGAGAGATAGAATATAAGTAAGAAAAATTTTTATAGGTACAGAAAAATGTCCTTAAGAGGTAACAATTTTAATACCTTAAAAAACTTATCTATCAAATACTGAGTTTTAGATATTAAGGCTAGCAAATATATACAAAATAAAATAGTTTCTTGAATAAATGTACAACATTTAGCTTAAAGAATCCATTTAGGACTTAATATTCTGCTATCAGTATGTGGGCATTAAACTTGTTATTTGAAACATATTGGAAATTAACTCAGAAAAATCCTTAGAATTTGGATTTAGGTACTATTATTTAGATTTTAGATATTGTCCAAAGGAGGTTGGTACTATTTATAACATGGACCCTAAAGTCACCCTAAAGTAAGGTATACAAAAAAAGAATATTCTAGTATGCAAAAAATGTTAATGGTCTATAATGACATCATTCTCACAAGTATAATGCAGAGAGTAAAGTACTTAAAACATTTCTTTATATTATTTCATTATTAACAATGGCTATTCATGAAAAAATAAAACCTTCAAATATAGCAAAAGTGAATAGTTACTGAAACTTAGTATCACTCTGAAAATTTATGTTGCTTAAAAATACTGGTTGTGATTATATAACATTCTGAATTCAATGACTTTTAGACCATCTTAATTCCTACTTAAGAGCTATTCCTCACTACCTCCTTACTGATAAGAAAGAACCCCTTTTTGCTCAGATTGGCAATGTTCCCAGATAAAACACTCACCTTCTCAGACTCTTTTGCATCCAGGGGTGGCAATGTAACAAAAGTGTAGGTGATGAGGTCCAAATATGTTTCTGCTGGAGACTTCTGGGAATATTTTTGTTTTTCTAATACCGATATTCTTTTTGTCCCGTTCTCTCTCTCCAGGCTACAGCACAACTGAAGAGGGAGAAGCCATCTTGCCTCCATGATTGGACAAACATGAAGATAAAAGCTTCCCTGTGTGGATGATAGAGCAAAATGATAGAAGGGGCTCAGACTCCCTTCCTTCAGACTTCTTGATATGTGAGGAAAATAAAATGCTATTGTAAGGTTAAGCTACAGAAATGGGCTTCTATTTTTTTTTTTAATACAATTTTCAATTTTTTTTTTTTTTAATTTTATTTATTTATTTATTTATTTATTTATGGCTGTGTTGGGTCTTCGTTTCTGTGCGAGGGCTTTCTCCAGTTGCGGCAAGCGGGGGCCACTCTTCATCGCGGTGCGCGGACCTCACTGTCGCGGCCTCTCTTGTTGCGGAGCACAGGCTCCAGACACGCAGGCTCAGTAATTGTGGCTCACGGGCTTAGTTGCTCCGCGGCATGTGGGATCTTCCCAGACCAGGGCTCGAACCCGTGTCCCCTGCATTGGCAGGCAGATTCTCAACCACTGCGCCACCAGGGAAGCCCTAGGCTTCTATTTTATTCAACTAAATACGTCACAATTCAGTGTCCATTAAATTGGTAAAAGTATCCACTTTAAAGGGTTAATCTGAGGGACCCACCAATACATTACACAATCAAATCTCAGAAGAAAATTAGTTTTTTTAATTCATTGTGATTTTGAAATTGATCTTTCATAGTCTTTTAGTTATCAAACTATTAAATACATTTGACCATTCAAATAATGTTGTGAATAATGCCAATGAATCCTGTTATTTTTCTCAGTGTGAGTAAGATTGTGTGTGTGTGCGTGTGACAGATTGTTACCTGTACTTCTACCAAGCAGATATAAATTGTAAGTTCCTTGGATTTTATTAATTTGCTAGAGCAGCTCATAGCACTCAGTAAACAAGTTTATTTACTAGGTTACCATGGAAAAGTTGCATAAGGCAAGGGATGGGGAAAGGGCACAGAGCTTCCATGCCCTCTCTGAGAACACCACCCTACCTGCATCTGCACTCATTCAACCTGGAAGCTCTCTGAACCCTGTCCTTTTGGGGTTTTTTGGAGGTTTCATTACAGTGGCATGATTGATGAAATCATTGGCCATTGGGGATTGATTAAACCTCCAGTCCCTCTCCCCTCCCTCCCAAAGGGTGAGGGAGGCGTGGAGGCAGGGGTGGGACTGAATATTCCAACCCTCTATTCTTGTTGGCTCCCCAGGCAACAAGCCCCCAGCCTTAGTTGCTTTCCAAAAGTCACCTCAATAACATAAACCCAGTTGTGGTGGAAGGGGGCTTGTTATGAATAACAACACACCCAGTTCACCTTTATTAGTTTCAGGAACTGAAGACAGGAGATCAAATATTCTAACAAAAGATGTTCCCATTGCTCTTATAGCTCAGGAAGTTCCAAGGATTTGGAGATCTGTGAGCCAGGAACCTGGGATGACGACCAAATATATATTTCTTATTATAACTCACAATATCACAAATTAATATACAGAGGTCTTTAAGTTAGGGGGAAAAAACTAATATAGCCATTTCACTGATTATTGACTTAAGCCCTCAAGTTAAAATGTCCTTGGTCAAAGTCACAGATGTTATCTACTATTTGCTCTGAGAATAAAAATGGTCACTTTGAACATCACATAAACCATCCCTGAAATAACTTCTCTCAACCTCCCATCTTCTCCCATTGACAGAAGATGAAAAGTTTCTAAGTCAAAACAATCTTGAAAAGAAGGAAAACAACTGTATGTCTCAGAGTCTAGGAGAGGTTTCCAGTAACTGCATGGGCAATGGCTAAGCTGAAAAATAATTGGAGGCCATAGCATCCTTTGCCCCTCAAAGGTGAGCAGTACCTAAGAGGAAGAAAGCTGAGCAAGGCTACAGTTTACACCTACCACCCATCCCTAGTTCAGAGATGCAACGATTTTGCCAACCACAAATTTGAACAGCCATCTATTTACTGAAATATAACTTAAACTTTCGGTGGCAGCTAGGGACATTGCCTGTATAGACTTCACTACCCTCCAAGTACCTATAGTTCTCAAACCCTCAGAAAATTCAGTTCCCAGTAAAACACTATGAATAAAAGGAGTCTGGGGTGGGGATATACTGAGGAAGTTGGTAGGCAGAGAGGAAGAAAGAAGTCTTCCCTGACCAGGAATTGAACCTGGGTGGAATTTGCTAAGAGCATATTTCATAAGTGTTCTCACCACACACACAAAAAATTTGACTTAAAAAAATAGTAAGTATATGAGAGGATAGATATGTTAATTAGCTTGATTGTGGTGATTATTTTACAATGTATATGTATATCAAAACATCAGTGTATTTGTATAACTTAAATATATACAAGTTTTATTTTTCAGTTATACCTCAATAAAGCTGAGGAAAAGAGGGAGATTAGGGGAAAACGTGGTGAATGGAAACTTGCCGTGTGGTGTAACTGTAGGCAAGGACGGTGATTGATTGTGAGCAATGCTTGGGAGATGTGGGATTTCCATATACTACTTCAAGAGAAAAATGGTTAAGTAAACACAGCCAGAATAACCCAGAAATAAGTTCTCATCCTAGAAGACAGAGAACCAGGCAATAGAATAAGATTCCAGATCACTACAAGCTTGCTAAAAGCTAGAAATTATTCTGAAAACCATGTATGTTGATTTGCTTTTCAGTTTAAGAATACAAGGAGACTTCTATCAGCATTCAAGTAGGCGGTGAGAGAGCTATAGGAATCTATGCCCCCGCCCTTTTTTAGGGGGGCTGCATTGGGTCTTTGTTGCTGCGCGCGGGCTTTGTCTAGTTGTGGTGAGCAGGGGCTACTCTTTGTTGTGGTGTGCAGGCTTCTCATTGCGTTGTCTTCTCTTGTTGTGGAGCATGGGCTCTAGGCGCATGGGCTTCAGTAGACGCAGCACTCGGGCTCAGTAGTTGTGGCACACAGGCCCTAGAGCATGCAGGCTTCAGTAGTTGTGGCACGTGGACTCAGTAGTTGTGGTGCATGGGCTTAGTTGCTCCGTGGCATACGGGATCTTCCTGGACCAGGGATCGAGCCTGAGTCCCCTGCATTGGCAGGCAGATTCTTAACCACTGTGCCACCAGGGAAGTCCCTATGCCCCCTTTTAATAGGCTAAACCAGACCAACTAAATAGGATTGAGCAATCTTTATCTAAGGATGAGCACATAGCACACTATACAAGCAAATAAACAACACTTACCCTAAATAAAGTAAACAGACACAAACAAATTGACTTATGAAAGAAATTCTTCAGCATAGAACAAAGGGAGAATTACTCTAAAATACTTCTTGAAATGATTTTACTATAACATGCAGAATAAATTATTTTAAAAATATCTAGAACTGAAGCAAACAGTCTACTTCAAAATATTTAGCAACACAGATGTCCTTATAAGCTTTGTGCAATGTTAAGGATAAAGAAATTGTCTTATTAAAATCCAGGTCCCAAAATATGTAGGTTACCTAGAGACCCTAAAAAAATACAAGAAACCTAAAGCAAATTCCAGGAAAGCTTTAAAATTAAACCTTTGCAACATAAAATACTAAAAGATAATTGAGAGGTGTTCATAAGGCTTATTTTGTTTTTTTCCTTTTCTGGCAGGTGATAGGCCTGGGAGAAGACTGAATTCTTTTTACTTTCTGATATGCAAGTGTTCATAAATTCTGGCACTGACATAAAATCTCTGAAAAGTTTGCTCAGACACATATCAGGGGGTCAAAAATTAAAATTAAAATTGAGAAGTAAAAAATAGAAAATTTTGAATAAATGTTCTTATGGTGAGCATTGATATGAGTGAATCCAATTAATTTATGTACACATTAATATAGACACAAGTGTAATAATTGTCACTTGAAAAACAACATATGTAATTGGAAGAAATAAGCATAATAATCTATACCTCTAACTTGTAATCTGTACCACATATTAAATTAACAAAAATCTGTAAATGTAGGGATGGGTCAGTAAAATCACATTTCATGTCTTACATAAGAGGGAGGTCAAAAGTTACATTTCTTTGTTAAATTTGAAGCTAAAAAAATTATATAATCATGAACTTAATTAAAGAATACAAAGTAATCCCAAAGCAAAATTTTAAAATTCTTCCTTCTTTTAAAATTACTACTGAATAAAATAGCAAACAAGGCATAGTGTGCATTACAAATGACTAAACATAAATATAACAGTAAAATAGCACAAAGTATACAAATCAATGACAAGTTAACCTGGATTCAGTTATTACAGTAAGCGTAAATTAGATATCAACAGGCAAAGTGCATCAGAACTAATTAAAAAGAAATTCAATTATATGCTCCTTCCAGAAATTTAAAAAAAATTTTTTAAGTTTACATATGTAAGTACCATGTCATATCTTTTGGTTTCATCTATCTCTGGATATTTGGGCACTTGTTTCAAACCAACTGCTCCTTTGCATAGACACTAATCAACTTCTTATAGGCATAACCTGTGGTACCTTGCCTCATGCCCATGCCATGTACTTCTTGCCTTCTGTCTCAGATTCTCTTGTTGGCGCCGAAGTCTTAGCTGCAATAGTGTCTTCTTAGTCCCTTTATTCAGGAGCAAGTTAGGTGTGCAAGGGAATTAATTTTCCATGGAGTATAATTTTGGCCAATGGGAGACAAGAGAGAATGGATAAATTCTTTACCCTTTCTTTGCTGGATAAAAGGCCCTAATATTCACTCATTTCTGTGGCCTCTTGAAAGATAGTGCCACATGGATAAGCAAGCAGTCATACTACATACTAAGCAGTAGCCAGTATGATAACCTATCCTTGTATTTGCTTCCCCCCACCCTTCCCTCACTTTCTATTTCCTCACTCCTATGCCCTGGGAATGCATTATCTTAAAAGGTAGTTATATAAATGTCTCTGACTTAGGCTTTGTTTTCTGGAAATCTCAAGGCAAGACCATTGATAATAAGAAAATTCTTAGAAAGTAGACTACAATGATGGGATTTTAGAGCTGGATTACTCACCTGTCTGAGAACAATGAGGATTCCAGTTCTAGTGGTGGTAGGAGGCTGAAAATTTCTGACTGGCAGTAGCACCATGATTACTAAGGCTTTCATCTTTTTTGCTTTGGAATAAAGTACAGATGAAAGGAGAGACACTGGAATATATGATGGTTATGGTGTTTTAAAAGTATAGGGTCAACAATAATGATAAGGATTGTGTGGCCTGACTTCTCTTAATGGCATTATAACTTGACTAGAACAAATGTGATGAAAAATTGGAACTCCCTTATATGGTATTGAGAAAGGGTCAAAAGACTCAGGGAGTTGAGAGTGTTAGAATAGATTATCTGTTTAAGACTTAAGCACCCATAACTTAAGATCCCTGGGTGGACCCAGCAGACACTCCATAAGGTATGCACTGCTGAGTGGACACCAGTATCTTTAAGAAGCATCGTTGGTGGTGGTTGTACTCTGCAGGCTGTAGTTGATGGTGTCAGTTGTTGCTGTTGAACTGGGCTCTTTAATATCGATGGGAATCAGGCCAGGGAATAGCATTCAATTACCAGAGGCAAAGAAGATGTAATTACCAGACTTGCCATCAAGTTCCCTTGACCTTCAGCGATCTGTGGTAATAGCTAATAGGTCATGGCATTCTTAGACATGAGATAGATGAGTAGATGCCTATGAGAAATGGAGAGAAAGAAAAAAAAGGTGAGACAGAGGCTGACATCAGCTGCTAAAACAGGAAATTGTGGTTCCTCACCCAATTTCCAGATCTAAGTCAGTTCTCAAATCCAGAACTCATTGATTAAAGCTCAAGATCCTCTTGAGAATGAAGCCTGCAATGCCACATTAAATTTATACAATAATTATTTCCTCAATTGTTCTCTTAAAGTGACTTGGAGCCATTTCCAGGGTAACTGAACATTGAGGAATGAAGAAAATCCAAACATTTCTGGGACTGTTAGATGTAAGGTCTGAGCTGACACCGATGCCATGGAATCTGAAACACCACCATGGTTTTCTGGTTAAATGGGAGCTTATGGAAGCCAGGTGGAGTTTGGCTCAAGCTCATTTCAGTGTATCCAAGTATCTTTGAATCTAATCTGTGGTTATTTCCTTGGTCCCCATGTGCAGGATTGAGAGAAAAATACTTGGCAGCTAGCAGAACCCAGTCATTATAGCCTGTGAATGGTAGTCATCATGGCATCCAGAGCCAAGTGGAATCCCCAGAAACCACACACCCATCCTGAGGAAAATCATAAATCAGAAGCAATACTGTATTATGGGAAGAACTGCTGAGATTAATATCACTATCAAACACCTAGAGGATATAGGGGTTATGGTCCTCATAGTGTTTCATTCAATTCACCTATATATACCCAGAAAAAATGAAATGGATCTTGACAAGTATATGTATTAACTATAAATTTATTCATGTGGCAGCTCCAATCACAGCTACTGTATGATACCATCTGCCACAGAAGCTGCTATTGTGACTACCACTTGGTTAAATGACAGATTAATACAGTCTTTGGCACTTGTTATAGGATTAACATTCTTGCAGATAAATATGTACTTTCCAATTCCCTTCATTAATTAGGATCAAATTTGGTTTTTATTCACATGGTAAGAACAGGAGTTCATATTTACTCCCTAGCCTAGGAATATGCTACCTATCCTCCGTTCTGTCACAGTAGAGAATTCAGGTATCTTGATCACCTTGACATAACACTAGACTAGTACATTGATGACATCATGGTAATAGGGCTTGATGAGCAGGAAGTGGAAAGTACACTAGATATTCTAGTAAGACATCTGTGTCAGAGAGTGGGAGAGAAGTCTCATGAAGATCCAAGGGACTGCCACAGTTGTAGAGATCCAGTGGTCTGTGACATGCCAAAACATTCCTTCTAAGACTAAGGACAAGTTTTTGCACTTTGCATCTGACATCCCTGATGGAGGCACAGTGTTTGATAGGTAACTTCTGATTTTGGAGGTAGCACACCCTGAACTTGAGAATGCTGCTCTGACCCATGTATTTGGTATCTTGGAAGCTGTTCATTTTGAATGGGGCCTAGAGGAAGAGAAGATTCTGCAAAAAGACCCAGCCTGAGGTCCCTTGCCGCTTGGGCCTTATGATTCAGCAGATTTGACAGAAATGATATATCTATCAAGGAAGAGTTTGCTGTGTAAAATCTCTGATATGTTTCCAGGATTTGGAGGAAGATTATGCCTTCTCTGTCAGAAAACTAGTCTCAATTTTAACAAACATTTCTGCCACGATAATGGTTCCTACTAGAAACTGATAGCCTGACCATGGGTTGCTAAGTGACCATACCACTGAGGTTTTCTTTCCTAAGCTGGATATTGTCAGTTCCATCACATAAGATTGGACAGGTGTAGAAACAGCATTTGGATTTCAACCTGAGCACATCCAGAATGTACTAGTAAATTACACAAACAGAAGCCTCAGACTTCCGTGTCACTTGTCTCTGCTATCCTCAAAAACAAGAATAAATAGTTGTTGTATATGTTTTGTTAAATTTATAAGATGGTATCAGTGTTACAAATCTTATTTCTTTTTATAGTCAACATTATATATTTTAAAAATCTATTCTTTTTCTTTTATGTACAACTAATTGGTTTCTTTTTACTAATGTACATTGTTCTATTAGAACACATTGTCACGTATTATCTATCTATTTCATTAGCATTCAACAGTTAAGTTACTCCAGTTCTTTACAGCAAACAATGCTATGGTCAACATCCTTAATAAATACCTCTTCCTATTTCTCATTATTAATGAGATTAGGGTAACTATATATTGAATCATTCAAGTTTTACTTCTGTTATTTTTTCTCCCTTGGTTATTTTTTACTGGGTTCTACGGAAGTCACTGAATATTTTATATATTAGTTCTTATTATTTATTTGTAAGTATTGAACCCCAGGCTGTCACTTCAGTCTCAGTCCTGTGATTGAAATGAAATCTGTGACTGGCCACTCAGATCCTTGTTCAGGGCCAGAAGGTTTATTCTCTCATTGATGAAACGTGATTCTTGCAGGCATCCCATAATAATCATCCCTCATTAGGAACTGCCTTGGGTGGAGATATTTGTCTCACCCAATTTCACACATGCTTCCCAGGGCAGTTTGCATCCTGTGACTGGTGAATGCAGGGAAGTTTGGCCCCAGCCTCTCTCCAGCTTCAGAGAAGAAGCCTTCATTGTTACTGCATCATAACACTATTTCTCCCTCTAACCCAATTCTGGTTTTTTCCCTTCCCTCCCTATCACAGGTGTTGACCTCAAGAACAATCCATAATAAACCTGCTCAGTAATCTCTTTCTTACGGTCTGGTTCCTAGGGACACAACCTGTGTGAGTGACAATTATTAATGGAAATTCTTACTTATGTTGCTCAATTCTCGTATTAGTCAAAAGTCAAATTATGTTTGCTTTTCTCTTGTGATTTGGGCTTTTATATCTTGCTTCAGTAAACATAATCTATGGTTAGCTTGGTTATACTTTCATTCTCAAGCCTTTTATCCATTTGGGGTTTTTTGTTTGCTTTTGTTTTATAATAGTATGTGCTAGAGGTCCAATTTTATTTTTGTAAATAAAATTTTTAAGTAGTAAATCAAGTTTCTAATCTCTTACAAAAATGTCTATCATTTCTCCAAAGTTATGTACCATGTCCTCTATCATAAAACAAGTAATCTGTTTAAATCCTTATTTTTCTATTCCTTCAGTCAATTAGTCTGTCCCTGCACCAGTTCCACACCGATGGTTTTCCTTTGGTGCTGCATTCTGTCTTAATACCTAGTAGTAGGAGTTTCTTTCTTTATACTTTTTAAAAATTGCTTTAGCAATTCATGGAAATTTATCTTTCTGTATAAATTTTGGAATAAATTTTTCAAGTTCTTTTCAGAATCTAGCTTTGGTGTTGAAATGAATAACAATGAATTTACAGATTAATTTCAGGACAATTAAAATCTTTAAAATTTTATTCATTGTATTCATGAGGATATTATATCATTACATTTATTCAGATCTACTTTGATATCTTTTAATAGAATTTTTAAAAATACCCATAAACTTATCAGGCAATCTTTGCTAGATTTTTTTCTAGGCAATTGGTAGTTTTTGTTGTTATCACAAATGGCATCTGTTTTTCATTTTATCTTCTGGTTACTTATTGCCACTGAAGAGACTTTGTTGAATATACTTGAAGAAGGATTTACTGAGCTGAAAGATAAGATTGAAGAACTCTTTCAGAAGGCATTAGCGGGGAATAAAGTGATGGAATTTAAAAAAGTCTAAAGATATGGAGACTAATAATAGAAATGGCAATACCCATCACAAAGGAAAGACAATATTTGAGGGAAAAAAATGTTGATAATTTGTTAAAGCTAATGCAAGGTGTAAGACTTCAGTTTAAAAGGGCACATAAAGAGCTGAATAGGAGAGATAAGTGGAAAAAAGTTCCTCATTTAGATATATTATGGTGATTTTTAAGATTACTAAAAAAAAGGAAAACTTATGATTTTCAGAGAGAAACTAAAACTTGTCTTTCAGAACTAAAATCCAATACTTTTTAGCCCTGATTACAGCAACACTGAATGTAAGAAAGTTTTCAAGAAAAAGGATTTGAATCTGATATTGTATCCAGCTAAGATATTATTTCAGTGTTAGAGCAAAAAAATAAGATATTAATTATCAGAGAGTCTAACAACATGAAGAATCTCTTTAAAAGAGTTCGTAAAGATTTAACTTTTTTTTTTTTTTTTTATGTGGGGAGGGAGGAGAATTAAGTAGAAGAAGGAATGCTACCCAGCTCTTAGGGTCAACTGACCCTTTCAGTCAACTGGTTCTTTATTTATTTATTTATTTATTTTTGGCTGTGTTGGGTCTTCGTTTCTGTGTGAGGACTTTCTCTAGTTGCGGCAAGCGGGGGCCACTCTTCATCGCGGTGCGCGGACCTCTCACTATCGCGGCCTCTCTTGTTGCAGAGCACGGGCTCCAGACGCACAGGCTCAGTAGTTGTGGCTCACGGGCTTAGTTGCTCTGCGGCATGTGGGATCTTCCCAGACCAGGGCTCGAACCCGTGTCCCCTGAATTGCCAGGCAGATTCTCAACCACTGCGCCACCAGGGAAGCCCAAGATTTAACTTTTGAAAGAAAGAAATTGATTCCAAAAGCAAGAAATTGCTATGGGAGGGAAAAACATGTAAGAAACAAAATAGAACTTATTGATGTATAAATAAGTAAGAATTTAATCATTTGTGTAAGCACAAAATTCCATAACTAAAACTTCAGATGACACTAGTGTTATGGAAGTTGTTGGGGGAAGACAGGGAGGTGAGAAAGGGAATTGTGTTGACATTTTGTCCTGTTCATTGTGGGGAAACATAGTTGTTCATGAGGTTATAGATATTGATAGGGAAACAGAGACAAAATATTAATCTTTCTTATCCCCACTGCTTAGAGCATTGCCCAGGATACAATCAATGATGAAAAAATAATATTTGTTGAAAGAATCTTACTAAATTAATAATGGCCATCAAAATAGTAAAAATAGAGTGCATATAGTTAATCCATAAGTAACATATAATTGAAATCAGGGAAACGGGAAACATAAAATAAATTGCAGTAGGTGGAGAACATAAAATAAGAGGACACAAAAAATAGTAATAAAAATAATTTATGGTAAAACTCAGTAATCAATGTAGGTAAAACTTAACAATCAGAAGACAGTGACTCTCATATTGTATTAAAAATTAGAGCTAGCTATGTTGTCTAAAAGATACTCATTTAAAACACACAGACACATATACAATAAGATGCAGAAAAATTGATTTCTATCAATCATAGAAAATATATATCTGGAAAATATCAACTAGAAATTTTAATATCAGAAAAAGAGTAGAGATTAAAGTGAGAACTATCATCAGAGATGGATGTTATATATGTATGAAAATAATAGTAAAACAGGAAAATTGTAATCATCAATATGCAGCTGAGAGTATAGCCTCAAAATATATAAGCAATAGCTGATATCTGATATGAAGAGACATGGTAAACAAACACATATTTTACAGAAATGTGATGCATGGAGAGCAATAAAGGTAGAGACAATGTCAGTGGCATGACTAATAATTTGATCTAACAGGTATGTCTGCAACCTCATATCAAACGAACATAGAATACATATTATTTTCAGACACATGGAACATTCGCCAATGATGATGGTATACTGAGCCCCAAAAGAAGTTTCCAAAATTTAACAACTAACAATTAACAACTTACAATCTATATTCTATAACCACAATGCAATGAAGTTAAAAACCAAGAAAATAGTGTTTAGGGAAAAAATACCTATTTCTAAAAATTAGTATACTACCAATTACCCTTTGGTTTAAAGCAGAAATTATATGGTAAACTTTGAAATTCTTACATTTAAATGATAATGAAAGCACTGAGAGTCAATATCTGTTTGCTGCTGAAATGTAGAGGAAAATGTGTCAATGTACAAACAATAATAATATAAGAAAGATGGGAAACTAAGCTAGGAAAAGAGCAACAGAATAAATTTAAAAAAGAGAGAGAGAGAAAGAGGGAGACAGAGAGTAGAGTGTATAATAATAAGGCTAGATGAAGTAATGAAGAAGGAAACAATTTAAAATGAAACCATGTGAAAAGACTAAGAAACTTCTAGTGATATGAATTAAGTTAAAAAAGAGAGAGAAGATGCAAATAAACAATATGCAGAATGCAAGTGAGGAAATAACTAAATATAAGCAAAATTCTACATATGTATAATGGATGACTATATATCAAAATTTGCAAACTTAGATGAAATTCATATTTTCTGGGAAAAAACTATCAAAACTCCCTTTGCCCCAGAAAAAAAAAAAAAGCCGGGGCAAGATGCTTTTAGATGAGAGTTCTGTAAGTCTTTAAGGAACATGTATCTTCTACAATTTTTCCATCAAAAAAAGAAAAAGAGGAAAGCTGACCAATTTATTTTATGAGGTTAATATAATCTGGATACCCAAACTGGGTAATGATAGTACAGGAGAACTAAACTGTTGGCTAATTTCACTCATGAACATAAAAACAAAGATCCTCATATTAGCTACTTGAAATCTAGCAAAATATTTTTTTAAAAAGTAAACTGTGGTCTAGGGAGAGTGTCCGTGCCTGACTTAGGAGCTGTGTCAGGGCCTTAGTTAGGGACAGTGTCAGTGCCTGAGTTAGGAGTAGTGTGAGGGCCTTACTTATGGACAGTGTCAGTGCCTGAGTTGGGAGTAGTTTCAGGGCCTTAGTTAGGGACAGTGTCAGTACCTGAGGTAGGAGTGGTGTCAGGGCCTTAGGGACAGCATCAGTGCCTGAGTTGGGAGTAGTGTCAGGGCCTTAGTTAGGGACAGTGTCAGTGCCTGAGTTGGGAGTGGTGTCAGGGCCTTAGTTAGGGACAGTGTCAGGGCCTGAGTTAGGAGTAGTCTCAGGGCCTTAATTAGGGACTAAATAAATAAATAAATAAAGTAAACTGTGGTCAAGTATAGTTAATCCAAGGAGGTAAGGATTATTCATCTTGGAAATCTATTCACATAATTAATAACCACAACATTAAATGATCAAAGAAGGAAAAAATATGTAATCTTTCACCTCAGGCTGAAAAAAAGCATTCATTATGATTTACTACACAGTTAAGATAGAAATTCTTAGCAAATGAGAAAAGAGAAAGAAAATTCTTTTAAAAAAAGGAAAAAAGAGTACAGAATATCTACAGTAAGAATCTTATTTAATAGAGATATTTTAGATTCATTCCCCTTCAGACAAGTGTCAAGACAAGGATGGTTGCTCTATCACCACCATTATTCAACACAGACTGGAGGTCCTGGACAAGATATTATTGATAAAAACAAAAATAATAAGAAATAAAGATAATAGGAAGAAGTTAAAATGTCATGATATGAATATCTTCATGGAATGCCCAAGATAATTTATAAGCAAATTTTAAGATTAACAGGAAAATTCAGTTAATTTAAGGTCTGAAGGAACAATGTAAGGAACACCCCATATGACCACCATCCCAGAAATGAAATGTGCTATCATTTTGTCAAGTTTGTTCCATATTCCTTTTTAAAATAACAAGTATACATTTACAAGAAAATTCATTATAGCATTGTATGTTAGAGCAAACAATTGGAAACAATCTATTTTACATTAAAATTTTAAAGTTGAAAGAGCAATAATCTCAATCTCTCTGTCTGTTCTACAAAAACTTTCAATTAACTTAATCCAGAATTTTTCCCCCAAACTCTTTTAGAACACATACTGTTTCTCACAATCACCATGTATTCAGGCACACATATACATTTCTAACTTTCAGAGTTTATAAAAATAATTACCTTGAAATCAGAGGAAATTGATTTATTAAGAAAGACTACTTGAAGACTGTATTGAATGGACAGTAATGAATGATAGGTATGACTTATTTGAAAAAAAAAGTTACTTGAAGCTGATTTATAGATTTAAAACATCAACACTGCAAAATATTAAAAGTCCATGCTCCTACCCTGGTCAGGACTTTTCAGATCTTCTTCTCTAATAGATTTCAAATATTTAAAATATAGTTTTAAACAAAAACTGTATCACTTGGAGTCTTTCAAGAATGTAGCTGGCCATTCTAGAAGCTATAAATAAGAGAAAATTGGCAAAGTCTAGGTCAATGGTGTCCAATGGAAATATAATTCTAGCCTTACAATTCTTAACCTTAAATGTGAGCCACATATGTAATTTAAAATTTTCCAGTAGGTACATTTAAAAGTAAAAATAAATAAAATTAATGTAAATAATACATTTTAACCCAATCTATAAAAAAGATTAGCATTTTAGCCCATAATCTATATAAAATATTAGTATCGAGATATTTGACATTTTTAATAGCAAAATTTTAAAAATTTAGTGTGTATTTTACCCTTTTAAGACCATCTCAGTTGTACTATCCACATGTTAAGTGCTCAATAGCCTCATATGGCTAGTGGCTACCATATTGGATAGCACAGGTCATACTGCATTGATTAGTATGATGCATTGATTAATGTAATGGATATAGTATGCTAATCTGGTGAAAGCAAACACCAACATTTAGGAATTTCTAGTATGTGCTAAACACTGTGTGAAGCACATTATATGGATTATCTCATTTAATGCACAGTAAACCTATGAAGTAAATAAATACTAATATTATTCATATTATTTCCATTATATGATTGAGAAAGTTGAGATTAAACACATATTCCAGTGGACCACAGCTAAGACCAGGCAGAGCAGAGAATCAAGCCAGGATTGACTGCTTCCTAAACCTCTACTTTTAATTACTTTATACCATACTGGCTGCAGTTTAGATGATGGCTGGCACTAGGGTCATGGCAATGGTGGGGGAAATAAGTTTGAGAAATATTCAAATGATAAAACCAGCAGGATTTGGTGATGGGTTATATATGCAGGTTGAGGTAAATATCAAGGACAGTGTGGGTTTGGGGATTGTACAAATGGTCAGATGTGTGACTATTGCTGAGATAAGGAATATTAGAGGGGGCTAGATTTTGCGAGAAGCTTCTAAGTACTCCATACTTCAGATTCTGAACATTGCTACCATCTTGGTAGTTATATTAAGCCTCTGCTAGCAAATGTGAATTTAAAAAGGCCCTTCATTTCTACTAGTTATTAGACTAAACAGCAGAGAAAAGGAGAAAAATAATGTATTAGAATAAAATAAAAGAAAGCCTCCATGATCACTCCCTTTTACAAATAGGAAGAAGAATGATATAACTGAGAAAATAATTTATAATTTATTTGGACTCAACAAACTTTTTCCAGATAAATAATACAGATGAAATTTATGGAAAATAGAAAAATTTCAATTGTTACTGTTTTAAAATTTAGGGGATAAAAGCAGATGAATGCCTCAATAAATGGATTAAAAATAATACCACTTAAGTACTGATGTACTCTATCTCATCTTCACAACAGATTTTCAGTGTGAAACCTTTCTAGATATGTGTGAGATCTATGCTGCAGACCCAGTAACATAAGGCTCAACAAGAGCTTTTATGGTATTTATGATCAATTTGAATGACAAATAAAGCACTATGGATTAGAGGTAGGCACACCACTTTATCCCACTGTTGTTAGCACAGTTATTTATGCCTCTTCCTAGTTTCTTCATTCTGGCTACTTCATCTTAACTGATGGTTTTTCTGATTCTTTGCCCCATAAATTTGAATTTCCTCAATGATGAGACTGAATTACAATTTTCACATTTGGCTTGTAAGGTAGGGATCTGAGATCAAGTAAGGGAGAAAATTTGGGGAAGAGAGCTGGAGGGATTTATAGAGTGAGAAAAGTTCTGAAATAGCTGCTCTGAGGAACAGCATAGGGAGGTAACAAAGTATGGTTAAAAGGATTGTCAAGCTGTGCACAAGGCTGAAATGTATAGTCAGAACCCCGCAGATACCAAGGGATGACTGATTACGTATGTGTACGAAGAAACAGAAGACCTCATCAACTGAACATGAGCCTCGAGATTTAAACAGTAAAATAAAGTTCCCAGGTAGTGAGGGACAGGAGGTGATAGGATCTCCTTTACATTCACTGAGTATATAACATTAATTGATTTCAGAGAAATTAAAGACTTTTCTTAATAAAAGCTACTCAAGCAAGAGTTCACCTGAAGAGTAATATTTAGCTAAGATTATTCATAAATAGGGGATTCTGCTTCGTCTTTGTAGCCCTCAATCCAGCTTTGTCATGTCTGTTGTTTGCTTCATAGTGCATTGATCTTTTGTACTAAAATTTAGTCTAAAATGATACAATCTTTTCATTCAGTAACTACATAAAAGTGCCACCAAAGTAATCCACACCTCAAACTCCATTATGACACTGTAACTTTCTGTGCTTCCTGCTGAACCAGAGTAGATTTTTAACCAGCATGGTCCAGCAGACTGACATAATCAGAGTGCTTTTTGAACATTGTTTGTGAGCAGGGCCTACCATGGAGTGAGAACAGTGAAGAGGTACTTGGCAGTAGTCTAATTATGAGGTGAAAAGGTCTATACCCAGGTAGTAGTGGTGACAATGGAAGAGATATGTTAGCCAAAAAAAGTTTTCTAAGAAGAGGAATTAGGAAAAAAAACTGACTTATTTAATGTGGGTGTTAGGGATAAGGAAGAAGTCAAAGGTGATACAATTAAAACCTAACATGTGATCATAATTGTACCATTGGTAAGAGGAGAAACTGGATTGGATGTGCATAGAAAAGTGTTGGAATAATTTAGAAGAGTTTAGACAAATTGTTGTTGACAGGATGATGGATGTTAGGTGGATATCTTGAGGTTACTTATATTTGCCATCATAGCAGTAGGAGAAATTACAGGCATTCGTAGTACTCAAGATGTGCTGAGCTTCCCAGGTTGCATGTATTCCTTTTAATCCAACAACTTAATCTTTCCTCATATGATCTCACCCTCTGACATTTCACATACCTTTCGACTTCTCAAGGTTAACAAACAAAACTCTTATCATCCTTATATTTTATATCTCATAAATGTGTGAAATCTTCTAGTGTCTCACCAGCTAAGACATGTTCTTATAAACTGAGAAACCCATTTATATGGATCCAATGGAATCATTTTTACCACAGAACCTAACAGCAAAATACTCTTGAGTATACAGAACTTCTTTCATGGAACTCATTACTTCCTGCCCTGTTTCATATGTTTTTCTAAATTTCTTCTCTCTCTATATATAGAAACCATATATAAAAAGCCATATAAAAAGCTATATCTTTTTACTTCCTACTCTCCCAATCAGTACATCCTACACCAGTAGTAACATTTAGCTGGCATTTGTAATGTCAGGATTGAATTAGATAAGAGAAGTCAGAGTAAGTTTTTAAGACTCATTTGCATAATTGTCTTAGTCACTTGGGAAGGTAGTGAACAGAAAGAGGAGGTAAGTGCACAGAGCGTAAGAAGAAAGTCAAGGATGTAGCCTTGAAGAACACCCACATTTTGTGGCATTGAAGAAGAGGAAGACCTTGTGAAGGGGAGAGGAGAAATAAAGGGATGAAGGAATTACCAGTATATTTTAATGCCATAAGTAAGATCAGTGTTTCAAAAGGTAGTGATAGAATATACAGTTTTCTCTTTCTGAGCATTCAAGAGAGCTAGGCCCTGAGAAAAATCATAGATAACTTTGATAAAGTGGTTTTATGGAGTGTAGTGGGAAAAAAAACACATTGGAAGGGGTTAAGGAATGAATGGTTGGTAAACAGTGAGAGGCATCCCCTTGATATTTCATAAAAACTCATAGATCGGCTGTAGAAACCTCACAGACCACATTAATGTGCTCTTTTATCACACAGAATAATTTGAAATTTCATACATTAGTCAGGAAACTGAGTTCTGTTCTGTTACTATCAGTCTATTCGCAAGTTAAGGCAAGCTGTTTTTAAGTACTTCCACTTTCTTACCTAAATTTATCCCCAATACCTAATTAAAGTGCAATTGGGATGATGCTTATGTACCAGTGAAAGAAAATTACCACTTAATGGCTATTTAAAGTGTTTTTGTTAAATTTAGAAGTAAATATAATTTTTATAAATTCCTGAGACTTTTATGTAAATATTAACTAATCAAAAGATCCTTAATCAGGTGGTGAGAACAGATTTTTTATTTTAGAAAACATGGTCATTTTCAGGTTACTGTGAAAAATACTCTCAGGAAACTCAGATAAGACATATTCCTTGTTTACAAGGATCTCATAATCAACTAAGAATATAAAGTCAGACTGCTAAATATGTATTATTATAGGAATAATGAGTTTGTCTCCATTCTCTAGTCCTATTAATATCCTCATACATCCTCTATTCTACATCCAGTAAATGGTGTGGGAATGTTTTACTTAAGAATTATATCAATCCTATAGTAAAAGATAAAGCAATTCTTAAGCTTTTGCTAGTACTCATTATTGCCAAAAATGGCCATTAAAGGCTGACAGATCTATTGCTTGAAAGGGTAGTTGTAATGAGCTCCACATTTCCTAGGCACAGAAAAGAACCTGAGAAGGGGTTAGAAGCAGAAGGGTGTACTACTAATTGAGTACTGACACCATTCACATCATAATGTAAAGCCATTTCTCCACTGTGAAAGAAGTATTCAGAGGAAATTATTGTTTTGAGAAAATGTTTCTTTCTTAATATGCCTGTGGGGTGTATTATTACTGAGGATTAATATTTGTCCACAGATGATGTCTATGTATGGGTGTGTGAGTGTGTGAGTCAAATGTAGCGTGTGTGTGTGTGTGTGTGTGTGTGTGTGTGTGTGTGTGTTTGGTACAGTACTTGATGACCAGGAAGAATGAGAAGGCATGTACTGAGAGAGACACTGGCTTGCCAATACCCACCCTAGCATGTTTTTCTGAAGCCCACGTGTTCCCAATCATGGTATTATTACACACTTAATAACTTAGATTCTGAGAACTCCATTACTACAAATTATCATGTGCTGTGGTTTGCATTGTTGAGAGTTGGAAGAGCAAGAGGACATATTTAGCTTATGAATCTCCAGGACTGTTACTCCTTTCTCACAGCCCCTCGGAACAGTGAGTCTGCAGAGGGGTAATTTTAAAAAGGCTTCATTGTTCTTATACTACCCTTTCCCTCACAGAATCACCAAAAGGCTTTATGGTGATTGTTGACTTCTTGGTGGTTTATTAAATGAAATCACAATGTAGGAAGAAGTTTAAAATGATAAACTAAATATGACATTATCCATGGTTTCCCAAAAGTCTTATGGTTTCACAGGAGGTCTCCTCACAGGCCAAATCTGGTTTGAGAAACATTATTTCCCTGTCTCAAAGTCAGTTGCTTTATCTCTCTTCTTCTCCAATAAAAAGAAAAGAATGGACAGAGATGCATCAAGAAACAATAGTGCCTATGGGTAAAGAAGGAAATACTTTGCATGCCAAGGAAGTTAAGTGGATGTTTAGAAGATTTGGAAACTGAAGACTGTCTGAAATTCTAGCTAAGGATGATTATTATGGACAATGTTTGTGCCCCCCAAATTCATATGTTGAAGCTTCAACCCCTAATGTGATTGTAGTAGGGGCTTTATGTAGGTAATTCAGGGTAAATGAAGTCATATGGATGGGACCCTGATAGGATTAGTGTCCTTAGAAGAAAAGACAGGAAGAGAGGTCACTTGTGCATGCCCTTTCTCTCAGCCATGTGAAGACACAGTGAGAATGTGGCCCTCTACAAACCAGGAAGAAAGGTTTTTACTAGGGACCAAATCAGCCAGCACCTTGATCTGGGACTTCTAGTTTCTAGAACGGTGGGAAAATATCAATACATTTCTATTGTCTACGTCACCCAGTCTGTGGTATTTTGTTATGGCAGTCCAAGCTGCCTAAGGGTCTTCAACTCAAAAAAGCAGAAACCATTCTGGATGGCCTTATAAAAGGTAGGACTGGTCTCTTATTGAGGCATCCACATTGTTCAGTCTGTCCAGATGGTTCCACTTATTGTAAAATGTGCTTTCTGTGGAATCATGCTTTCCCGGACATAGAAAATAAGCATCAACTCTCCTTGTCAAAGGACCTTCCTGTTAATTTACTTTCACATGTATTTAGCACCTGAGACCACAAGTTTCTTTGTTTCTTTGTTTTCCTCTCCCATGTCTATAATGGGAGAGGATAACAAAAATAAAAATCAAAAATCAAACCATAGTTTTATTTGTGAGACTAGTGAATTTTAGAGAAATTGCTCCTTTTAACTTATGTGTACATTGAAAAATTCTTATTCACTGAATAAGTTAAATGTTAACCTGGTAAGTCAGGATAAAGATTTGTTTGAAGCCAAGTTTCCTTTTTGATTTTTAGAAGGAAAATTCCTAGAAGGATGTTATCATTTTCAGTTGTGGGAATAATAATGTTGACACAATAATTTCAGTAACAGAACTTAAAAATAAAGAGATAAATTTAGTAGTTTAAAATGCGTGAATTATATTTAAGGCTTTATAGAAAAAAAAAAGTTTTTTCCCCCACATACATTAAGTGTGAGCATACATAGTATTTGGAGATGGTCATTTTTAACTACTAATATTCTGTTCTGTCATATAGAGTTCCAGGAAGAATACACTAACTATATTACTTCACTAATCTTAGTTTTTGCTTCATATAGATTTTGTGTCAAATTCATTACCTTAATGTTGATTTAGTACAGATGACAAATTTACAACTAATGAACATCAAGAATTTTGTAGTACCTGCGTACTACATCTAGCCTTTGGGGGAGAGAGTAAGGATGGGGATAAGGGAGGTAAGAGATGCCATGCTGCATTAATAGAATGCACTGTCACTTCAGGGATTATTACTAAGTGGAGGGATTACAATCATGTTCATTCATGTTTCTTTTTTTATTTTAAGGAAAAGCAGAATGATTATGACAAAAAGCTTTTATTTATGAAAATTTTACTCAGCTTACTTATGAAAATCACCCTTTTTAATATTAGTTTCTTATATGAACATATATTTTTCAGCACATTTAGAAATGTTTAATCAAATTTTTCTTTTTATCTTTTACTGTTTAATTGAGTCAAATGCAACAAAAGTTAATATCAAAATATTTTTCTGTGCTCTTCTTTTCTGCTTAAGATCATTTCCCCTACCACTGAAGACTATTTAAAAATTATTTTGGTAACTTGCATACACATAAATGGATATTTGTCCATTTAAATGCTTTTTACCCTGTATTTTGTACTATATATGAATGCTACAATTAAAATAGTTTCTCATTAGGGAGACAATATAAATAGTGTTTACAGATGTAGTCTCTAGAGATGCATTGTCCAGATTTTCATTCTACCCCCAATTCTGTCACTTCTCAGATAAGTGGTCTTAGGCATGTATCTCAGTTTTCACATCCATAAAACAGGGGTAATAATTGTGTATCTCAGAGGTTGTTTTGAGGTTTATTTGGATTAATGATTGAAAAGCACTTATGATAGAAATGCTTTATCAGTATTTGCTCTTATATTTCCTTAAATACAGGCATAGAAGAGCAATCGTCCTTTGACCTATGGATCCTTAATAGCTGCATTTATGAGTAAATGACTTAGGGTCACCTTTTCTACATTTTGGAAGGGTTTATTTAGAATGACAGTTGTGGTTCCATGGAAATTTGAATGAACATTTCAGGAAAACTGTTCTAAAAATTACAGTCTTTGGGGGATGAAATCCTTTTTCCCCCCAATTTTATCCATAGTTGTTTATTGAGCTCTATTCTTCTTTCTTAGATCAATTTTGGCCATTTACTTTTTTTTTTTTAGAAAAAATACACAGTGCATTTCATCAGTGTATTAGTGCTTGGGCTGCCATAACAAAGTACTACAAACTGAGTGGCTTAAACAACAGAAATTTTTTATCACAGTTCTGGAGGTTAGAAGTCTGAAATCAAGATGTCAGCAGTGTTGGTTCCTTCTGAGGACCATAAGGGAAAGATCTGTTTCAGGTCTCTCTCCTTGACTTATAAATGACTGTCTTCTCCCAGTGTCTTTTCACATTGTTGTCCCTCCATGCCTGTCTCCCTCTCTTCACGTGGCATTCTATTTATAAGCATACTCTGTATGACCTCATCTTAACTGATTACATCTGCAAAGACCATATTTCCAAATAAGTTCACATTCTGAGATACTGGGGATTTCCTAACATATGATTTGGGGGGGACACAATTCAACCCACAATGATTAGTATTGCCAAATATTCTCTTATTGTGTTTTAAATAGTATTTTATTCTTAAAAAGTTTTCCTTATTTTTATTTGCTTTTATCCTCTAATTTCTTTAATACATTTGTAAACATTTTCTCATAGGATATTTCAAATGTATGCATAAATAGGGAGAATAGTATAGGGAATCCCTATGTACGTATCACCCAGTTTCAACAATTATCAGATCATGGCCAATCTTGTTATATTTATACCCCTGCTCTCCCCCAGTCATGTGCATTTTTTAAAGTAAATTCCAGATATGGTACCATGTAATCTGATACTGTTTTTTTATATCTCTAAAAAAAAAAGAACTTTAAAAACATAGCCACAATACTAATATTAAACAAGTATTTATTGAAGAAATTGGTTATTTGGCCTGTGGAATTTACTAGATTGGAATTTAGTGATTATATCCGTTGGGTCACTTACCATGTTCCTTTGTTGCCTGCTAGGCCCTGAAACAGATAATTCTATCTCAAGATTGGTTTGAAATTTAAAGATTTAATCATATTTAGGTTCAAATTTTGGGGGAAAATTCTTTATTTTCCTTAAATAATATATAAGTTGTGATATTACCATCCATTGACGTTGTAGAAGGTGCTTCTGGTGCTCAGCATTACCATGACTTAACCCACATTTCATTTCAGCCACTGATGCAGTGGGCAGTTCAATGGGAAATCAAACTTACTGGCTCTTATAGCATCTTAGCTCAGGCACACTGCATGCCTTTTCACCTGCTGTCAGGACCTTCCCTGAAGCCATGGGAAAGTGGGCGAGAGGTACAGAGAGGTTAACTCCTGAGGATGGAAGTTGCCCAAATTCTCCTATCTCAGGAGAAGCGTATTTAAGTTTGCTCCTGAGTCCTTTTAAAAACAATTTAAAGATCAAATTTATTGAGACATTATTTGCATGGGAGAGTATGCTCACATTTTACCTGTCCAGTTTGATGAGCTTGGGCAACTGTACAAACCCATATAACTACTACCCCAGGCAAGATATAGCACATTTTTATCATCCCAGGAAGCTCCCTTTTGCACTGATTCCCTTAGGAATCAGTCTGTCTGCTCCCCACACAACTATTTACATGATTTCAGTTCTAGAAATTCATATAATGGAATTTTACAAGAGGTACTCTTTTGAGTCTGTCTTCTTTCACTCAGTATAAAGTTTTGAGATTCAACCATATTATATGCAGGTAGATCATTCCTCTTTTTATTGTTGAGTAGTATTACATTTTATGAATATATCAAAGTTGGATGCATAGTCACTTGGTGCCCCATAATCAGGTACTCACTACCAGGTCTTCGTAGTACATCATAAAGTGATTTTCAAAAGGTCTATAACTCTCTGTTGCATACAGCATGGTCTTGCTCTAGGACTCTCATGATCTGAGTTATGACTCTCTCATTGGGACTAGTCATAAACTCCACATGGCATCTTTTCCCATCAATGATACCTCTAATACCACAGAGACTACAGGGAGGCTTGCACCACAGCCTGAAACTTTTTTAATAATCATTTATTTTGATATAATTGTAGATTCACATGCAGTAACAAGTAATACAGAGAGATCCTGTGTACCTTTCATATCGTTTCTCCTAATGATAACTTCTTGCAAAGTTCTAGTAAAGTATAACAATCAGGATATTGACATTGATTCAGTCAAAATACAGAACACTTCCATCACCACAAGGATCTCTCAGGTTGCCCTCCTATAGTCACATCCACTTCCCTCTCACTCCCATCTCCCTAAGCCCTGGAAACCACTATCCTATTCTCATCCCAACAATTTTGTCATTTCAATAATATATAAATGGAAATATACAGTACGAAACCATTTAAAATAGGCTTTTTTCACTCTCCATAATTCCCTGGCAATTAATCCAGGTGATTGTGTGTATCAACGGTTTGTTCTTTTTCGCTGAGTAGTGTTCCGTGGTATGGGTATACCACAGTTTGTTTAACTATGTTGAAGGATATCTGGATTGTTTCCAATTTGAATGTTATGAATAAGGTACCATAAGCATTTATACAGGTTTCATTTTTGTTTTTTGTGAACATAAGTTTTCATTTCTTTGGATAAATGCTTAAGGGTGCAACTGAAGAAACATATGGTAGTTACATGTTTAGATTTTTAAAGAAACTGCTAAAATGTTTTCCAGAGTAACTATCATTTTATATGCCAGATTGTCCACATCCTTGTCAGCCTTTGGTGTTGTCACTATTTTTTATTTTAGCCATTCTGATAGGTTTGTATGATATTTCGTTTTGGTTTAATCTACATTTCCATCATTATGGAAATCTGCTAATGATGTTGAGCAGCTTTTCAAGTGCTTATTTGCCATCTGTCTATCCTGTTCTATGAAATGTCTAATAATGTCATCTTTTGACATGACATGAGTATTGTTCCAATAGTCTTTGAAATATTTGAGTATTTTTCTTTCCCCGGTATACAGTTACCAAATTAAGTAGCTGTAGGTTCCTTTAGGAAAAGACTGGGAGATTTATGACCGTTTATACCTGTCATGATGTTCAAGGGTCCTTCCTCCTGGGGACTCTACCTTTCTTTTAATCAATGAATTCTGAGTCCAAAAACTAGCAAGGGACCATGACTTTTTATTGGGGCAACTATCCTCAGACTTCTGATTATTCTTAAAATCTTTCCATTTTATAGCCTGTGTTGTATCCTTGTTCACTGTCCATCTAATTTGCCCCTAGGGAAGCTGTGTTCTAACCATTTCCATAAATCTCTGCTTGTCAGACTTCCCTTGCTATCCCTCTGACCTCACCACTCATAATAATTGCATCCATCTGGCTTCTGTTTTTTTCTTGCTGCTTGGGCTCTATTATTTTGAGATTATATCATAACTGTTGCTATTATTTCACCCTGTTCTATAATGTCATCTTCTATTATTAGCCCTAGCCTACAGAGGAGACACACACCGAACTTTAAAAATGATGCAGGTACCCCTCTCACTAGCATATTGCTTATAATTTTGGTAAATATTGTGAGTTTTCTGGCCCTATATGTTAAATTCATTCTAGCACACCCACTTCTGTTAGCTTTTAAATACCTTTTGCCACTATCTGATATGGCAACTCAGGCATATTTCCACTTACTTAGTATGGGCCATTGTATTTTCCATGCTTCTAGGAGCTGTCCTAGTAGGATGTTTGCACTATCTCTTTGACAGAGAGTTATATCCTGTATCCCAGGAGAGGATACATTGATAATTTTTTTGTATCCAACTTTATGTTCTGGCACTCCTGATAAACATCCCTCAGGGTCTAGTATCCAAATATACTCTACTGGCTCCTCCTGCCACACGGTGGTTAGGTCCAGTGGCTCTTTTGAAGTGTAGTTCCTTTCCTTCTTTATTTGACCCAGTATGTTCTTCTTGGTCAGGACAGATTTTAAGGAATGGTTTTGTGGGGAAGAGGCTTCTGCATCTTCTTTAAGCAAGAGAGACTTGTTATCTTTTTTTTTTTTACAGAGATGTGGGCCATTTCTGCAGGCTCAACAAGTCTGGAGGACTTAGAGAATTACAGAATTTTTAGGGACATCAATCAGACATACGCATTCCATGTGTGAGGGTCCTGTTATTTTCCCCACAATGGTTCTGACCTAGGCATAGCAGTTTTGCCTTAGCTGGGAGTTAACCTTTGGAGTTTAGCTAATCTGAGGATTAAGTTCTGGGGTTGGTCCTCAGTTTTCTCACTCTATTACTTCAAGAGATAACACCTTCTTGAAAGCTGCCAGGAAGGCAGTTGGCCTTTCATGCTTAGCTTTTAATTCCTGATTAATCACCTCAGCTATAAATTTTCTTATTCAGAATGATCAAATTTAGGCAAAGTCACTCAATTGCACTGCTCTTATAGTTATGGTTTCTCCTGTGTTTCTTAAGCAGTGTATACACTGCACCAGCTATTGCTTTCCCATCCTTCAGTATGCCATGCCAGTACAACATTAGCAACAACTGCAGTTTTAACAATTGCCCTGTCATGTTGTGCCAGGGGCTATCTATAGTCCATTCACAGTTTGCCATCTGGTAGGAGGAGTTATCCAGCTTCAAAGTCCCACCCAAGTTTAGCTCTCTGAACTACTCCTAGCACTAACACAGACTAGATTCCCTGGGAAGCAGAGTCTGTGATGGAGATTAGAATGCCAGTGGTTTTTATATGTTTATATGTTTATTGATATCAACAACTTAAAGAGGAAGGGAAGGAAGCAGGATTTTGCGGAGGGAGAAGATGAACAGAATCCAGTCTCAGATGAAGCCTCAGCTGCCTCTCTGGGGGAGATGTGAAGATGGGTTGACCACGCAGAGATGCTCTGAGTTGAAGTAATAGAGAAAAGCCTTTCCACCTGGAAAGGAGGTATGACCTTGGGTGAGGTGACCTTCTTCAGTTACCTGGTGGGACTGACACCTGAGGGCTATCTGCCAGACCCTCTCTTAGCAGTTCATTTAACAACATATAAAGGATATTATTCTATAGTGATATACATAGATATTTCTCATTCCATTTTAAAGTTGCATACTACACCATTATATGCATATACCAGGGTTTATTCAATTCATTCTCTTTCAATATATACATTTCAGTCTTCAAGCATTAATGAGTAGTGCTACTACAAATAGCCTAATAGCCTTATGCTTATATCTTTTTGTATGTAACTTTTGGATAGACTCATAGAACTTTTGGATAGCCAGTCAAAGGGTAAATATATATACAATATTGCTAGATATTTCCAATATCCTCTTCATAGGCATTTTACCATTTTGTAGCTCCAGCAGCGAGTAATGAAGGTGACTATTTAATCCCAATCTCACCAACAGACTGTTCTGTTAAACTTCTGATTTTACAATCTGACATGTGAGAAATGGTATCTCGATGTAGTGTTAATTTGCATTTCTCGTACTATGAATGATACTGAACTTCTTTTCATATGGTTAAGAATCATTTGCAATTTTAGCTGCCTCTCCCTATTTCTAGCTCATTTTTCTATGGGGTTGATGGTCTTTTTGTGTCTCTCTTTGTTTTTTAAAAGTTCTGTATACATTGTAGATAGTAACCCTTTGTCTGTAGCATAAATTACAAATACTTTTTTAAATTTTTCATCTGTCCTTTAACTTTGCTTGTTGTACATTTTGCTATGCAAAGTTTTATTTTATTTTTATGTAATCAAATACGCCCATCTTTTCCTATGTTGCTTCTGGATTTTGGTTAGAAAATATTTCCTCACTTCCAGTTTATATGGTAATTCACACTTGATGATTTTTGAGGAGTCCAGTCCAGGCTAAAAACCTATGTGTGATCTTTCAGGCCCAAACACAGGCAATTATAAAACTTTACCTGGCCGGTCGTATGGGGGAAGCTGCCTTCCTCATACCAGACTTGGAGCACAGCCTGGAGAGAGTTGCAGTTAAGGCTTCAGCACCCCTACGCCTCCAGCCTCCAGTGCTCTTAAGCATATCTGCATTTATAGCCCGAAAGCCTGCATTTGGAGACCTCCTTGGCTGAAGGAGGGGCCAGACCCAAGCCTTTCTCAGTTATCTCTGTCACCCATATCAGAGTGCCCTGAAGACATTTTTCTCCATTCTGACACAATATTCAGTATTTTTCCACTCCTAGCCCTTCCTTATCTTCCTCCCCTGATCCCCAGGTCTCTATAAAGACAGGAACCTTTTGTTTGGGTCTCCCTTAGCACTGAGAAGATTTTGCCCCATCTACATACTCACCTGCACTGTTGCTAAGGGGAAAATAAAACACTGGGGAAGATGGTGCTTTTTCCTGTTTAGCCTCTTGCTTAAAATATCTCAATAAATACCTTGTTTCTTTCATTTTGACTTGTTGTGCCAACTGACTAGCTCAATACCTGGCAGCTCAGCTCTCTCCAACTCAACTATTGACAATTTTAAATACTTGTATTACTTCAATTTTTGCATTCATATCTCTGATCCGTTTGTAATTTAGCCTAATTTTTAGCATGAGGAATGGATCCAAAATTATATTTTTCTATAAAACCATCTTGTCACTCCATCATCACTTATTTAAAAGAATACCTTTTTCCTCCGAATTTGAAATATTTGGTTGGCCAAAAAGTTCATTAGGGTTTTTCCATAAGATGTTACGGAAAAACCCGAACTAACTTTTTGGCCAGCCAATATAACCTTTAAACTAACCATTTGTTGGTGCTTAAATCTTCTGCCTGGAAGTGAAACACATTGCTTCCAATCACAGTTATTGGCCAAAGCAAATCACATGATGAAGCCTGATGTCAACAGGGCAGGATGGTATAATCCTACCCCAGAGAGGAATAGCAAATGTTTATAAACAATCATAAAATCTACCATACCCCCCATCACCATCTGTGCGGCTGTGTCCCCCCCATCCAAAATAATAAACGAGGAAACCGCTGTTAGTTTTCCATGTATTCTTCTAAGTGTTTTTATGCTTAATCAAAGATAAATATTAGTGGTGATAATAGTCATCCTTCTCTTGTTCCTGAATTTAGTAGCCATTCTTCTGGCATATTTAGTACAGATTTCTAAACTCTTTGGTGGAGATTTTTCCATTTAGCATAATGCTGGATTTGATATTGAAATAGATACATTTTATCATTCTTATTTTACTGAATATTCAATATTGCCAAATTCTAAATTTTCAACAGCTATGGAAATTAATGTGATTTTTCTTGAGATCTACTAAGAGAATGCATAATGTTAACATATTTCCTAATTTTGAGCCCTTCTTTTATACCTTATGTAGTCTTTAACAAGTCATCATTTATTATTACTTTAACATGCTTCTGAATATGTGTGAGAAATACAGAATATATTTAAATTATTTGCCACAGAGTCTGCCACAAAGTAAGGTTCAAACAATATTAGGTATTATTATTTGCCTATATATTCTCCTCTATTTCCATATTTCTTTTGTTTTACATATTAATTTTAAATCATCCAGACTTTAATTTAGCTTAACATGGAAGAGATGTCCAGTTTTTCTTTCTCCCTTCCTCCCTTTATCCCTCTCTCCTTCCTCTCTGCCTTCCTTTCTTGGCTGTCTGCCAACGGTTAGTTGAATGTTTTAACAAACTGTATTGACTATTCACTCATTTGTCCCTTGATTTGAAATGCTGTCTTCATCATTTCTGAATATACTTGGTTCCGTTTAACTGATGGGCTCGTGCCACAGTACCACATTAACTGCATACTACCTCAAGCTCTTCCTATTTTTCCCTTACTTCAATGCTGTTCCTAGTGCCACGGTCCATATCATGGTGAAACACACCACTTCTCTCCACTCTCCTTCTCTAGTGTTGTTGGTATTTGCACTGTCAGTATGAATGTTCTAAAAGTAATTAAATTTGGAGGGAATCAACGTGAAGAGATAGGGAGTAGAGAGAAGGAGGGGTAGAATTCCAGTCTGTTTCCATGCTGTGGTGTAGGGGTTGGCTACTTTACATTCCTTGCTTTCCCTGGGCCCTGAAGGCAGGATCAGACAGTTGTTTAAGTCAAAGGCTTACTCTATCTTTCTTAGAGCTACTATTAATCTAGTTCAGAGTGTAGAACATGTGCAATTCCAGAATGCATTTTAAAAATTCAGCACAATTAGTGATGCATTTAGGGACATGATATTTGGCACATGACCTTTTAGTATCTTCAGTCCAAATTGTGGCTCTCAATTGCTCTCTTTTTATGAATTTTTATAGGTTATTTTAATAGAAAGTCGGATGAGTTTGAATTGTTATAACTGCCATCCCTATAACTTGAAAATTCCATTACTTGTTTATAATGATAGAAATCAATGAGCTGTTAAAGTTTGCCTAAAGCCTCTTACCAAACTGTACTTTAAGTTTTATTGGAAATTAACTCTTTGACTCAATCTCCTCAGATATATATACCTGATGTGTGTATACACAAAATATGTATTTAAACCTTTATTGAGTAAACTAAGAGCCACATCTCACTAAAGTATTTTTAAAAATACTTTGCAAATATGTGAAATGCTTTGTACATTGCTGTTCTCTAAACAAAAATTTTAATTAAGTATCCTCCTTAATGTCATTTGCTAAATCAGCAGATCCCCAGAACAGGAATCCTTGCATTCCAAGGGACCAATGTGCATGTGGGACAAGATGAGCAGCATGTCACTTGCAGTGGTATGTTGAGGAGTGTGCATACCAAAGTAAACAGCAGAGTGCATGGCCCTGATTCTCATTTCATGGGTTTTCTTCTCTAAATAAAATTATCTTAGAGCAAGGAACTAATTTACACATATGTTAATAGTGTGGTCTATTTCAAAAAGTTTTCCTCAGCTATTCCTTTAGTTTAGAGGTTTTCAGTATCACTCTGTGTAACAAATTCTGAGGGACACTGGAGGAGAATTGAGTGAGAAAGCAGGAATATTCAGTTACACTATATATCCTTTTTTTCCTTACTGTTTTGGTTTTGGAGCTGGGCTCAATGTAGTTATTACCCCAGTGGATTTGTGATGCTTCATAGCTCTTGATTCCTTTCATGCATCTTTTCATAAAAAGTTATGCTGAATCATAAAAATCTCAAGTGATAACATGAAGTGAAAAAATAAAATGGAAAACTGTAAAACAAATAAAATTATAGTCTTTAAGATGGATTTTATATAACCTACTTGTTGATCATAACTTTTGCCTTTATCATTGTGTGTTTGATGTTTGAATTAGTTTTCCATGTCTGAATTAGTTGGGGCCTTTACTAAAGTATGTGACAAAAAATGTTTTAATGTTATGAGAATAATTTTTCTTCATTGTAGTGCAAGACTATTTTTACTTTCCCCCACTTTTGAGGTTTTCAGTGTTTCAAGAAATTATCATATTCAAAGTCACAGAGAAACATTTGCACTTATGACAGTATATGTGAGTCTAACATTGGTTTAGATATTTGAAACTACATCCAGTGTTTTCATATGTAAGACAGCTTTAATATACAATGGCAGATTGAAGTCAGAGATCTATTTTCAGTGGCAAAAATGGAATACTAAGACTATGGTGACAAATTGACATTTGCCATTTTGCTGATGAAGATTCTGACATCTACAGCAGGTATGCCCTCTTAAAAATGGGAAGGTTTAGTCAAGATAAGTCCATATTTCCAACTTCCTATGTTGTAAACACAAAGAAATATTTCTTGTTTGTTTGTTTGTTTTTCTCCTGAATCCCCACCAACTAGAAGAGATGTAGCGTATGAACACCTCAGTTCACTAAGGGAATGCACCAAGCAGAGGAGAATTAGGGAATCAAGAGATTAAAGATGTTAATCAGATCATGCGCATGGCTTGCATTGAGTTCTTTCTCAATAAACGTGTCTCACATGACATGTTCTTTTCACATGACATACTCTTCTTCAAAACTTGGATAGGCCTTTGTGAAAATGTCATATATAGTTTATTATACGGTATACTTAAATACACAGTACCGTATTCTCATTTCATAGTCAATTGAAGTAAATGCACAAATCACAATCAAGCAGAAATCCATAGTGATTTTTAACATTAAAAATGCATCATAGGCTTCAAGTTTCCAGTCTGACATGTAAAGAACTTGGAAGTCATCACTCCTCTCCTCACAAGAAGAAAAAAGCTGACAAATTGAAAATCAACAAATCTTTTTAGGTCCACAGGAGAATTGTTTTCACAGGGTAGACTGCTGCCCCCAAAACTGTAGAGACAGACAGGCCAATACAGAAAGTAACCATTTTGAAATACACTCAGAGCTCTCTGTTCTCTTTAACAAGGCCTTCTCTCAAAGGAAACTATTTTATCAGAGCCTAAACAACTGGAGTTTTATCAAAGCCTAACCAACCTGAAGGAAGGGACCTATTCAACTCCAACCCCTTCTAGCTTTTACTTTGGGGCGAGGGAAATACCCAACTCAGGCTCACTATAAAAGACTGAAACCAAATTATAGGACTATACAATGCTCCCTGCCCTCCCTCATACACAGACCTTACCACCACATCAGTAGAGCTCCTCTATAATAACAGAAGATTACAGATAAAAGAACCATAGGCTCATACTTTATTTAAAGAGTCCCAAGGAAAACAGAAAATGGGGGAAACTAAAACAAGGACACTTGAGGAAATTTTAGTCTCTGACACCACAACTACATCAAATAGTAAACACAGCCTAACTCATTGCTAGATAAACATGAAACCTCACACTAAAGTCCTACCTTCATCAGTCCCTTTTACACAATATACCATGTCCAGGTTTCAACAAAAAAAAAAAAAAAAAAAAAATCACAAGGCATAGTAAAGGACAAAAAACACTGTCTGATGACACAAGGCAACCATCAGAACCAGACTTGGATATGGCAGAGCTTTTGTAATTATCAGACTGTGAATTTAAAATAATTATGATCAATATGCTAAAGGCTGTAATATAAAAGGAAGTGGACAGTACACAAGAGAAGATTGGTAATATTACAGGAAGATGGAAAATCTAAAAAGGAATCAAAATGACATGATAGAAATTAAGAAGACAGTAAGAGAAATGAAGAATGCCTTTGATGAGCTCATCAGTGGACTGGACATAATGGAGGAAAGAATCAGTGAGCTTGAAGTTATGTCAGTAGAACCTTCCAAAACCGAAATGTGAAAGAAAAAAGAATGGAAACACAGAACAGAATATTCAAGAACTGTGGAACAATTACCGAAGGTATAACACACATACAATGGGAATACCAGAAGAAGAAAGAGAGAAAGGAACAGAAGAAATATTTAAGTGATAATTACTGAGAAATTTCCAAAATTAATGACAAACACCAAACCACAGTTCCAGAAAGCTCAGAGAACACCAAGCAGGATAAATTCTGAAAAATCTACACCTGTATATATATCATATTCAAAGTGCGGAAAGTTAAAGTGAAGAGAGATCTTGAAAGAAGTTGGGAGAAAAAAAAAAGCACCTTACCTATAGAGGAACAGAGATAATAATTACATTGTACTTTTCTTCAGAAACCAGAAAGCAAAAAGAGAGTGAAGTGAATTTTTAAAAAGTAAAACAAACCATCAACCTCCTTGATAAAATAGTTGTCCTGTTCTCTCTTCCTTACTTCCAGATTCGTTGTTATTTTATCACATCATGATGTCTGGGGCTGTGGTAGCCACTTTGCAATCAATCAGAAGACAAACCTGAAATTAAAAGCCTTAAATGAAGGTGGAATCATGGATACATAGAAAGAGCCTGGGGATCCTGCTGACTTGTTGAGAAAATACACCAATCTTGGCTTGTAATATAAAGTCGATATTCTCATGATTTCAGCCATTGCAAATCAGATGATTTTGTCAAAATGCCATACTTGGCCCAGCTGTTTACCAGAACTAAATTGTTTAGTGGCAAGACTAACATTTATATTCTGCTGAACAAAAACACTAAAATAAAAGAAGAAATGTATGAGTGAAAAAAAAAAAATGAGCAGGTTTTTCCATTTTGTTTTCCCTGTAAAGTCTGACCAGTATTAGTCAGATAAATAACAGAGATAGGTACCATCAGTTTTACAGAACAGAATTCAGGCTGCTGTGGTTAAAACTGCAAGCAGTTTCTTTTTCTTTGGTCATGTATACAATTTTTTTCCCTTCATTTGCAGATTTCTTTTTCAAAGTCATACCTTCCATAATTAAATTTATAAACAAATTGGGACCAAAGATAGCATTAATATAATAAATTATGTTGAAACTACTTCATTTCTCTTTTTCTCAAACAAGACATTTTATATAACAGCAACAAGAACAACAACAAGAAAACATAAAGTTTGATTCCATAAGCTTTGTACTGGTTGTGATCTCATCGTGCAGCTGCAAATTTGGAGGGAAAACTTCTTGTTATACTAAAATAAAAACAACAATTGGATAATCAACCTAAAAATATTTTTGGATTCCATTTCTACTGCCTGTTAAACATTTATTCCTAGGGGCTCTCCTGGCCACTCAAATTCACTCTAATATCTCATTTTTCATCTTACTTCATTCATTCCTCAATAACCTTCAAGCTACTTAAGGGAAAAGACTATGCCCTATTTATCTTTTTATCCATGTTGTCTAGCTCAGTGCCTAGTACATAGTAAGGGCTCAATAAGCATCACTGAATGAATAAACCTGACTCTTCTCCTGGATTGGTAAATTAAGTTTAATATACTGTCACTCTCTCAGGCTTCAAAACTCTTTGTAATCTTTGCCTCCTAAATTCAATCAGTTCCTAAATTGTATAGATTCCAAATGAGCAATATCTTTCAAATATAACTTTTTATCCATTCCCACTGCTAGTTCACTAGTTCAAGATTACATGGCTTCTCTTATACTAAAGAATTAGTTTTATGTTTTCCCCATTTTCAATCTGTCTCTTTCTCAATCTCTTCTAAGCACTTTGGCTAGATAAATTATTCCATAAGCACAGAATTTACATATCACTTCCTTACATGGATACTTTTAAGCCTCTTTAGTCTCTACAGAATAAAGTTTAATCCACTTTGCATTCAGAGATCTCTGTAATGTGGTCTCAACCTCTTTTTTTACTAAGGGACCTAGAGATTGTCTATTATTCTTTCCATCTCTCTGCAATTGTAAATGCCTCATGTGGTTTAGGGAACAGCAGAATGACCTTCCCCAAGCTTAAGGCTGGCTTTGATTTTTTTTAACATAATTTGGGTAATTTCTCAACCCACCTGGTAACAGGTCCTGGCATATTAGTTCTCATCTTCTGAGATAAATATATGTCATTCATTAAAAAACAAAAATAACCTGAATTTCACTATGATTAAGAATTTGCTGGTATAATATAATCACCTTTGCATTAGGTCTCTTCAGTTCTTTGGGAAAGTGCAGCTCCACTATCAGTTGAAGCTGCTTTTTCCAAGTTGTTCACATCTTGGAGGTTTACATGCCTTACATTTCTTGAACTGTCCTTCCTCTGACTTGAAACTCAATGCCTTCATCAAATCCTCTCTCTATCACCTTCTGCAGATCTTCAAAGATGTCCAATACCTCTGCTGTAGCAACACAGTGCTTCATGGAATCCTACAGTGATTGTATCTATGAATTCACTGCACAAGGTATTTCTCTAATTTTTAATTTTTCAAATATGTTATGTTATGCTTGAGAAAGATTGTGAATATTTATGGAAACAACACTATGACAGTTTGGGTTTTTTTTCAGACATGGCAAAATAACATGGACAAATAGATGTCCATGGCTAAGCCTATAACTTTTATATATTTATCTCTTTCAGTGTTCTTTATCACTTCCAATTTTTTTTCTAAAGGCTTTTTTAGGTCTCACACACTTATCTACTTTCTTCAGAGACTTTTTCACTTTATTGGAAGACATTTTCACTCAACAGTGTGGGGAAGATGATATGATGATGCATCGTGATTTAATCAATAGGATCATGAAAAGTGATCCTAGCTAAGAAATAGTTTAGTCATAACTGCTTCATTGTATTTGCAAATTCATTATAGCAGGGTTTCCTATTCAGCTGTCAAATTCTGAATAAAATTTTCAAGTTATTATAGTAAATATTTGGATAGTGATAGTTCAGAGAGAGTTATTTCAAGCTGCAGGTTTTTTCACCATTTATTCACCATATTCTTAACTGTGTCCTCTTTGTGGAATCTCTCTTCCAACAGTTTCCTCCCCATTGTGTTTCATATGTCCAAAATCCACTTGATTTTTATGGTTATGTGCCATTTGCTACATTGCATTTGTTTCCTCCAGTTGGAAGAGAACACTTTTCTTTGAATTTTCCTGACCTACTAATCCATTCATTCATTCATTCAGCAATTATTGTCATATGTTGTATGCTAACCATGATCAATTTCAGGCTACCAATATAATGTCACTGAATGCAGAGTGTGAAGACATAAACACAATTCCACTCCAGGAATACCATGGAAGTTACCAAATACTGCAAATTAGGGCTGTCTATTTCCCCAGAAAGACAGTTTACAGAAATAAGATTACATATATATACATATATATGCATATATATATAAGATTTGTGAATAAGAAGGCTCTGAGATAGTAGCCTATCTGCTGTGTTGGAAAAACAGTGAGAATGACATTACAGCTGGAACAGAGAGAGAGCCAGCAGAGGGTTGAAGATAAGGTTAGAAATGTAAAAAGGTGCTTCATCTAAGGCCTTGTATGTCATAGGAACAATTTTTCTTTTTACTGAGTGACTAGGGGAAACCATTGCATGATTTTGAGCAGAGTAGTGACCTGTTTTGGCTACTGTGTGAAAAATAGATTGACACAGAGCAAAAGCAGAAGCAAGGGGACCAATAAGTAGGGCATTGACTCAGGCAAGATATCACAGTGGCTTGGAACAAGCTGGCAGGAGTGCAGATATAAGAACTGGTCTGTTTTTACAATATTTTTTGAAGGTAGAATTGGCAGAATTTGTCAATGGATTGTTTGTGGGGTGGAGAAAAAGAGAAGGATTAAAGGTGGATCCAAGAGTTTTGGGATGAGCAACTGGAGGAATGAGATGGGAAAGATTCTAAGCACAACATATGCTGTGGAGAGGGTGGGGATATCAGGAGTGTTAGGTGCTCATTTTATACATGTTAAGTTATCCAAAAACCTGATTGGACTGAGTTCAGGGGAGAATTGGAGAAGAAAAAATTGTAACAGCAAGTATAGCTAACTATAGTGTGGAAGCCTGCATGGTCTGGGAATTGTATAGTTTGCTTATGAGCAGCAGTTAGGAACTCCTTCTTTTAATGGTCATAAATTCAAGTGAAGCCAGTGAGATTCTGCATTTTTCATCAGTTCTGTCCAGTTGTGTGGATGCAGGCAGAGAGCAAGGGGATATACTAACGCCGGGAGAAAATTTCCTGTGTAAATATTGCAGAATTTGAAGTTTATTCTTAGATCAATAACTATGTCCACAAGGGCTTTTCAAGAGGAGGTATGGCTCATTTAGGGATGGATATGATATGTAGAGTCTTCCTTAAATAGAGGTCAGTGTGCATGTTTTGATCATGAGGAAAAATAATTGTGTTGATCATAGAAGCTTTTTACAGGTAATATCCATTTTATCCCTGAGGTGTTCTAAGCAGTCTCTTTCTCCTTCTGCTTTTGGACTTGCACAGAAATTGTTTTCTATTTGTCTGGTTTTATCTCAGTTCATTACTTTTAGTTTACATTTCATAAAACCAGAGAATGGTTTAATACGGTGTAATGCATTTTAATGGTGCTATGATTCAGTGACAGTATTTTGTTCTTATAGCTCCATGTTACATCCCATTGATATGGGCTTAACCTAAAATAATGTTTACACAAGCAGAGGACTGTGACTTCAAATCTTCTCATTCACTACCACTCAATGAAAAAATTCCTATATTATTTAAATAAATAATATGTATTAAAATACAAAATAGGCATTCATTTTGATCACAAATGGTTGAGAATATTCCAATTTTAGCTTATCAAGGCCTTATAGTATTTTATTATTTAAAATTCATAGTACCACTTCAAATTAGCATGATTAATGTGGGCATTTGAACTAGGCAATAGTTCCGGACAACTATCCACAAACAATTATTTAAGACAAACCGATTATCTAATGATTCTTTCTTTGTCTCGTATGGGTCTATCAAAGACAGCATGCTCTCAGAAATCAATTTACAATTATTTTATTTTTTCATGTAGAACAATTCACAATTTAACAAGTGATGGGTTTTCCCTTTTGTAGTGGTTATTTACTACCATTACTCAGAAGGACATTTAATTACTCCTGAGGCTTGAGTCATTAAAAAAATTTCAGAGGTTGAAAATGCTCTGCTTTTATTTATCTATATATTTAAACAACATTTATTTAGAACCTACTATGTTCAAATATTGATGATTTCCCACATTAAAATTGGACTGCTCTCAAAATACATTAAAATTTGGTAGGAGAGAAATACACTCACAAAAGCAATTCAAGGGAGTAAACCAGGCAGTAAGGGGAGTGTGGATGAGGTTCAGAGTTGGAATGCTGGTGTTGAGTGAGGGCAATTGTTTTTCTAAAAATCTGTCACATCAGCATGCTTGTGTTAGAAGGATTTATTCCAAGCTCGCTAGATATGTTCGATATATCTTCTATCAGTGTTATATATTTAATATCAATTATTAATTACACCATTTTGGACCCCATATAATTTAATTTCAACAAAATCTAAACAGAAGAAATAACCCTAAGAGTAAAACATTAATAAAGTTTAAGGTGATTCATCTGAATCTACATGTCTTTTAGCTGATAAATATAAATTGGAGTATTTGGCCTTTCCCTGTTCCAATCCACTACCTGATGTAAAATGATTGTCCTTAAATTCAAATCTGATCCTGTCACTTTCATCTCAAAATCCTTCACCAACTTTCCAGGAAAAGTTCCAAGCTTGTTAGGCTATCCTGCCCAAACTTACCCCATCACCATTGCTACTACTACTACTACCACTACTGCAATATACGCACAAACGTACATGCACATATACTCTATCAGGATAAATCCTCATTTTTATTAATGATTGGGCATCTTCTCTTAGAAATATTTCCTGACCTCTCGGTATGGGTTGGACTTCACACTCCAAATGTGTTCCCATTGTACCCTGTTCACAACTTTTTCATTATATTGGAAATGCCCTTTTATGCATCTCTTTTCCTTACTAGATTTCTTTTTAGTGATTTTTGTAATGAGTGTGATGATTAATTTTATGAGTCAACTTGTTTGGGCCAAAATGCCCGGATATTTGGCCAAAGTGATTCCAGATGTTTCTGTGAAGATGTTTTTTGGATGAGATTAACATTTAAATTGGTGGACTTAGAGTTAAGCTGATTATTCTCCATAGTGTGGGTGGGCCTTATTCAATCAGCTGAAGGCCTTAGTAGAACAAAGACTGACCTCTCATGAGCAAGAAGGAATTCTGCTAGTAGACTGCCTTTGGACTCAAACTGCAACTCTTCCCTGGGTCTCCAGCCTGCCAACATACCTCACAAATTTTGGATTTACCAAGCCTCTACAATCATGTGAACAAGTTCCTGAATCTCTCTCTCTTTCTCTCTGTACACACACACACACACACACACACGCACACACACACACACACACACACACACACACACACAGGTTCTGTATTTCTGTAGAACCCTAAGTAATATAATCGGGTAGTATGCCTTGTTCATTTTCGCATTCTCACTGTTTTTTACGGCACTTGGAACAAAATGGGTATTTAACACTGATGGAGTAAAAGAATGAATATACTGTCTAACACATTTCAGACACTATGTAATAATTAATTTAAAAATAAATCAGTCTCAGATATTCCTTCAAGAAGCCTATTATCTATTGTGAGAAATAAAACTTGTACATAAATGTTAGTAATACAAGGTGAAAGAAGTGTCACAAGGAGAGACTAATAATTGACCATTGACAGTGATCAAAACAGTGTCAGTATGCTTGGAAGAATACTGTCTGTCTAGGAGCTTAGAGCACTTTTACAGCACAAGTCAAGAGAGAGCTGTCGTGCTTAGAGTAGAATCACTCCTTTGAATACATCAATTCCTGGATGTCTAGAGAATGCCTGCATAGCAAGAGTAAGACTCTTCTTCTGCATCCATGATTTCTCCATCAGCAAAAGTCAAATGTGAGTCTCAGAATTCTGTATACCCTAGAACACCTCAACCATTCCCTCACCTCAACACTCACAGCCTTGCCAAAACTATCTTCCTTGAGACCATTGGAATTTTCTCCTAATGCCCCATGTCCTTTTTCATTTTACATCCCACAAAAAGCTAGGACTCTTACTATCCCTTATTCCTTAGGCTCTAATCTCCAGTTAGCTCTGTATTTTGCTTTTTCTGACTTCATATACTATTCCTCCCATTTCCTGAAAATCTTCCATTGATTCCTCTGTAACTCTTGAAAGTCAACCTCAAAATCCTCCATTTTAAACTTTTTTTTTCTGAATGTCCCTTCATCTTCTTGATGTAAGAAAAATTCTGGACTTTCCAGTGCTTCTTTTCCCTGAGCCATTTGTTTAAGTGAAAGAATTTGATGGACGCCACATCCTTATTTGCACTATGACAGTTTCCTTGCTTCTAGACAGCTAACCTTTAAGCTAAGGTTGCATACTATAATTTTTAAAATCACGATACACACTGTAAACTAACAATTTCTGTATTACTCAAGGTAGGTTAGAATGTGTTGTGGTAACACACAACCCCCAAATATCACTGGCTTCATATAACAAAGATTCATTTCTTTAACATTCTATTTGCCTGTTATGGGTTAGCTGAAGGCTCTGCTCTGTGTCATCTTCACACAGGAATGCAGGATAATGGAGAATCCATCACCTGTAATGTTATTAGTCACTTAGGAAATGAAAAAGGAACATGGTGGAAAATTAGCAGGCACTACATTCTATGGTGTAGTGACCCACAACAATTCCACCCATGTTTCTTTGGCCAGAGAAAGTCACAAGGCCACATCTAATTTTATGGGAACCAGGAAATGAAATCCTACCATGGATCAGAAGGAGAGAAACCAGAAATACCCCTGAAAAACATCAATACCTACTACAGACCTTAAACCAGGGTAGATAATACCACGGTAACAAGACAAAGCTTAACAATACTCCATATTTAATCTCAGCTTCTACCTGGAATCCCTTTTGGAAAATATTTTGATGATGAATTCTATCCCCCAAATTATTTATAAAACCAAAACATAAATAAAAGAAAGAACTACTCATCTATGAAGTATTCAAGTTTGCCACTCAAGGAAGTGGTTTTATATTTAAAACTATGTTTATGTTATGTGACATAACATATGAGGTATTCAAGTTTGCCACTCAAGGAAGTGGTTTTATATTTAAAACTATGTTTATGTTTTGTGACCATTAGCAAATTAAGAGATATTATTTTGATGCTTATATCCAGCATATAATATGTATTAAAAAGGCAGTTTCCCAGACTCACAGACTTAGAGAATGAACTTATCGTTACCAGGGGGGAAGGATAGGGGGGAGGGATAGATTGGGAGTTTGGGATTGACATGTACATACTACTATATTTAAAATAGATAACCAACAAGAACCTACTGTATAGCACAGGGAACTCTGCCTAATATTCTGTAATAACCTAAATGGGAAAAGAGTTTGGAAAAAATAAAATAAAATAAAGGTTCTTTTTTTATTCTAGGGGAAAAAAGGCAGTTTCCTATGTTTCAATTTTCATATTTAGATGCAAATCTTAAAGTATTTATACGCTAAATTTATTTCTACATAAACAAAATCTAGAAGATTATTTTGGAATATATATTAAACAGTCTGTTATTTTCTTTTTTATTAATACATTTTAAAAGTCAATGAACAAAAATAATTGTTTTCTAATAATATATGAACATTAGGAAAATAATGCCATCATGTTCTTGAAAAAAACCTTTCAAAAATGACTTTATCAAAAAATATAAATAGATATTAAATCAGGGACTGCATTTTTTTTTTTTAAATAATGGAGACATTCATTTGGATTTTCCTACAGGATGGTAGTTATTATTAGTAGCTCACACTTATTTTTTTTTTTTTAATTTATTTATTTATTTTTGCTGTGTTGGGTCTTCGTTTCTGTGCGAGGGCCCTCTCCAGCTGCGGCGAGCGGGGGCCACTCTTCATTGCGGTGCGCGGGCCTCTCACCGTCGAGGCCTCTCCCGCTGCGGAGCACAGGCTCCAGACGCACAGGCTCAGCAGTTGTGGCTCATGGACCCAGCCGCTCCGCGGCATGTGGGATCCTCCCAGACCAGGGCTCGAACCCGTGTCCCCCGCACTAGCAGGCAGATTCTCCACCACTGCGTCACCAGGGAAGCCCAGGGACTGCATTTATATCTGAATATAAATAAATACAAAAACAATTCATTCCAAGATTAGAATATTATTCAACATCATGAATAATTTTCATCAAGTACATACTGATTGTACCATTTTGGGACTTACGGCCAAAAATGTAAGAACAATAGAAATGGGCTTGTTCAATTATACTTTGTTCATTCACTCTATAAAAGTATTCATTCTTTCTACAAATATGTCCCTTTCAGAATTCTATAGTTGGTTTTGAAGAGGTCAACAGATTATAGAAATGTAAATAAATAAATCATGTAGTATATTGGAAGTCCATATGCACTGTAGAGACAAATAAATTAATGAGAGGGAGTCAAGCAATCCAGTGGAAGGGCTGGGGCTGTGTTGAATGGAGGGTCTACAACCTCAATATGTCCTTGACTCTGCTCTCCAGTTGTTATGTTCTTCCACTCTCAACATGCATTGTATCTACTTTTAAGTCATTATGAAATTTTCATTTTTTAATTGTCTTTGTTCACCACAAAGTCTTACCAAAATAAAGGGAAACTTTATCATAAAAGAAAAGGAAGTGAATAGCATTAATTTTACAGTAGTCAACAAAAACAATTTATAGCAAATTTACATAGTATACTGCTGGTGTAGTTTTAGTTGCTGAATGACTATGCTAAGCCTTGCAAACTTTTGGCAAAATGCTAATAATGTCAGATATTTTTAGAGGAAGAATATAGGAAAATTTTACTTGAATTATAAAATATATAATATTGTGATGGAGACTAGAACTTTTGTTAAATTATAAATGGAACATACTTTATCTTTTAAATCATAATGTGAGCAGTTCTTAGGTACTGACTACTGGTTCCGTATTCTCCTTTCACATCTGTGGTGAACTTCCTTTTCATTTCCCTTCAATATGATCAATTCTCAATAATATGATTGTGACTAGCGTTGCAGCAAATAGTATTTAGGTGAATAGAGTTGAGTTATCACCATACTTCACAGATCACAGGCAAATTTCAGATTTGATATTTGGAAAAATACAGTAAGAGGAGAACTTTCCCAAAATTATTTTGAATAAGAATTCTATCATACAAGAACTCTCTCACTTTCTCTTTAAAAAAGTTTTTTTAAACTTTAGCCCTCTGACCTCATCAGCAACCATTTTTACAATTTTATTATTTTTTATAGTAAAGTTTTCTTGTAAGCTTCAGAAATGACAGCTATTAAATTATAACCCATAATTCAATCTACCCTTTGCTCTTTCCTTAAAATGTATCTTCATTGATGAGTCACATTCTCCTGTTCCTTTCAACCCATGAATCATTACGTCATTTCTATAGTATAATTACCTGTGCTGCCTTCATTTATTTACTGGAAGAGGCATAATATAGAGTTAATGAATTTCTCTTGGAAATGATAACTTGGATTATGTCCATTGCTAACATAATTTCTTGGACATTTTCTCTTATTATGTTATTACAATGAAAGAGAATGCATCAACGTTTTAAACCCATCACCCAAAATAACTATAATTATAACTGCTTTTATTTACACAGCATCTTTTGGCTGAGTGTTCACAAATACTTCAGAATTAGGTTGTAAACAGTACATAGAAAAGATAATGCAGCAATAGTAATGAGGGCAAATATATTTTGTTGGGTTGGACTGCTCACAGAAGCTGGATAATAAACATTAGCATAAGTTGTGGTTTGTAAAAACATCTAGTGTGCTTTCAGCTTCAGTTTGTATTAAGGTTTGAAAATGTAGACAATATCAAGAAATTTTTTTGATTTCTTCCAAAGAGATAATATTCCTGATTGTAAGTTTAGTTGAATAAAGGGTCTACTTTGTCCTAGTATTGTGTTCTTGTATCTTCTTAGAGTATAGTCTAATCAGATTTGTTTTGTGAATTTATTCTTGGTTAATAGAAAACTAATTGAGGTAGATATATATTGCCTTTGTTTTAATGTGACATTGTTTTCATTTATTTATGCAAACACATGGGCATTCAATAAACTTTGCTATAAAAATTCTTATCACAGAAACATCGTTCTTAAGTTGTGGTAATCTGATAAATTACTTTGTCTTCCTTATTGATAAATATATGGACATTGAGCCTGGCATTCTAGGTTATGGGATAACAACTGGATAAGTTAAAGGAAAAAACAAATCTTTGCTTTAGTTATAAAATGTTTGCATTGTGATATGCTAGCGTGGCACATAACAAAATTTTCCTCAGTTAAAATTCTGGTTCTGTCACTAAATTGTAACTTGTATCTATATTTAACTGAACTTGTGTATATATTTAATTCATTGGCACCTCAGTTTCTATATTTATGAAATGGTAATAATAATATACACATTAGAGAGCTAAAATGAGAATACAGCATATTGGGGATATTTTAGGGCCACATAGAAGTGTAGGATGTACAAGAAATGAGTCTACAGAAGTATGCTAGATATAGATAATAAATCACCTTGTTTGCCAGGGTAGAAATGTTCATTTTATTCTATTTTGTGGATGACCCATTGATGTATATTAATAATGAAAGTATTATGATCATTTTACATTTTTGGAAATGTCCTTTAACAATTGATGATAGTGATCTAGAGGATAAATAATGGAGGCTTGCAGCTCAAGGCAAAAAAATGCAGGGAAAGATGGAGTTGAGAAGTACACAAGACAGGGAGCAAATGTGAATAGAGGCTGAGTATACAGCCCTTGGAATTAAACAGGCTAGACTATTTTCCATTTTGGTCACCTAATACCTGTGGGTCTCTGGGTGATTTACATAATGTCTCTCTTGTAAATCTCATTTTTCTCACACGTATAATGTAACTGTTATAAGTCTTCTTCACAGGATGGTAGTAAGTGTGATATGAGGTAATGCATTTATGATACTTAATACAATGTTTGGAACTTATAATTCTGTATAAAAATGTTAACTAATTATGATTATTAGATTGAATTGACAGCACTCTATCTTCTGAATGAAAGAAGTGAGAAAGGGAGGAGCATAAGAAGATTCATGTTTATGAAATAAACAATTATATTGAAGATGATGTAAAACATATCAACCATTTATATTTGTTTGCTCATTACTTCCATAATTTTTGAACATACTATATGTGACATTGTGAGCAACAAAAGACTATTAAATATGCATTTACTAAGTAAAATAGGCACTAGGCACTATGCTATGACTGTCTACAGTGAACAGTGGATACAAAACTGAAAAGACACTGCCCCTGCCCTAGCATAGGTAATACTCTAGTGTACATCCAGGTTTCTAGCTTGATTGTGAATGTAAGAGAAGGAGTAGGAAAAAAAAAACAAAGAAAGATGCATACCCTGCCAATAAAGTGCTTACCAAATGAACAACAAAATAAACCTGTAAATTAAAAGAAAGTATTAATATCAATAAAATTAGAAATCAGTTGAATAGAAAAATGTGATAACAGTAAAAGTCAATAAAAATCAAAAGATGTTTCATTAAAATGACCAATAAAGTGACAAAGCTTTTGCAAATCTCATTAAGAGTAGTATACAAAAGAAGTAATAACTAAAGATATGAATTGTTTGGAGAAAATAATTCAAGTTCAAATATATATTAAAATTTTTGAAAATTTGGATGAAGGAGATACTGTAGGAAAATTTTAATGTTAAATATTGACCCTAAAATGAGAAGAAAACTTGTATTAGCATTAATTATACTAGAATTATTTTCAGTACACCATAGGTACACCCCAAAACAAAGATAGTATGTCTAAATAGTTTTGAGCACACATTCCTATTAACATCAAAAAGTAATAATTACAAAATTTATTTCATATAATATATGAGAAATCTGAAGTTTCCCAATTATTTTTTTAAGATTAGCATAAACTTGATAGTAAAAAACATAAAGAAAATGAAATCTAGCAATTTATTAAAAGAATAACATGGCCAAGTACACTTTATCTAAAAAATGTAAGTATTAACATTTTATCATATTAACAAAGGAAAAATTGCATTACACTACTCTATGCATTACTGTATAGAAAGTATTTAATAAAGACAGCATCCACCAGCCAACGAGAGAGGCCTCAGAAGAAAACAACCCTACCAGACACCTTGATCTCAGACCTCTAGCCTCTAGAATTGTACAACAGTAAATTTCTGTTGTTTAAGCCACCCAGTCTGTGGCACTTTATTATGGTCGCCCTAGCAAACGACTGCACCAACCTAGTCAGAGAGAGGAAACAAGATGGTGGAGAAGAAGGATGTGCTCTCACTCCCTCATGTGAGAATGCCAGAATCACAAGTAGCTGCTGGACAGTCATCGACAGGAAGACACTGGAACTCACCAAAAAAGATACCCCACATCCAAAAACAAAGGAGAAGCCACAATGAGATGGTAGGAGGGGCGAAATCACAGTAAAATCAAATCCCATAACCACTGGGTTGGTGACTCACAGACTGGAGAACACTTATACCACAGAAGTCCACCCACTGGAGGGAACGTTCTGAGCCCATGTCAGGCTTCCCAACCTGGGGGTCCGGCAACGGGAGGAGGAATTCCTACAGAGTCAGACTTTGAAGGCTAGTGGGATTTGATTGCAGGACTTCCACAGGACTGGGGGAAACAGAGACTCCACTCTTGGAGGGCACACACAAAGTAGTGTGCACATCGGGACCCAGGGGAAGGAGCAGTGACCCTGGGGGAGACTGAACCAGACCTACCTGCTAGTGTTGGAGGGTCTCCTGCAGAGGAGGGGGGTGGCTGTGGCTCACCGTGGGGACAAGGACACTGGCAGAAGAAGTTCTGGAATGTACTCCTTGGTGTGAGCCCTCCCAGAGTCTGTCATTAGCCTCACCAAAGAGCCCAGGTAGGCTCCAGTGGTGGGTTGCATCTGGCCAAACAACCAACAGGAGGGAACCCAGCCCCACCCATCAACAGTCAAGCAGATTAAAGTTTTACTGAGCTCTACCCACCAGAGCAACAGTCAGCTCTACCCACCACCAGTCCCTCCCATCAGGAAACATACACAAGCCTCTTAGATAGCCTCATCCACCAGAGGGCAGATGGCAGAAGCAAGAAGAACTGCAATCCTGCAACCTGTGGAACAAAAACCACATTCACAGAAAAACAGACAGATGAAAAGGTAGAGGGCTATGTACCAGATGAAGGAACAAGATAAAACCCCAGAAAAACATCTAAATGAAGTGGAGATAGGCAACCTTCCAGAAAAAGAATTCAGAATAATGATAGGGAAGATGATCCAGGACTTCAGAAAAACAATGGAGGCAAAGATCAAGAAGATGAAAGAGGGGCTTCCTTTGGTGGCGCAGTGGTTGAGAATCTGCCTGCCAATGCAGGGGACACGGGTTCGAGCCCTGGTCTGGGAGGATCCCACATGCCGCGGAGCAACTGGGCCCGTGAGCCACAATTGCTGAGCCTGCGTGTCTGGAGCCTGTGCTCCGCAACAAGAGAGGCCGCGATAGTGAGAGGCCCGCGCACCGCGATGAAGAGTGGCCCCCACTTGCCGCAACTGGAGAAAGCCCTCGCACAGAAACGAAGACCCAACGCAGCCAAAAATAAATAAATAAATAAAATTTAAAAAAAAAAAGAGTCAATTTGTATTTGTAACCTAAAATATTTATTAAAAAAAAAAAAAAAGAAGATGCAAGAAATGTTTAACGAAGACCTAGAAGAATTAGAGAACAAACAAACAGAGATGAACAATACAATAACTGAAATGAAAACTACACTAGAAGGAATCAATAGCAGAATAACTGAGGCAGAAGAACGGATAAGTGACCTGGAAGACAGAATGGTGGAATTCACTGCTGCAGAACAGAATAAAGAATAAAGAATAAAAAGAAATGAAGACAGCCTAAGAGACCTCTGGCACAACATTAAATGCAACAATATTTGCATTAAAGGGGTCCCAGAAGGCAAAGAGAGAGACAAAGGACCAGAGAAAATATCTGAAGAGATTATAGTCAAAAACTTCCCTAACATGGAAAAGGAAATAGCCACCCAAGTCCAGAAAGCACAGTGAGTCCCATACAGGATAAACCCAAGGAGAAACATGCTGAGACACATAGTAATCAAATTGGCAAAAATTAAAGACAAAGATAAAATTATTGAAAGCAGCAAGGGAAAAACGACAAATAACATACAAGGGAACTCCCATAAGGTTAACAGCTGATTTCTCATCAGAAACTCTACAAGCCAGAAGGGAGTGGCATGATATACATAAAGTGATGAAAGAGAAGAACCTACAACCAAGATTGCTCTGCCCAGCAAGGATCTGATTCAGATTCGATGGAGAAATCAAAAGCTTTACAAGCAAGCAAAAGCTAAGAGAATTCAGCACCACCAAACCAGCTCTACAACAAATGCTAAAGGAACTTCTCTAAGTGGGAAACACAAGAGAAGAAAAGGACCTACAAAAACAAACCCAAAACAATTAAGAAAATGGTCATAGGAACATACATATCGATAATTACCTTAAACATGAATGGATTACATGCTCCAACCAAAAGACACAGGCTTGCTGAATGGATACAAAAACAAGACCCATATATATGCTGTCCACAAGAGACCCACTTCAGACCTAGGGACACATACAGACTGAAAGTGAGGGGATGGAAAAAGATATTCCATGCAAATGGAAATCAAAAGAAAGCTGGAGTAGCAATACTCATATCAGATAAAATAGACTTTAAAATAAAGAATGTTACAAGAGACAAGGAAGGACACTACATAATGATCAAGGGATCAATTGAAGAAGAAGATATAACACTTATGAATATATAGGCACCCAACATAGGAGCACCTCAATACATAAGGCAATTGCTAGCAGCTATAAAAGAGGAAATCGACAATAACACAATAATAGTGGGGGACTTTAACACCTTACTTACACCAATGGACAGATCATCCAAAATGAAAATAAATAAGGAAACACAAGCTTTAAATGACACAATAGACCAGATAGATTTAATTGATATTTATAGGACATTCCATCCAAAAACAGCAGGTTACACGTTCTTCTCAAGTGCGCATGGAACATTCTCCAGGATACATCACATCTTGGGTCACAAATCAAGCCTCAATAAATTTAAGAAAATTGAAATCTTATCAAGCATATTTTCTGACCACAACGCTATGAAATTAGAAATGAATTACAGGGGAAAAAAAGTAAAAAACACAAACACATGGAGGCTCAACAATACGTTACTAAATAACCAAGAGATCACTGGAGAAATCAAAGAGGAAATCAAAAACTACCTAGAGACAAATGACAATGAAAACACGACGATCCAAAACCTATGGGATGCAGCAAAAGCAGTTCTAAGAGGGAAGTTTATAGCTATACAAGCCTACCTCAAGAAACAAGAAAGACCTCAAATAAACAATCTAAACTTACACCTAAAGGAACTAGAGAAAGAAGAACAAACAAAACCCAAAGTTAGCAGAAGGAAAGAAATCATAAAGATCAGAGCAGAAATAAATGAAATAGAAACAAAAAAACAATAGCAAAGATCAATAAAACTAAAAGCTGGTTCTTTGAGGAGATAAACAAAATTGATAAACCATTAGCCAGACTCATCAAGAAAAAGAGGGAGAGGACTCAAATCAATTAAATTAAAAATGAAAAAAGAGAAGTTACAACAGACACCACAGAAATACAAAGCATCCTAAGAGACTACTAGAAGCAACTCTATGCCAATAAAATGGACAACCTGAAAGAAATGGACAAATTCTTAGAAAGGTATAACCTTCTGAGACTGAACCAGGAAGAAATAGAAAATATGAACAGACAAATCACAAGTAATGAAATTGAAACTGTGATTAAAAATCCTCCAACAAACAAAAGTCCAGGACCAGATGGCTTCACGGATGAATTCTATCAAACATTTAGAGAAGAGCTAACACCCATCCTTCTCAAACTCTTCCAGAAAATTGCAGAGGAAGGAACACTCCCAAACTCATTCTCTGAGGCCACCATCACCCTGATACCAAAACCAGACAAAGATACTACAAAAAAAGAAAATTACAGACCAATATCACTGATGAATATAGATGCAAAAATTCTCAACAAAATACTAGCAAGCAGAATCCAACAACACATTAAAAGGATCATACATCATGATCAAGTGGCATTTATCCCAGGGATGCAAGGATTCTTCAATATACACAAATCAATCAATGTGATACACCATATTAACAAATAGAAGAATAAAAACCATATGATCATCTCAGTAGATGCAGAAAAAGCTTTTGACAAAATTCAACACCCACTTATGATAAAAACTCTCCAGAAAGTGGGCGTAGAGGGAACCTACCTCAACATAATAAAGGCCATATATGACAAACCCACAACAAAGATCATTCTCAATGGTGAAAATCTGAAAGCATTTCCTCTAAGATCAGGAGCAAGACAAGGATGTCCACTCTCACCACTATTATTCAACATAGTTGTGGAAGTCCTAGCTACGGCAATCAGAGAAGAAAAAGAAGTAAAAGGAATACAAATTGGGAAAGAAGTAAAACTGTCACTTTTTACAGATGACATGACACTATACATAGAGAATCCTAAAAGTGCCATAAGAAAAGTACCAGAGCTAATCAATGAATTTGGTAAAGCTGCAGGATAAAAAATTAATGCTCAGAAATCTCTTGCATTCCTATACACTAATGATGAAAAATCTGAAAAAGAAATTAAGGAAACACTCCCATTTACCATTGCAACAAAAAGAATAAAATACCTAGGAATAGGGGCTTCCCTGGTGTCACAGTGGTTGAGAATCTGCTTACTAATGCAGGGGACACAGGTTCGAGCCCTGGTCTGGGAAGATCCCACATGCCGTGGAGCAACTTGGCCCGTGAGCCACAACTATTGAGCCTGCGCGTCTGGAGCCTGTGCTCCGCAACAAGAGAGGACGCGATAGTGAGAGGCCCGTGCATGCGATGAAGAGTGGCCCCCGCTTGCCACAACTAGAGAAAGCCCTTGCACAGAAGCAAAGACCCAACACAGCCAAAAAATAAATAAAAACAAAATGTTGGTTTAAAAAAAAAAAAGCTAGGAATAAACCTACCTAGGGAGACAAAAGACCTGTATGCAGAAAACTATAAGACACTGCTGAAATAAATTAAAGATGATACCAACAGATGGAGAGATATACCATGTTCCTGGATTGGAAGAATCAATATTGTGAAAATGACTATACTACCCAAAGCAATCTACAGATTCAATGCAATCCCTATCAAATTACCAATGGCATTTTTTACGGAACTAGAACAAAAAATCTTAAAATTTGTATGGAGACACAAAAGACCCCGAATAGCCAAAGCAGTCTTGAGGGTAAAAAACGGAGCTGGAGGAATCAGACTCCCTGACTTCACACTACACTACAAAGCTACAGTAATCAAGACAATATGGTCCTGGCACAAAAACAGAAACATAGATCAATGGAACAAGATAGAAAGCCCAGAGATAAACCCACGCACCTATGGTCAACTAATCTATGACAAAGGAGGCAAAGATATACAATGGAGAAAAGACAGTCTCTTCAATAAGTGGTGCTGGGAAAACTGGACAGCTACATGTAAAAGAATGAAAGTAGAATACTCCCTAATACCATACACAAAAATAAACTCAAAATGGATTTGAGACCTAAATGTAAGACCGGACACTCTAAAACTCTTAGAGGAAAACATAGGAAGAACACTCTTTGACATAAATCACAGCAAGATCTTTTTTGATCCACCTTCTAGAGTAATGGAAGTAAAACCAAAAATAAACAAATGGGACCTAATGAAACTTTGAAGCTTTTGCACAGCAAAGGAAACCATAAACAAGAGGAAAAGACAACCCTCAGAATGGGAGAAAATATTTGCAAACGAATCAACAGACAAAGGATTTATCTCCAAAATATATAAACAGCTCATGCAGCTCAATATTAAAGAAACAAACAACCCAATCCAAAAATGGACAGAAGACCTAAATAGACATTTCTCCAAAGAAGACATACAGATGGCCAAGAAGCACATGAAAAGCTGCTCAACATCACTAATTATTAGAGAAATGCAAATCAAAACTACAATGCGGTATCACCTCACACCAGTTAGAATGGGCATCATCAGAAAATCTACAAACAACAAATGCTGGAGAGGGTGTGGAGAAAAGGGAACCCTCGTGCACCGTTGGTGGGAATATAAATTGATACAGCCACTATGGAGAACAATATGGAGGTTCCTTCAAAAAATAAAAATAGAATTACCATATGACCCAGCAATCCCACTACTGGGCATATACCCAGAGAAAACCATAATTCAAAAAGACCCATGCACCCCAATGTTCATTGCAGCACTATTTACAATAGCCAGGACATGGAAGCAACCTAAATGCCCATCGACAGATGAATGGATAAAGAAGATGTGGTACATATTTACAATGGAATATTACTCAGCCGTAAAAAGGAACGAAACTGAGTCATTTGTTGATACGTGGATGGATCTAGAGATTGTCATACAGAGTGAAGCAAGTCAGAAAGAGAAAAACAAATATCGTATATTAACGCATGTATGTGGAACCTAGAAAAATGGTACAGATGAACCAGTTTGCAGGGCAGAAGTTGAGACACAGATGTAGAGAACAAACGTATGGACCCCAAGGGGGGAAAGCTGCCGGAGGGTGGGGATGGTTGTGTGCTGAATTGGGCGATTGGGATTGACATGTATACACTGATGTGTATAAAATTGATGACTAATAAGAACCTGCTGTATAAAAAAATAAATAAAATTAAATTAAAAAATTTTAAAAAAAACTAATACTAAACTTTCTTTGGGTTATTTGTATGGAAATATGTTAATATAAGTGTTTCAGACATTACATGAAATTCCTAAAAATCTTATATGTTCTGGTATAATGTTATAAGTCATAATTCTAGTTATTACTTTAAAATGTATATCTCAGAAATAACTAAATTTCCTTGTCAATTGCATTATTATGAACTTTCATCAAATCTTTAACCGTGGTCATTTTCAAGTCTTTTGTCATTTACAGACAGTTCTGGGTGTACTCGGATGCTTTTGCAAAAATGTTCCTATTAAAGGGTTTCATCTTCAAGGAATTCATGGAAAAGACTTTGACAAGTACAGGTTTCTGGTAATTGACTATACTGCTGAACTGAATGCATAAGCATTTTCAGAACTCTAATGGAAAACTGATGAATTCACAAAAGTGCTAAGAAAAGATCAAGATGAAAATAATTAATTACATGGGACTGAGTGAACTGATGAGGATGATTATAATTTTTGTGACTTTCTGTTTGAATAAAAAAAAAAAAAGAAAGTATTTAATAAAATTCAAAGCTACTCCTGATGAAATTCATATGAAACTAGGATTAGAATGGATATTACTAACTTTCCCAAAAACCTATAGATGATGTCTAGCATAATAGTATGAATTTGGAAAACTTTATTAAAATCAAGAATGTGATCCAGGGCTTCCCTGGTGGCGCAGTGGTTGAGAATCTGCCTACCAATGCAGGGGACACGGGCTCGAGCCCTGGTCTGGGAAGATCCCACATGCCGCGGAGCGACTAGGCCTGTGAGCCACAATTGCTGAGCCTGCGCGTCTGGAGCCTGTGCTCCACAACAAGAGAGGCCAATAGTGAAAGGCCTGCGCACCGCGATGAAGAGTGGCCCCCACTTGCCACAACTAGAGAAAGCCCTCGCACAGAAACGAAGACCCAACACAGCCATAAATAAATAAATAAATAAAATTAAAAAAAAAAAAGGAATGTGATCCAAGCAATTGAATAAGAGAAGAAAAATCAATATTATGTATAAGATATTAGAAAGGAAATGACAAAAGTCACTATTCACAATCAATATGTTTATCTACCAAGAATAGCTATGAGATTCTATTGAAAGCTATATGAACTATTAGGAGAGTTTTTAAGATGAATCGACATGAATTCAATATTATTAAAAATATAGCTGTTTTTACTTCAGCAATAGCTAATTCGAAAATTTCATTTAGAAAGATATCCTTCAAAATACTCAATAAGGCAATGAAATTTGTTGCAAGCCTCTTGAACAATGCACAAGATTCCCCCCAAACTGGAATTCTACCAAACATACAAAGAAGAATTTATACCTATCCTTCTCAAACTATTCCAAAAGATTGAACAGGAGGGAACACTCCCAAATTCATTCTATGAAGTTACCATCACCCTGATACCAAAACTAGACAAAGACACTACAAGAAAAAGAAAATTACTCATCTTTGATGAGTATAGATGCAAAAATCCTCAACAAAATATTAGCATATCACATCCAATATATAAGAAGCATCAACACCATGATCAAACTGGATTTATTCCAGGGTCACAAGGATGGCTCAGCATATACCAATCAATTAGTGTGATACACCACATTACCTAAAGGAAAGAAAAAAACCATATGATCATCTCAATAGATGCACAAAAAGCATTTGACAAAATTCAACATCCATATATGATAAAAACTCTCACCAAAGTGGGTATAGAAGAAACATATCTCAACATAATAAAAGCCATTTACAACAAACCCACAGCCAGCATAATACTCAGTGGTGCAAAGCTGAAAGTCTTCTTGCTGAATTCAGGAACAAGACAAGGGTGCCCCCATCACCACTTCTATTCAACATAGTATTGGAAGTCCTAGCCACAGACACCAGACAAAAAGAGAAACAAAAGGTATTCAAATTGGAAAGGAAGAAGTAGAACTATCACTATTTTCAGATAACATGATATTCAATATAGAGAACTGTAAAGTCTCCACACAAAAACTACTAGAACTAATAAATGAATTCAGAAAGGTAGCAGGACACAAGATTAATATACAGAAATCTGTTGTAATTCTTTACATTAACCATGAAATATCAAAAAGAAAGTTAAAAAATAATCCCACTTAAATTACATCCAAACAAAAAACAAAAAAACAAAAACAAAAAAACAAACCACCTAGGAATAAACTTAACCAAGGAGGTGAAAGACCTATATGCTGACAACTGTAAAAGGAGATTGAAGATGATTCAAAGAAATTGAAAGATATCCCATGCTCTTGGATTGGAAGAATTAATATTGTTAAAATGGCCATGCTACCCAAAGCAATCTACAGACTTAATGTAATCCCTATCAAAATACCCATGACATTTTTCTCAAGACTAGAACAAATAATACCAAAATTTATGTAGAACCACAAAAGACCCCAAATTGCCAAAGCAACCGTGAGGAAGAAGAACAAAGCTGGAAGCATAACCCTTGCAGACTTCAGACAATACTACAAAGCTACAGTAATCAAAACAGCATGGTATTGGCACAAAAACAGACATATAGATCAGTGGAGCAGAAAAGAAAGTGCAGAAATAAACCCATATACCTACGATCAATTAATCTATGACAAAGGAGGCAAGACTATACAATGGAGAAAAGACAGTCTCTTCAACAAATGCTCTTGGGAAATCTGGACACCTACATAAATCAATGAAATTAGAACACTCCCTCACACCATAAACAAAAATAAACTCAGAATGGTTTGAGACCCAAATACAAGACATGATACCATAAAACTCCTAGAAGAGAGCATAGGTAAAACATTCTCTGACATAAATCGTAGCAAGATTTTCTTAGATCAGCCTCCCAAGACAAAAGAAATAAAAACAAAAATAAACAAATGGGACCTAGTCAAACTTAAAAGCTTTTGCACAGCAAAGGAAACCATCAGCAAAATGAAAGACAACCTGCAGACTGGAAGAAAACATTTGCAAACAATGCAGCCATCAAGGGATTAATATCCAAACTATACAAACAGCTCATACAACTCAATAAAACAAAGTACCCAATTGAAAAATGGACAGAAGACCTAAATAGACATTTCTCCAAAGAAAACACACAGATTGTCAACAGGCACATGAAAAGCTGCTCAACATCATTAATTATTAGAGAAATGCAAATCAAAGTCACAATGAGATATCACTTCACACCAGTCAGAATGGCTATCATCCAAAGGTCTACAAATAATAAAAGCTGGAGAGGGTGTGGAGAAAAGGAAACCCTCCTACATTATTGGTGGGAATGTAAATTGGTGCAGCCACTATGGAAAACAGTATGGAGGTTCCTTAAAAAACTAAAACTCGAGTTACCATATGATCCAGCAATCCCACTCCTGGGTATATGTCTCGAAAAGATGAAAACTCTAATTAGAAAAGGTACATGCACCCTAATGTTCATAGCAGTGCTTTTTACGATAGACAAATGGGAACAACCCAAGTGCCCATCAACAGATGATTTTGTTTAAGAGGTGGTCTATATACACAATGGCATATTAATTACTCAGCCATAAAAAGAATGAAATATTGCCATTTGCCACAACATGGAAGGACCTGGAGAAATCATACTAAGTGAAGTAAGTCAGACAGAGAAAGACGATATTATAGGATATCACTTATATGTGGAATCTAAAAAAGTAATATAAATGAATCTATATACAAAACAGAAACAGACTCAGACATAGAAAACAAATTTATGGTTACCAAAGGGGAAAGGTGGGAGGAGAGATAAATTAGGAGTATGGGATTAACAGACGCAAACTACTATAGAGGACATGAAATAGATAAGCAACAAGGATATATGTATATAGCACATGAAACTATAATTTACATCTTGTAATAACCTAACGAAAATAATCTAAAATATATATATATAAAACTGAATCACTTTGCTGTACACCTGAAACTGACACAATATTATAAATCAACTATACATCAATTAAAAAAAAAGATTCCAGGAAAACTGAAGAGGACAAACAAGATCTCAATAAATACATACCTGCTATATTCTTAAATGAGGAGAGTCAATATTGTAAAGATACAAATTCTCTTCACACTTTAAATTCAATTCAGTATCAATTTAAGTCACACTAGGATATTGAAATTTGGCAATCTAAGTTCACAGTTCAAATGGAAGAGGAAAGTGCCAAAGACTAGATATATCTTGAAAATGAAAAGAACAAGAGAAATGTCCTACTCTGTGAGATCATATACATTCTCTAAAGCTTTGTTAGAGAGTAGATAAATGGAAGAGAGTAGAGTTCAAAACAAATCCATGTATATATGGAAACTCACATATGATGGAGATTGCATTTTAAACCAGTCAGAAAAAGTGGATTATTCAATAAATAGCTTGATTTTATGTGAAGCACGATTGCTTGATATCTATCAATATATAAAAAAATAAAGCACAAATATCAATGCAAAAAAAACTAAAAAATAACTTGTGAATTAAATCTCACAGTTTATTAAAATAATACCATGACCAAGTAGGCTTTATTTAAAGAAAATAAAGATAATTCAATCCTCAATAGCTATTAATCCTTTTAGCCCATTAACAAGAGAAAAATCACATTATATTACAATACCAGTCTGTGCTGTATATTACTTTATAGAAATAAGTTGATAGGGACTGGCAAATAGAAAATGTAATTAATAAATGAATAAATATATGAATTAAATGTTTAAAGTAATATTTTAAAACTATAAAATTATTAGATTAAAACCCAGTCATAAATTAAGTGAGAAAAGCCTTCTTTAGTAGAGTTACCATTTCTTGAATTCAAAAACATAAATAAAGTAGGAGAACATTTATAGTTTTGATAATCTATGTATGCTTGATCTGATCTTAGAGGATAAATTGACTTTGACAGTTAGAGATAGGATGAATGCTACCACTTGCAGAGGCATATACATATACTTTTAAAATTATATATCTATCTATATGTATATGTATCTGTGTATCTATGAAATAAAGGAGTTTGTCTTTAATGAAGCTAATTTAACTAGGATATCAGATGCAGTTTTGGATGAGGATGCCTTTCCTAATATTCTAGGAATTACATTTATACTTAATCTAAAAGTCAGTCTGTAACTGATCTGTCACCTCTTTACAAGACTTTTGTTTGGTTGATTATTGAAATTATTGGAAGCGATAGTGTGGGCAACTTGCCCCAAAGCCTAGAAGCTGCTCAACTTTATCTCATTTCCTACCAGTCACTGGGTAAACTGTGGGCCACAACCAGTGAAGAAATTTCCAAGCTCCATTCACTTATTATGTATATTTTCTACTAGTCAGACCCTGTGCTAGAAATCTGTGAAACAATGCAATTTGGCAAATCTTAGAAGAAATAGTCAAGGAAAGGTAGAAGAATTTGAGTAATGAGAATAAAAGAGGAAACAAGATTCTGGGAAATATTACAAAATATATGAGATAAGGGATGTGTGTGTGTGTGTATGTGTTTGTGTCTGTTCCACTCAAATGTATAAGAAAATATAATGCATCTGCAATAGATGGATGATGAAATATGAGTAGATAAGAGGAATAAAAGTACAAAAAGAAAGCAGAAGTACAAAAGAAAAAATGTGAGCAAATTCCATCAATATTAGAAAGTCAGATATAAATAAATTTAATCCTGCTCATAGTGACAGAAGAAAATGTAGTTTACTAAATACTCAATATAAAAAATTATATTGCTCTAAAAAGTAGAGTCTCATTAATTAATCAATTAAAAATAAATAATAAAATACAAAAACAAAACAAAAATTATATCAATGCTGGAAAAAATGTAATAAATTCTAGTCACTGCTATTGGCACTCAAAATCAACGTTATATTTTCAGGGAGCAATTTGTCAGTATTCATCAAAAGTCATAATATATTTATACTTTTTTAGACCTAGTAAATCTATTTTTCAGAATATAATCTAAGCTATGTAGAAAGTTATATGCCTTGCAGATATTTAATGAAGTATTATTCTAACAACTTAAATAAAATGGCAAGATATAAAGTGTCAGATATTAATGAGAAGAAATATTACATATCCCAAATGTTGACTCTGAAGACAATATAATGGATAATTCTTGTCCTAGAATATACAAAGGTTGAATAGCAAATTGGACATACTCTGTGATTACAGCAATTACAAAGTAGCAAAGGCATAAAGATTAACACAAGGAAATGAAAAAGTAGTTATTTCAGCTCAGGGCATTATGATATTATTCTTGCTTTTCTCAATTTCTAATACTATGAAACATGTTTATATCACCCTTATAAAGGAAAAAAATATGTAACAAAACTTGCATATCAGATAATGTGGTTTATGCTTTCCTTTACTGGGAATTTAGGAATATGAAACTCCAGCAAAGTGTACCATTCAGTAAAACATTTCTTCTTAAACCTAAGAGCCTACTGTACTTTGGTGATTGGCTACCTGTTTTTCTTTGCCCTATTTACTATTTTTTGAATTAGTTTTTTCCCCTGTTTGAAAACAACCTCCAAAATCTACAGCCTTACAATGGAGAGATTGATGATCTGGTATTATTGCAAATAAGAAAAAAACAAATTAAGGAAGGAAGAAAGGGAGGAAGGAAGAAAACATTTTTTCTTACTTTTAAATCAATTTGGAGACAATTTTTAAGTAAAGCCATTGCTCCTTATTTGACTTCACCTCTCTATTTGAATTGTTATCCTGATAACATCCTGTTTTTAGCACTAATGTTCATGGCAATTCAAACAGTGGGATAAGGTGGTTGAAGTTGCCTGCAGTCTGAACATTTATTGTTTCTGTTTTCCTGAAAGTGTCTGTTCCAATTACCTTTATTCTGCTTTTCTTTCCTACAATAGAAATAGTATAGCACCATATATTTTTCCTTTGTGTCTGCAATAGGAGAAAAGGATATCAGACTTTTATCATCCGGTTCTTAAATTTAACTTCCACAGATGTGACATTTTATTGAGACACAATGCTAGCATCATTTTTTAGCATTGACACAGAAAATTAAGACTATAAACTAATTAATTTACCTATATTGAAGAATAGGAAATACATCAGAAATTCATGCAATAATTCTATGATAGTGTTACTGAATTGGTCAACTGAACCCATGGCAGGGTCCTAGCCTGGGGCGAGACCCTAGTCTTGGCCAGGAAGGTACTTTTTCCGATCAAATTCACTCAGCCAGTAGCGAAACCGATGCTGAGACTGGAAGAGCACAAGCTTTATTCAATGGCTGAAGAATGGAGAAGCAGGAACCTAGTTCCCAGATCGACTTCTCAACCCCATTTGGGTGGAGACACCAAATATAGAGGAGGGTCAAGGTAAAAGGGAGGGAACTAGAAAGAGTGGGAGGATATTCATGAGTTTTCTGAAACCAGGGGTGTGGTTTGGACCCTGAACTGATGCACTCTCCTTTTCAGTCCTTGTTTAGGCTTCTCTGGTTGTTGTCATGGCAATTGTCAACTGTCATGGTGCTAGTGGGAGTGTCAGTTAGCATGCTGATGCTTTATAATGAGCCTATAATGAGGCTCAAGTTCTACTGGAAGTCAAATCCTCTGCCACCTTGGGCCTAGTTGGTTCTAACCGGTTCCTGTTTTTTTCTCTTTGCAGCTTCCTGCTGAAACTTAGATAAGAGTAATTGGTTTCTATTTGAGTGAGGGGCAGGGGTATGATTCTGGTGCAACAGCCTTGGTAACAATAGTACTGTGAATCTCTGATACCTCCTCTTTCCAAAAGAAAAACATTTTTCCATTTAATATCTATATAAAATGATAGATGGAGCAATAATAGTGGATAATGTGTTTTTTAATAATACTCTGAATGGGAACATGGGAGATCAGCATAGAGTGCCTAAAATTCAGAATGGTGTTAAGACACTTGGGTTCAACTCTAGAAGCTGCAGTTCTGTGTGACCTTAGACCAGATATTTAGTCCTTGTATGTGTTTCACTACCTATTGCTAGCATCCCCTACCCATTGTAAAAATGTTAGTGAATAAAATTATAGCACTGGCAAAGAGATTCTCATCCAAATTAAAGAAATAAGCAAGCCAATATGAATATTCAGCCAGCAAAATTATATTTGTCTAATGTTTGAAACTCCTCCATTTTAAGGTTCTGATTTTGTAGTTAACTTATTTATTCCCAGAATTCTAGTTGCCTGCAAGTCTAGGATATTGCTTTGTGGCACATAGATATATAAAGTCTCTAATCTGGGACTACAAGCATGAAAATGATTAACATTCCTCTAAAGAATTCCAATTAACTAAGCAACATAATTCACGAACAGTGGCACTCTTAAGTTGTGAATTATTAAATATCATATTTAGGATAATTTGGAAAAACTTGTAAAAAATGGAAGTTATTTTTGTCATATTTATAGTACTCTGACAAAAATTACCACATCCCAAAGCAGATGAATTGGACTTAAATGGTTTAACCAATTTAATCAGAAGTAGTGCTAAAAAAATTAAAAGATGAGACTCTAGCTAATTGATAGAAAAGAGTGATGTCATTTCCAGTTCTCTGTCTTTTAATAGAAGTTTTAGCTTAGAGTTTCTTCTTTAATACATTTGTGACATAGAACACAGCTCAAAAAGAAAACTAAATAACATTGTATGGTGTTTTATTTGAACTTTGAATTTTCTTTTCATCTTTTAATAAATATATGCAGGTGACAGGATTATTACCACTGTAACTTGATCAATTAAAAATAAATCAAGATTGTAAACGTGAAAATATTTGTAACATGTTACAAAGTGTTATTATCATCAATATAGAAAACTATTACTAATAAATAAAATTGGGTATGAATGTGGAATTCAAAAAGAATAAATAAAAAAAGAAATACATATATAAAAATAGTCAACTTTAATAATAAAAGATTAAATAAGTGGGCAACATCATATTTTTCCTAATAAATTTGCAAACATAAATAAAAAAAAAATTCTTCAAGTTTGGGAAGAGAAACTGTTGGTGGAGTATAATTCAGCAAATTATTTCTAAAGATTTTGTCTTGAAGGTATCTTTTTCTAAAATCCAATTTCAATTTGCAGCATTTGCTCTAAGGGAGTAATTAGAAGTATGCTTTAAAAAAAGTTTTTCTTCATATGTTTACATAGGTATTCTTCACAATTTTTCTTTCTGTGACTAGAAGATGGGCATTCCCTGCATTTTTGTCTCTCTTTAATTTAAACATTGAAAGGCCTATAGAGTTTGAAGACGCCAAGCATATGTTCATAATTATGAAATTCTTGTGAGATTATTTATTATGAAACAGTTTTCCTGGATAGTGGGAGAATGGAAGGGATGTGAATTTCTCCTCATTCTGAAATCCTCACAAGGACTTCAATGGGGTCATTGCTTCTGTTTTGAGTTCACTGTTGTAGAGTTTCTTTGATTAGTGTTTTATAAGCTTATGAAAGGAAATAGAAACCATTAAAAAGTGTTTATTTGTTATTATGATTTATGTTAACGTTCAACTCCTGTGGAAGAACATGGCATTTCTGTTTTTAATCTTAAGGAAAATTTATAATGTGTCATTTCAATCCCTTGTGTTAGCCAATGAAAAAATAGATATAATCGTTAAACAGTATAACTTTCACTACTTAAATTTAGCTATAACATATGGCTACTTTAATAGGAACAAAACAATATCTACCCACTCACACTGGAGTTATGACAGGTGTAATACCTACACGCTTCCTGAGCATTTGCCTTTGCTTGTTTAAAATACTCTTGCTAATGGTTTCTTCTTGGGATGGGAAGTTTATATTTGATTTTTTCATGAATAGTCTTTTTATAGTGAAAGGAGGTAGGAAATTATTGAAATTCCAGAAAAACAGAGAAGCATGTGAATAAAAGGAATATAGAAATTTATATTTGGAGAGGAATTCAAACTTTCTATAATTTAATGGCATATTCTGTTTTTTTCTATATGTGTTACTGGTTTCTTTGTACATAAGATGAAACTGTTCCTTGAACAATTGTCTTCTCTGATTGAGATATTGTCTCTAATCTAAGACTCAAGTATTTGACCTCCACTCTGATTCCATCCAGCCCGAATACTAAATCAACAAGTAATAATTTGAAAGCTATAGAATACCATCATCTCACACTCCACATGTTTAAAACTAAGCCCATCTTTTCCTTTCATGTTCATTTGACTTTATATTTCTAATTGTTAAAGTCATTTTCTTCAGAGTAATACATGTCTATGATTAAAGTGTCAAAGAATACTAAAGAGATTAAATTTTTCAGGGTCTTTCTGCTCTCACAGAACCACTTTCTAATATTTTTATATGTCTTATCATTTGCATTCATATTTCTAACTGTTAGGCTGTTTCAGTGATGCATTTTTATATCGACTGGCACTCTAATATGGTAGCTGAGGATTTGCCATTCTTATACCATACTCCTATTTCTGCTCCTTCCATCTTTCCTTTATAATTACATTATAATTTAGGTTAACTCAACAGTCAATGTTTATATTGCTATGAGACTGTGTTATTCACGATTGAATCAGACAGTGTACTATAATTGCATTTCCTATCTCATGGAACTTTTTCCTGCTGATGATAATTTCTTAAGATTTTCTTTTTCTTAGTTTTCTATGTAATATCACTATTTCCCCGTATGCTCCAGTATATACGTTAAATAACTGGAAAATGCACGAGCACATCAGTCTTGGTTTTTCTCTCCCTTCCTTCCTTCCTTCCCTTTCTCCCTCCCTCCCCCTTCCTTGCTTCCTTCCTGCCTTCCTGCCCTGCTGCCTTCCTGCCCTCCTTCCTTCTGTTTTTCTCCTCCTCCTCTCTCTTTTCCCTCTCCTTCTTCTTCCTCCTCCTTTTATTTCTTGGAGTACTTCGTTCAGCTCAAATCAGAATTTGTTGGTTATTGACAAAGGATTAATCTCCAAAATTTACAAGCAGCACATGCAGCTCAATATCCAAAAAAAACCACAACCCAATCCAAAAATGAGCAGAAGACCTAAGTAGACATTTCTCCAAAGAAGATATGCAGATTGCCAACAAACACATGAAAGGATGCTCAACATCACTAATCATTAGAGAAATGCAAATCAAAACTACAATGAGGCATCACCTCATACCAGTCAGAATGGCTATCATCAAAAAATCTACAAACAATAAATGCTGGAGAAGGTGTGCAGAAAAGGGAACCCTCCTGCACTGTTGGTGGGAATGTAAATTGATATAGCCACTATGGAGAACAGTATGGAAGCTCCTTAAAAAACTAAAAATAGAACTACCATACAACCCAGCAATCCCACTGCTGGGCATATACCCTGAGAAAACCATAATTCAAAAAGAGTCATGTACCACAATGTTCATTGCAGCTCTATTTACAATAGCCAGGACATGGAAGCAACCTAAGTGTCCATCGACAGATGAATGGATAAAGAAGATGTGTCACATATATACAATGGAATGTTACTCAGCCATAAACAGAAACGAAATTGAGTTATTTGTAGTGAGGTGGATGGACCTAGAGTCTGTCATACAGAGTGAAGTAAGTCAGAAAGAGAAAAACAAATGTCGTATGCTAACACATATATATGGTATCTAAAAAGAAAAAAAAAAAGGTTCTGAAGAAACTAGGGGCAGGACAGGAATAAAGATGCGGATGTAGAGAATGGACTTGAGGACACGGGGAGGGGGAAGGGTAAGCTCGGATGAAGTGAGAGAGTGGCATGGACATATATACACTACCAAATGTAAAATAGATAGCTAGTGGGAAGCAGCTGCATAGCACAGGGAGATCAGCTCAGTGCTTTGTGACCCCCTAGAGGGGTGGGATAGGGAGGGTGGGAGGGAGACGCAAGAGGGAGGAGATACAGGGATATATGTATATGTATAGCTGATTCACTTTGTTATAAAGCAGAAACTAACACACCATTGTAAAGCAATTATACTCCAATAAAGATGTTTTTAAAAAAAAGAAGAATTTGTTGCTTTTCTGGGCCAGAAAACAAATTTTGCCCTTGACCGCTCTTTGTTTTTCGTTTAGATCAACCGTAGCACATCTTCTAGTCATTTCCTAAGAAAAGTCATCGTGGTAAATAAATTGTTTTACCTTGAATATCTGAAAATGACCTTTTTTCTGCTCTCACACATGATTAATAATTGAGAAATCATTTCCCTTCTGCATTTTGAAAACTTTACCTCACTGATCCTTGGCTCCCATAAGTTGATACTAAAAAGTGTAAATCTCACTCCAGCTTAGGAGTCCTAGCTATGTGCCTCTCAGAATTTCTGTATTTCAAATACCCTCACTTTTAATTAGAATTTCCTGCCTCTGCTTGAAGATGGCTCTACTTTCCCTCCTCAGCTATTTGCCATTCTTCCAACTATTCTCTCTGTTTCAAAACTTTGTTGAAATGTTTATTGTAATGAGTAGACAGACTTCATTGTTTGATTATTGACTGCTGACAGCTTTTAAACCTCATCCCTTCCTATACCTCTTGTATCCCATATCTCGGCAAACTGAAAGAAAGCCTGGGTGCTCCCTCTTCTGGTATCAGCGGATGATTCACACCTCGCAAGTCTCTGCCCATGTGTGTGAGAACTCTCCATCTGTTTCCACATCCTAACCCCAGTAAAAACCCAGGCCAGTCTCCTTTCCTTACTCTCTCAAGCCATTTCAGACGTGCTTGGGAGGCCTACCCTGATCTCCCCAGAGACTTCAGTTCTGTAAGCAGTAAATCTTTTCATTCCTTCTTGGTGAGTGTGTAGTGTCATCAGTCTCAACATCCAAACCAGACCTTGGGTAGGGAACCTCCTGCTTTTGCAGAATGGCCATAACATTGACTACTGTCTTCTGTCCCACCCTCTTTGTCTTTATATGTTATTGACTTTTAAATTCTTCGCTGCATTTTAGTGGTAATCTTGGGGAGAAATCTCACCATCATTTCCTTTAACACACAAACTTAATCCTTAAAGTCATGCTTGACTCTTAATTATCCTTTCTTCCCTATATCCAAGCTTTGTTGACTTTTTCTTTCATAGTGTCTCTATGGTGTTAAGTCGCTTCTCCGCTGATACTTTGAATATCCTGATTTGTTTGTTTATTAACACAATTTAAAAATGGAATTCTTTCTGCCTCAGCTTCAGCTGAGGTCCAAAGGCTAAAAACAAACCTATAGGTGGTATCTTCACTCATATTCTTAAGTGAGTTACAAGGACAATTATGCAGGATTTTCAGTGGAGATGGTTCAAACGCTAGTTTTAATCATATAAGAGGATATAAAAGGGCTGATTTTGAAGTGGTGGTTCTGGTGTCAATTTGAAATGGACCCCATCCAGGTGGACTTCATGCAGCAGCCCTGAGGTGTGAATGGAGGGAGGCCTGCAGAGTGCTACAGGATGCAGGAGCTGAGGGGGGGCAGGTAGCAGCTGGCTGGTGGAATGGCTTTGCCCTCATTTAGGGAGTAGCAGTTACTTGTTCTCAGTAGGAGGGTCTTTGAGAAACCTATGAAAGCACAACATGATACAAACAGTCAGTTTTGAATACCTGCCAGAGTATACTAACTTTAGAATATGACTGTTCTAGCAAGTAAAACCATCTGTATACCTTATGTCTCTTCCAGCTGGCCAGTTTTACAACTTGCCAGCATTTTGCAGGGTCTTTTAAAGTGGCTGCTATGCTAGCTCCTTGATACAAGGACCACATTCGATCCACAGGAAATACACACTTCTGAGGAGCCTCCAGTAGGGTAGTGGCTTGATCTGGCAGGGGTCACTTCTGTGAATTCTACTGCTACGCGGGTAATCCAGTGAGAGCCTTTCATTTTCATTACTCTCCAACACTGAATTGAAAACCAGCCCCTATGCCCCATCAAACTCCATGGGATACATATCAAGCTGTCAGAGCGATGCCATACAGCCTCTCTTCCTTGGCATGAAGTGTGAGGGAAGAGCTCCCTCCCCATGATAGGGGAGAGAAAATGCTTAAGCACTCCAAATTATCTCTCAAAATAACTCCCTTGCTTGGTGCCTAAAATGTCTTTCTGCTGAGGTAGCCTGGCCTCTGTTAGGAAGCTTTCCTTTATTGGGTATGATTTTAAGTGATCCTTAGGCCACTTCTTCAACCTCAACCATTTTATACTTTTGAGATGAATGTTAGGCTGATGCTCACACTAGTTTTTGAGATACCTCCTTGGCATTTTTTTGCATAATGGTCTACTCTCTCACTTGGAAACCTGGGAGTGCTTGCTACATCCTCAGCTTTTGGGACTTAATTGAAACTAATTAGAAACAGTCCAATTTCAACATTGTGTTGCATTTTTAACTGATTGATTTATCTATTCTCTGACTTTCAGCTTAGAAACAAGTTCATAAACTTAAAAGTGATGAGAAAGAGGGGGGAAAAACCCAGTAGAGATAGAAAACTTGAGTTACAAATGAGGCTAATACAAAAAATGTATTCCATAAAAAACCTGTAGTCACTATAGATGAGCCAGACATAGCTCTGAGCCTTATAATAATCAACATCGTGGCATTTATTTTACTTGTTTAATTTTCTGTCTCCTTTAAATAGATTATAAACTCTGTAATTGTAGGTTTTTGTTCTTGTTTTTGTTTTGTTTTTACTCATGTTTTTTGTTTTCCACTGATATTAGCTCCAGCCCCTGAAACCTTAGTGCTAGGTAAGTTTAACTAGAGCAAGGTTTCTTAATGGCAGCACTATTAACATTTTCGAAGATAATTCTTATTTTTGGGAGATCATGTGCATTGTAGGATGTTTAGCCTTATCCCTTCTCTATACTCACTAGATTCTTGTAATATTCCTCCTAATGTGGTAACCAAAAATGTCCCCAGGCATTGCCATGTATCTCCTCTGGGGCTGAACCATCCTGATTGAGAACCACAGAACTAAAACTGTACATTGCCTTATTATTATGCACACTACTGAATATAAGATGCACATTTCTTACTGACTTAAATTGAAAAGTTGAAAGACAAAAGCAAAACCCTAGGTTTTACAATGCCTCTTTATCTTGTAAAAGAGACAATTCATCTTTCTTCTCACACTTAGACATTCAAATCAGTTCTCCTGGTACGACAGAAAAATACAGCCTGTAATCATGTGCTTTAAATTCTCAGTTATGAAACCAAATGTGGTAGAATAAGCCATGTCTTTTAGCACTCACCATGTTATCAATGGTGTATTAATTAAGCGTTGCTGTCTTTTGACTCAGATTTAGAGGATGTAATGGCAATATAAATCATACACCACATTGTGATTACTTATTTGCCTGTTTATGTCAATTGGACTGAAAACTTCTTGGGGGCAAAAAACAAAAAACAAACAAACAGGAAAAAAACCCCACACTTCACTCATCTTTGTTCCTAGAGATTAAAACTTGCCTTATTTATAACCAATATTAAGTGCTCAGTAAATGCTCTTGAATGAAACAGTAAAACAATTAATAGCATAAATTTTAATGTATTTATTTTTCTTACACACTAGATAAGTAAAAGCATACTAAAAATTTCTACTGACTTAGTGATTTAGTGATCTAGTGATATTGACAGTGATTTAGTTATGTAAATCGAAATCCTATATTTCACTAAGACTTAATAAAACATGGAGACCCTACCATACATATGAGCTGGGTTAGACTTGAGGCTAATTGAAAAGTGTGCTGAAGTATTGTCCATCTCTAAACTAATTTTAAATGGCCAGTTTGTGACTGTGAAGTGATTTTCATGTTATACGATTTTGTAACACAAACTAGAACAGTTGTTCTTAGTCTTTAGTGAGCATAATTATCATTGGGAGAGTTACAGTGAAACATTATTTGATACTTTTGTATGTGCAAACATAAGCAAATTTGTAAAGTACATTTTAGATTTCCAAGATCAATTTTAATATCCTTTCTCCAACTCCTTGCTCTACTGACCTTTGTTCCATTCATCATTTTATCACATTGTTTCCTTATTTGTTGAGGCCTTTTCTCCCCTATCCTTCCCTTCCTATACCCATTCCCATGGGTGCTTTTTCCTCCATTAGTATTATACCAATTTCAAAACTTATATTCCATCTTCTAATCCAATGGCTTTTCAAATGTCCAAACCAAAGTTTTAGAAGAAATATAGGTAGAGATGTCCTTGTTGAGGTCCTGAGACACATTTTGGAACTTCTAAGTTCCCATGAAGGAGCACTTAAAAATTACTTCTCTGGGATACCACATTTAGCTATTCCTAACTAGTTGACATTTGAGAAAGAGTGTCACAATGTCATTTACATTAGGTTGGCATAAATGCTACATTTTGAAGTATTATTTCGTCTGTGGTATATGCTTTTGAATAGAAAAATATTTTTATTGAAGTACAGTTGATTTAGAATGTGTTAATTTCTGCTGTACAGCAAAGTGATTAAGTTACACATATCTATACATTCTTTTTTTTAATAGTCTTTTCCATTGCGGTTTATCATAGGATACTGAATATAGTTCTCTGTGCTCTATAGTAGGACCATGTTGTTTATCCATTCTATACATAAAAGCTTACATCTGCTAACCCCAGCCTCCCACTCCATCCCTCTCCCAGCTTCCTCTCCCTTGGCAACCACAAGTCTGTTCTCTCTGTCTATGAGTCTGTTTCTGTTTTGTAGATAGGTTCATTTGTGTCATATTTTAGATTCCACATTATAAGTGATATCATATGGTATCTGTCTTTCTCTTTCTGACTTACTTCACTTAGTATGATAATCTCTAGTTGCATCCATGTTGCTGCAAATGGCATTATTTCCTTCCTTTTTATGGCTCGGTAGTATTCCATTGTATATATGTACCACATCTTCTTGATTCATTCATTTATCAATGGACATTTAGGTTGTTTCCATGTCTTGGCTATTGTGAATAGTGCTGCTATAAATACAGGGTGCATGTATCTTTTTGGATTAGAGTTTTGTCTGGATATATGCCCAGGAGTGGGAATGCTGGATCATTTGGTAATTCTATTTTTAGTTTTCTGAGGAACCTCCATACTGTTTTCCATAGTGGCTGTACCAACTTACATTCCCACCAACAGTGGAGGAGGGTTCCCTTTTTTCCACATCCTCTCCAGCATTTGTTATTTGTAGAGGTTTTTTTTTTTTAATTTATTTATTTTATTTATTATTTTTTGCTGTGTTGGGTCTTCGTTGCTGCACGCGGGCTTTCTCTAGTTGCGGCGAGTGGGGGCTACTCTTCGTTGCGGTGTGCGGGCTTCTCATTGCAGTGGCTTCTCTTGTTATGGAGCACGGGCTCTAGGCACCCGTGCTTCAGTAGTTGTGGCACATGGGCTCAGTAGTTGTGGCTCATGGGCTCTACAGTGCAGGCTCAGTAGCTGTGGCGCACAGGCTTAGTTGCTCTGTGGCATGTGGGATCTTCCCGGACCAGGGATAGAACCCGTGTCCCCTGCACTGGCAGGCGGATTCTTAACCACTGTGCCACCAGGGAAGCCCTGTAGAGGTTTTAATGATGTCCATTCTGACCAGTGTGAGGTGATACCTCATTGTAGTTTTGATTTGCATTTCTCTAATAATTAGTGATTTTGAGCATCTTTTCATGTGCCTATTGGCCATTTGTATTTGTTCTTTGGAGAAATGGCTATTTAGGTCTTCTGCCCATTTTAGAAAAATACTTTTAATTTTGCACTAAATTGAAGATTCAGTGGTAGAATTTAAGACATCACTAAAAGTCTTTTAATATGGTAGACAAATATTCAGCTAAGGGCTTTTAGAGTTCGTTATAATACTTAACAGCCTAACTCCCATTCTGCTTTTTCTTAAGAACAATCTCAGTCATATGTTTAAAAATTAGAGTAAATAATATTAGAGTAAATATTCACTCAATATTAGGGAACAGGAGATTTAAGAAGAGCAAAAATCCTGCTAAATACTTTGTTTGAAATTTCTTCCTAATTTCCCGCTTGGACCTTCACATTATATACAACTTCCCAGTATTAACTTATCTTTTGTATTTCTAGAATTATTGTTTCAGGGAAGAATAAGACAAATTATTAAAAATAGCATTACTTCGCAACTCAATGATAAATTAGAGTGTGGGTAGACATTAACTGGACATGTGGTAATGGGCAAATGGAAAGTCATATTATTTAAAAACTCAGGAATTTTGTGGTACATATTAGAACAATGACCTACTAACAAGCAAAGAGGCAAAAGTTTAAGTTCAACTGATGCACTCTAAAAAAATTACAGTGTGAAAAATTGCTTCTCCATATAAAAAATAGTGGTGATGATTTTACTTTTTGGTTACTAACAAGATATCAGTTATGAAGCATTACTATCTTCTGGTAAAATAGCTAGATTTTGAGGTGGTAATTAATTTGTGTAATTCTAAAAACAGGAAATATTCTTTATATATGTACATATGTATTATATATGCCTTATATATATACATAATAAACATTATATGCTATCATTATAGGCACTTAACAGACTTTATACACAGTAAATACCATATTTCATATAAATATCCCAAAGAAGTATACATTAAATTTTTTTTCTGAGTAGATCAATAAAATTTTGGAAATAGAATAAATATCCAATATCATTAAGTGTTCTGTCTTATTTTATAGCAGATGACATTAAGATCCAGAAAGGTAAAATGATTATGGAAGGTCAAATACTGGCTAATGGAAGAGCTGGGATGAGAGCCCCAGGTCCACAAACTCCCAGCCCCGAGTTTGTTCTTCATTTCCATGTGCCAAATAAAATATTATTGGTTATACATAGATTATGTCTACATTTGGATAGGCTTTAGGTTGTTTCTGAATTGAAAGAAAATTTCTCAATTAAGCTTCTTGATTTAATTTTGGATACATAAATGCTTGCTGTGAATTTGGACACATTCCTGGCTTCAGACAAATCCATAAACCCAATGAAACCAGGGCTTTAATCAAGAGAATAAATGGAAACTTTGAAATGCTAAACAATGAAATTGAACTGAAAGAATTTCACCCATTTCTTTTTCTTTTTCTCTTTACTATGTAACTTTGAACTGATTAGAAATCCCCTGGAGTGCTAACTTCAGCTGAAGAGTTCAATAGGATGTAAAACCCCCAACTTCACAGAAATGTGAAATGTAACACTCTTCTACCTTGAAAAGTAATTTGATCACTGTCTTTTAAATCTCATGTGTTCTGTTTGTATCTGTGACTTTTCATTTAGGTATGCTTTTAATTTGGTACGTTAAAGCAAATATATAAACAAATAAAGAACAAAGAGAGTCTGTTGGAAAGGCAGGCATATCTTTTGCTATTTAAGAGAATGACAAAGGGTTGTCTTTGATTTTTTAAAAGGGCAAATAGATTATGCAAAAGAAAAAGTAAATAACCTGACCTATTTGTAGTCTAGAGATTTTTGTTTCATTAACATTGCAATATGAAGAAATTATTAGTACAAGACTACAGTTCATCAATGGTAAGGAGTTGAGATGCCTATTTTGAAAGAAGCTCAGAGAAGAACACTATCAATCACTATGGAAATCACTTTTAGACTTTTTTGTTTAAGTCAGAGACACTTGACAAAAAGCATCTCTGAAAACTAAGACAAATGGACATTTTTTAGAAACTACATTTCAAACCAGAAAAGGAATATACCTAGTTTGCTCATAGCATATACATTTTGCAATGGGTACTCTGAAGCTAGAAGAGAGGGGAAACACACAAAGGAACAACTTCAAAAGAATGAGCCAGAGCAATGATTCATATGTATTTAACATTCTACATGTTTGAGTGTTTGTTGGTGTTATTCCCTTATGACGCATTTTTATTAAGTAAGGTACAAGAGAGAAAGAAAAGAAGAATTCAGAGATTTGGGTGGAAGGATAGAAAATATTCTTGAATTCACTACTGCTAGAATATCATTTTTGCTGGAAAATTCTTCTCAACTTAACTCCCTCTGACTTGCGACCTCATTCCTACCTCAGCAACTCTCTACTCTCCTCAACATCCCCATCCAACCTCTGAATGTTGGTGTTAGCATAATATTACTCCTATCTCTAGAGAATGTCACAGCCACCTGCTGAAGACTGTCTCAGGGCACCATCTCCACTTCAGAATCTCTTTACTTTCCTCCACTAAGTTATTATTATTTTTCCTTATCTCTAAGGAAGAATACTCCTCCTCCTTTCTAAACCTAATTCATCCACATCTCTCTGCTACCTCCTTAAGGAATTTCCTTCACTAATTATGTACTCCCATATATTCATGTGTATTATCTTCTCTTTCAATTTTTCCCCTGAGTAAAGACGATTCAAGCTACTATGCTGCTTCTCCTTTTTCCTCCATCATCAAAATGAATAATAATAAAAAATTTTAGTCACTGCCTATTCACTCACTGACCACTAACTTTTTAATACTTTAAATTTTATATATCTCCCTCATTTATCTCATGTACTTTTATTAAATCAAATATCCATTTTGTAAAGATGCAGACGTAGAGAATGGACTTGAGGACACAGGGAGTGGGAAGGGTAAGCTGGGATGAAGTGAGAGAGTGGCATGGACATATATACACTACCAAACGTAAAATAGATAGCTAGTGGGAAGCAGCCACATAGCACAGGGAGATCAGCTCAGTGCTTTGTGACCACCTAGAGGGGTGGGATAGGGAGGGTGGGAGGAAGATGCAAGAGGGAGGAGATATGGGGATATATGTATATGTATAGGTGATTCACTTTGATATAAAGCAGAAACTAACACACCATTGTAAACAATTATACTCTAATAAAGATGTTAAAAAAAAAACAAATATCCACTTTGTTTGGAAAAACTCTAAATATGTATATGTAGATTTGATCTCTCGTTCTTGGTTGCAAGGAGTGGATAGCCATTGGCCTCAATTTAAGCAAACAAAGCAATTTAATGTAAGAATATTGGGTCAGACAAAGGGAAGACTATGACTATGAACATGATTCAAAAATCAAGCAGGAATAAAGTTTTTTAACTTAATAAAAAAAAGACAACTAACCCAATTAAAAAGATGGGCAAATAATTTGAAAAGGCATTTCTCCAAACAATATATATGAATAACCAATAACCAAATGAACAGCTTCTCAACATCATTAGTCATTAGAAATGTAAAGCAAAATCCTGAAGAAACTTCTTTATACGCACTAGGATAGCTGTAATAAAAATGATACATAATAACAAGTGCTAGTAAGAATGTGTTGAAATTGGAATGTTCATACACTGTTAGAGAGAAGGTAAAATGGTGCAACTACTTTGGAAAATAGTTTGACAGTTCCTCAAAATGTTAAACATGGAGTTACAATATGTCTCAGCAATTCCAGTTTTAGATATATAGCCAAGAGAAGTGAAATAATATGTCCACACCAAAGTGTATGCATAAATATTCATAGCAATGGTATTTGTAATATCCAAAAAGTAGAAACAATCCAAATGTCCATTAACTGATAAATGAATAAACAAAATGTGGTATATCCATAAAATTATTCAGCAATAAAGAGGAGTGAAGTACTGATACATACCATAATATGGATGAACTTTGAAAACACTATACTAAGTGAAACAAGCTGCTCACATAAGACTGCATATTATGTGATTCCATTTATACGAATGTCCAAAATAGGAAAATTTATAGAGACAGAAAATGGATAGGTGGCTGCCTGGAGGGAGGTGGGTTGACTGCTAATGGGTACAAGGTTTCTTTTGGGATGATGAAAATGTTGCAAAATTAGATCATGGTGTTTACAAACTCTGAATATACTAAAACCTACTGAACTGTATACTTTAAATGGGTGAATTACTATATTGTGTGCATTGTATTTCAATAAAGCTGTTTTTAGTTAATCAGGGACCATGGAAATCCAGCCAGAATAAGACATAGCCAGCTCTGGCCACAGGACCAATCAAGCTTTCATGCTGCCACTGGTCGTGTCACTCTGCCACCAGTGGGAACAGATACTGGGTGCTTACACTGATGACATGAGACAAACGGTCCTAGCTTCTTTGTGTAAGCCACTCAGACTCACGCTCTGAGTGGGAGCATCTGATTGCTCAAATTTAAGACATGTCTTTGAGGCCTAGAGTCAAGAACCTGGGGGAACAAGTACCTGGCCTTTTATGTAAAACAAAAGCGATGTCTACTTCCCTAAATATAGACAGGGAGTTCAAATGCTCAGCAGCCATAAAATGACAAATATTACCTACAGTCTCTCTAGAAAGCTTTGAATACGCTTTCTGTAGGGCCAGATGGATAACTAGGTATCCTGCCTGAACCTGAATTTTAGGATGCTCAATACTGAAGCCCTCCAACCAGTAAGATTCCTGAATTCTCCCCTAACTTCTATAATGGAGGCTTTATCCTCCCAGTTACTGAAAAGAAGTTAGAGTTCTCTTTGATTCCTCATTTCTCATTACTCCGCTTCCTCAGTGAACGGCAAAGTTTTAAACTTGTATTATCCTCCCCTCACTTTTTATAAAAATTATCATTACTGCTACTTCTAATTACTTTAAAACCCTGTGTTATGACATTCAGTTTATTTTAGTAACATTCTAACAGGATTTTCATCTCTTCTAACACAAATCTACTCCACACACCACTGCCAGATCAATTTTCTCAAAGACCACATCAAGATACTATCCTGTTCAAGAACCTTCAATGGTGAAACATGATTTCCATGTTAACAAACAGTGATTGGTATTCAGGGCCCTTAAAAGTTTACTGTCTTTTTTTCCAGAATACTTCCTCAGTTTTCTCATTCATATAAACATGTATTAACAAAAGTTTTGCTCTTCTCTCATTTAAAGTATACAATTCATTGGTTTCTGGTATACTCAACCATAATTTTGAAAAAGTATTTTATAAGTAGATGAACTTAAAACGATAGAAAAATTTACATCATTCCTAAAATGCTGCAAATTTAATAATTTTTTACTAGAAAAGCTAAAATTTAAGTAGGTTTAAATTTAAATTAAAGAAACTGGTTACAATTTCTTAAAATGGCAAAAGGTATCTCCCCAATCCCTTAAAAATATCTGAACAGACATTTAATTATTTAACAGGTGATAAATTTTAGGAGAAATGTTATTAGATAGAAGCTATAGGAAAAATGATCTCAAATAAATGAGCTTTAGGCAACCTATTCTAAAAACGTCTTTTTTATTATAAACCTCTCCCATAAAATGGATTTAATATCATTCCTTTTTACTTTTTGGTTTTGGTTTCTTTCAACTTCACTAAAGTATAATTAAATTTCACTAAACGTCACATTTTTAAAGTGTACAATTTGATCAGTTTGGACATATGTATACAAATCTGAGAAACCATCGGAATAGTATAACAAACATTTCCTTGTACCACTTTGTAACCCATCTCTCCCGCACCCCCATATCTGACCTGATTTCTGTCACTATAGATTAATTTATTCTTTAGAATTTTATATGAATGGAATTATAAAATTTGTATTATTTTCTTACTTTTTTTTTTTTTTGGCCTGGCTTCTTTCATCTAACATAATGATTTTTTGATTTATTCAATAGCATGAATTAATAGCTCCTTATTATTGCTAACCAGTATTTCATTAAATGGCTATATCACACTTTGTTTACCCATTCGTGTATGTTAGACATTTGGATTATTTATGGTTTTTGTCTACTTAAAATAAAGCCATTAAGAGCATTTTTGACCTAGTCTTTGTGTGGTTGTATATTTTTGTTTCTCTTGGGTAAATACCTAAGAGTAGAATGCCTGAATCGTTATTAAGTGTATGTTTAAATTTTTGAGAAACTTCCAACTCTTTTACAAAGTAGTTATATGATTTTATATTCCCACCAACTATGTATGAGAGTCCTAGTTGCCCATATCCTTCCCTTTTCTGTTTTAATTTTGTTTAATTTTCCCATTCTGATGGGTGTGGTGTTGTATCTCAATGTGGTTTGAATTCTTACCCTTAAAGACTAGTGATGCTGTACATTATGTGTCTACAGGCCATCTGCATATTTTCTTTTTTGAAATAACTACTAAACTCTTCTGCTCATTTTTTTAAAAATTTCATTGTTTATCTTATTATTATTGAATTGTAAGCATTGTTTTTATCTTTCTCTGATATGTGTTGTGAATATTTTCTCTCAGTTTGTGGTTTGCCATTTCATTTTCTTAATTGTTTCTTTAGAAGAGTGAGTTTTAAATTTTAATGAATTTTAATTTATCATTTTTAATAAATTTATGGTTCATTGTTTTGTGTTCTATCTAAGATCTTTGATCACCTGAAGTTTGCAAAGATTTTCCTTTATGTTTTCCTCTCGGAGAATTACAGCCGTAGGTTTCACATTTAGGTCTGTGATCCATTTTGAATAAATTTTTGCATATAGAGCATGATAAGGGTCACCCTCTATTTTTTCCATATTGATAGAACAGCATTTTGAATTGTCTAGAAGGCAATATTCCATGGATATGTATGTCACTTTTCTCAAGTTCCACACTGTCTCGGTTAGTATACTTTTAGAATATGTCTTGAAATCAGATATAGTAAGGCCTTTTACTTTATTCCTTTAAAAAATTGCTTTAGATATTTTAGGTTCTTTGCATTTCCATGTAAAATTAAAAATCAACTTGTCAAATTCTACAAAAAAAGCCTGCTACAGTTTTGACTGTATCCCTCTTGGTTTAATCACCATAAAATTATGCCCCTTATTGTTATTTTTCTTATCTTATAATTTTCTGGGATTTGATATTTGGAAAACAGGAGTTCACTGATTGAATAACTGGGGGAAGACCACTCCACCTGCCACAGGTATACCATGTGATATTGTACCAGATGAGGCCTTTTGGCCTGACATAGAACACTGATTTCAGTGCTTTGTAGTTGTAATAATAATGATGACAACATTTATACACTCACAAAATGGAGAGACCAGTCATGACTTGATAATACTGAAACTTCTGCTGGTCACCAATATTGGCTTGACCTCTGGAAATATTCTGGCATAGCTGTTGGAGTCTGTGACTTGCCTCCCTATATTCTGTTCCTAACTTAGATCTTCTTTTCCAAGTTTCTTTTATAGCTTGCTGAAATTTTACATCCTGGAATAAACTTTTAAAATTAAATTAATTGTAATTTATTTCAGCATCGCCCTATATCATCTATTCTTAATTGTTTTGGAGTGACTGATTTCTGACGGGATGATATTCAGCTTTGAGTTACATATCTCCTATATTGTATGCTTCATTGGAACATTATCAGTAGGTGCATCTGTATCTTCTGGAAAGTTCCTGATAGAGTTATAGCATGCATCTAATAGAAATTTACACTAAGGCATATAGAGTGAGAATTTTTTTAGAATGCTTTTGTATCTTAATTATTATAATTTTTTGCTTTGCCCAAGAATCAAGCTCACTATCAAATAATGTGCTTGTGTAAGTTTATTAATTAGTACATGTGAAGCCCCATAATGTTTAGAGAGGAAAATTTTTGTCATAATCTTTTTTTTTTTTTTTTTTAATTTTTTTTATTTTTTAATTTTTTTTATTTTATTTATTTATTTATTTTATGGCTGTGTTGGGTCTTCGCCTCCGCGCGAGGGCTTCCTCCAGCTGCGGCAAGCGGGGGCCACTCTTCATCGCGGTGCGCCGGCCTCTAACTATCGTGGCCTCTCTTGTTGCGGAGCACAGGCTCCAGACGCGCAGGCTCAGCAATAGTGGCCCACGGGCCCAGCCGCTCCGCGGCACGTGGGATCCTCCCAGACCAGGGCTCGAACCCGCGTCCCCTGCATTAGCAGGCAGATTCTCAACCACTGCGCCACCAGGGAAGCCCTTTTGTCATAATCTTTACAATTTCAATTTCTACATTAATTTCTTTGAAAAAGTTTTTTGTTGGGTTTGGACAGTCTGAGATACTATGATCATTAAGAATAGTACACTTGCTCATTAAAGAGAACCAGAGTGAGAGTACCTTTCCTTAATGCATTTTTAAAGAAACCAAACACATTAGATACATTTATAACTTGTGTCATTTCATAGACAAAGCAAACCTCAATTTGTGTAGAAAAGAGTATGACATTAACATTTTAGAGGACAGACTGTTCCTTACTCATGTTCATGTTAGCTGCCTGGCCTAGTGCCTCCCAATTTCCATATTACTTATTTGTGTCTTCTGTATAATTTCAGTATAATCTACAAAATCTTCAAAATGTCTACTGATTATATTTTTCATTGTGAAATGAGACTTATAAAAGATATTTTATAGAAGATATTTTATGGGAAAAATTATTTTGGCATTCTTTCTAACATGACGTTGGTGATGGTGCACAACTTCATTGTCATGGCAACAAAATATACATGAGAGATTATTTTAATTATTACATATGCTCAATTTGAATGCTTAATTTTTAATGGGGAAGACAGAACTACAGTTTTCTTGGTGGTAGAGCCCCGAATTGCCTCAATTACTCATCAACTGAGAGAACTGAGAATGGGTTATGATCTGCATTTGTGCTGCTCTTATAGTAGAACAATGTGATAGGCTGCCATGGTATATGAGGATGAGAACAGGATTCCCTGATCTGAAGACAGTTACTTCAGGTTTCTGTAGGTTGTCTGTACTCATGCTGGATGAAACTGGGTAGGGCATGGACAGCAATCGTTAAATGTTCTGACCTGACTTTGAGAATACCTAGTTTTCATGGGTTGGATTCTAGTTCTCTATCTTCCATATGTTTTTATCTATTATTTAATTTTCCTTTGCCTTTTTAATTTTTTTCCTGCATCATACTTAAATATATTAATTTACTGTTTCTTATTTAAAGTTCACTTCCAATGTTTTATATTTTTCCTTTTTAAACCATTTTATCTTATTTTCTTTACATAATACTATTTTTTCTTATCTTGAATTTTCCTGATTAACTCAGAAACTTTCCTCTGTATTATCATAATTTTAACCCATGATGATGTGCTGATCCTACTTTTTGATTGTTACTTTGAAATCCAGTAGGACATTGTAGACCAGCTAATGCTTTGTCACTGGGGATGCAGGTGCACAGACTCAGCTTCTAGAACTTTTATCTCCCCCATTGCAACCTGTCGGGATCACCTTTCCCCTGATCCCATCTGGCTCTAGGCTGCCTCTTCTACACAGAGCAGGTCATGCTGTCTCCCAAGAAGCTCTCTTTGAAGTCCCCACTAGCAGGGAAAGGCCTTAAGAAAATGGGAATCATTTTCTTGTTAGTCACCTCTCAAAGTTTTGACTCCTCCATATTCTGCCGATTTTGCTTATTACTCAGTATCCTCTGGCAGTTGTTTTTGTATTTTGCCCAGAGTACCAACTGGAGAGTTGCTCTGTATGGGCATACATACCTATTCTGGAAGCATAAACATCCAGATACTGAGCCATTGGATTGTTTGGCTAGGTTGCTGTTAAGAAGGTTTACCTGTGTTCTTTCCCTACTTAGGTGTATAGCTTTATATAAATCAGAGCTTGAAGCAGATCTGATTAGCAGCACTTTTCAGCTTACTTTCCGGTGAGTTAGTGGGAGAGCCCTCTAGCCCCAGATCCTGGTATCATGCATTGAGCCTAGGTAATTTCTTCTATCTTCTGTCTCCTAGAGGATACTTTTACTCTCCGTTAAAGAAGGAATGGACTTCCCAACCACCTCTACTGGCTTCTGACTGATAGCTCAGAAGATCTTCAATTTAATCTGATATTTTAGTTTTGTGTTTATTTATGGAGATGTTTACCTTTTTTGGATCTTGTTGTATATGTTTGGTTCATTCGTTTTGTATTTTATCTTTCATTGCTGTATACTTGGAGTAAAGGGGACTCCTTAACTCCTGAACTTACAAAGCCATCTTGACAAGAAATTTCAAGCTATATCTTATCACCATAGTGTCCCATACTGGGTCTAAAAGTGTACTTGAAAAAAAACAAAACATGTTTATTGAAGTATCAGTAAAAGACATCTACATGAATTTTAAATTTACTAAAAAGAAAGAAGCAGAAAGAAATCATTCTCATTAGAAAGGGTTATTTGTTTTTTTTTGGATTCACAACAAGGTATGTCTGCCTTGAAAATTCCATAAGTGCAGTACAAATGTGATTCAATCTGCATAGCTTTTATTCACAGACAACTTTGTAAAGTGAAATACACTATCATTTACGTGGATTCTGACATTTTGTTCCATGGGTGCTAAGAAAAAATCTACTTTAACTTGATAGGGCATAGCTGGAAGACGTAGCCTGTAACTTCCAAAGAAAATTAATACCTCTGAATCATCAACCTAGTGTGCTTTTTTTGTCATCTCTTGTATGCACTGATTCTTGCTCTTTCCAGATTTATCTGGATATCTGACCTTTCTCAAACTATAAAATGTATTGGATTCAAGTGTTGTGATTGATCCCCCCCTTTCCTTTCTCATCTGGCTTCTTCTCCTTGTGTGCCTCTCCGTTTTTAGAAGTTGCTGATTCAGACGGTGAACAAACTCTCAGTTGGTTCTAAAATTCCTGTCTGTGGTCCCTCCCCTCCTTCTTCATTCCCTTCTTCCTTTCATCCTCCTTTTTTTATTTTTTTATTCTTCAGCACTTTGCTAAAAGGACTGCATTAATTCTGTTGGTCTACAAGCTTTGCAAGTATAAAGATGAGGTTTGAATTTTTCAATACTGTATCACCACCACTTAACACAGTACCCGATAGATAGTAAGCATGCACTAATATTTCTTAAATGAAAGCTTTTGAAGTTTTTTCTAAATGTCCAATTCATACCTCATCCCTTCTAGCCTGACCCTCTTTATACTGAATCCAGAGCACATGGAACCTGCTGCTTCATTACACTCATCACATTGTAATGTTATTTCCTTTTGTGTCTTCTCTCCTAACAAGCTTCTGCAGTCCCAGCTCCTGGTACAATGTCTGGGAGACAGTAGTTGCTCAATAAATGTTTATTGAACTGATTTATTGAATTATTTAGTAATGTATTAAAATCAGTCAGATCAAAAAATTGAAAATGAGATGGTGAACATGACACCTGGTGACAGTTTGGAATTTGGAAGATTATAATTTCCTTTAAGGCAGGAACCATAGCTTTTGAATTTTATTTTCATAAGAGCTGCTAGTCAGAACATAAATTGTTGTGGAATAAACTGATAACAGTCAACAAGTGAAGTGAACAAGTACCAGTTGGTAGGTGAAAATAGAACAAGTTAACTTTGGGTTTTTAAAAGTTTCTCAACTTTAGAAATTCGAGTTAATCTGTTGCTTTTAAAAATAAACTGATCTCATTGGATGCCATCAGACTTCTACTTGACTCTGATTTTCTGGAGTTTTGCCCAGATATTTCTTCATTTTTCATAATAAATTCTGAATCTCGATTTCATTGCTTAAACCAACTTACTTCTCCCTTCAAAGTTATTTCGGATCAAATTTCTCCTTCCATGAAATTTTCCCTATTTCGTAAATATTCTCTATCTCATTTATAAATTTTACTAGCCTTTACAATTTGTGCACTGAACAGAAGGTTATGCGCTTTGTTATTGAAGTGCTTAAGAGCCAAATGTTGGAGTCAGATTTCCTGGGTTGGAATCCCAACTGCACCACTTACTAGTTCTGCCACTTTGGGCAAGTGTCTTACCTTTTCTGGGATTCAACTTTCTCTTCTATAAAATAGAGATAATAAATACATCCAGCTCCATCAAATTGTTTTTTCCTTATGAGGATTAAATGGGTTAATATATGAAAATTACTTGGAACAGTTCCTGGCACATACTAAGTGCTATATAAGTGTTAAAAGTTTTTCTCTATTTATTGCATCTGAAAACTGTGTTTTTTAAAACTCCTTAAGTTTTAATTATATTATCCTAAAATTAAGATGAAATATCTACTTCATTAAGACTGACGTGAACAGACCGGTGAGAAATAGTGTGAGGTAATGGCTAAGAGCGTAATTGCTAGAGCCAGACTGCCTGAGTCCAAATGCCAGTTTTGTCACTTATTGGCTGTGTCACTTATGACAGATTACTTAAAAACTCAAAACTTCTTATACCTCGGTTTTCTCCCCTGTAAAATGTGCATAATATAGCACATTTGTAATAGGGTTATGCTGAGAATAAAAAGAGTTAATGTATATAAATTGGCCAGAAGAGTGACTGACACATAATAACTACTCAAAAAGGGTTAGCTATTTGTATTATTAAGTCACCCAGCCTAACAAATTATCACATATTTCAATACATTAGTTTTAAGGCAAGTATTGTTTCTCTTCTAGATTGTAAACTTCTAGTGAATGAGGGTACTTCTTCCCCTGATTTAGGTCCAGGCTGTACCCCATGTTCTGGGTGTAAACTTGTACAAATAATGCTGAACTTCAGTTTACCCATAGGCTAAATAATAATATTCCTGTGTCACTCTATCATTTGTTGATTGTGTTTGGCTGTAAATATCATAGAAGACAAAATAAATTATCTTTCTATTCTCTTGATAGAAAATGATATTCTGTTGAGGCTTAAATAAACTTGAAATGTATTTTACTACCATGCAACAAGATGCCAGGAAGGAGGCAGTTGTTGGCCTTGGTTCAAAATCTCAAGGATTTCAGGGCTAGTCTTTTGATGTTCTGAGATTTTCTTAATTGTTGAAATATCACTGCTTTGGTATCTCCACTCTTTATGACTACACCCCGGTCAGGAAGAAAAAGTAATGAAGGAGAACGAGGAGGATGCTGTATCACGAAACAAACACTTTCCTGAAATTCCCAACACTTCTAAATAGTTTCCTTGGCTAGAGTGCCACATGGCCTCTGCTAGACACAAGGTGGCCTAGAAAGATTAGATTTTAGCTTTAAAATATAAGAAATAAAAGAAAACAGGGCTAGAATAAATGTTGATCGAGTCTACTTAAAATATAAGTAGTCACCTCATAAGGTCTTTATACTCAAGTGATTTAATGTATGTAAACTTGCTTTTTAAACTTTATAAAAAGACACGTGCAAAAATAGAAACACTTATTTGATTTCCCAGAACATCTAATTTCCAGTATGTTGCACATGGATTTCTCCTGAGAAGAAAATAGAAAATTTAAAACATTTTGATAACAGTTGTCGATTTCTATTTATAAAGTTAAATGATTTGTTTCCCTCAAGACAGTATTAGTTTAAACTCAGTCTTTGAAAAATTCTTTTCATTATATCCCATTCATTATTTTAACCATAAATATTTGTTTTCCTTAAAATAGGAGAAATACTAATAAATTTGAGTTCATTCACCCATTCATACAATACAATAAAACCCCTCTATAATGCAGTGATTGGGATCCAGACAACCCAGTCTTACAAATGCAGGATAGCAACATTGCAAATTTAATAATATGACCAAGAGTGGTTACAATCTAGCAAACCTACCAAGAGGTTTGATCCCAACTGTGGTTTGGCATTAGCTGGTATCAGATGTGCACACTGGCTTAAATATCAATGGAATTAACCCCTGTTCTTGTGGCTGTGATGGAATACCTAGGACAGTAGCTATGATTTTAGTAATCTTGTTGTTTTGTGCCCATTATTTTGGCTGGTCCAAGGAGAACAGGCTGGGAAACACACTGGGAAGGTCAAGAGACACTTTTGTGAATTAGGGTTGCCTGTCAGTTCTCTGTGTCTGGCCATACATCTCACCCTCTCCTCCATTTCCATCCCTCCCTCCAAAGGTAAAAACTTAACCTCACCTTGTTTGGGAATGTAGACTGGGTGAATTTACCTTACCCTGGGGTTTTACTGTAAATACTTATTTAGTACCCATTATATGGCAGGAACTGTATTTGGAACCAGGGGATTATTGGTAAATGAACAAATAAAAATATAATTACTAATTTGGATAAGGGTTGTAACAGAAGTTAATGAAGTACTGTGAGAAAAAAAAAAGATACTAACAGATTGGTTGGGAAAGAGATTGAAGGGGAAGTTATAGTTAAGATAAGAACTGAAAGATGAGAGGGTATATCAATCAGATTCCTTGCAGCAAACAGATAGTACAATCCGAGTGATTAATTAATAAGCATTTACAAGTATAAGAACGATTTAAGAGGAATGGGTATGGTATAGGAAAGCCTTAAGGGACAGAACAGCACTTCAGATCGAGTAATACTGTGTTTTGGGCAGAAGGAAGAGCAGAGGGCTTGCCACCTCTTGAAGGCAAGGAAAAGGAGCAATTATTCTGGAATCTGGATGAAGAGGAACACATAAAACTTTTGTACATACTGTAGAAGGATGCAACCTGAGAAGGTCATTTACTGTGTTTTCACATTATCAGATGTTTTTGTAAAATTTGAAAAACTGATATATTTTTGTGTGTGTGTGTGGGCTTTTTTTTTTAACATCTTTATTGGAGTATAATTGTTTTACAATGGTGTGTTAGTTTCTGTTTTATAACAAAGTGAGTCAGCTATACATATACATATATCCCCATATCTCCTCCCTCTTGCGTCTCCCTCCCACCCTCCCTATCCCACCCCTCTAGGTGGTCACAAAGCACCGAGCTGATCTCCCTGTGCTATGCAGCTGCTTCCCGCTAGCTATCTATTTTACATTTGGTAGTGTATATATAAGTCCGTGCCACTCTCTCACTTCGTCCCAGCTTACCCTTCCCCCTCCCCGTGTCCTCAAGTCCATTCTCTACATCCGCATCTTTATTCCTGTCCTGTCCCTAGGTTCTTCATGACCTTTTTTTTTTTTTTTAGATTCCATACATATGTGTTAGCATACGGTATCTGTTTTTCTTTTGACTTACTTCACTCTGTATGACAGACTCTAGGTCCATCCACCTGACTACAAGTAACTCAATTTCGTTTCTTTTTATGGCTGAGTAAAATTCCATTGTATATATGTGCCACATCTTCTTTATCCATTCGTCTGTCAATGGACACTTAGGTTGCTTCCATGTCCTGGTATTGTAAATAGAGCTGCATTGAACATTGTGGTACATGACTCTTTTTGAATTATGGTTTTCTCAGAATATTTGCCCAGTAGTGGGATTGCTGGGTCGTATGGAAAAACTGATATATTTTAACTACAATCAGTCAGTTTCCTCTCTGACTTCCCCTCTGTTGTATTGGGTAACAATGGCCATCTTGGGGATCCAGCTAAAGTGAACTTGAAACGATTGAAATATTTGGTTTTCATGGACTGTAGGGTTTGTAATCACTTGCATAGAAGTTAGGTTATTTCTAGCTATTTATATAGAATGATGTTCAGGAGAACGTCTACTGCATGCTTGCTGACTCATCTGCCTGAGAAGCTAGTCTGTGGAAAACTCTTTCAACATTCAAACATGTCAAAATTTCAAGCAGAATAGGTCTCTTTGATGCTTTGTCAAAACGAAAATTCCCATGAGGAACATACTGAAAATGCAGAGGGTAAAGTTAAAAACTACCATCTATTTTTTCTTTTATGATGGAAATTGTACAAAACATAATTTACCGGTGTCCCTGTGTTTGTAGAGCACCTAACTGTAAGCAATGATACAAGTGACTCTAGCTAACATTGTGATACATGTTTTACAAATCCCAATTATCAATATTTTCTATTAACTACACTAGTAGGCAGAATAATTATCTTTCCTATTCACATGATGGAAAATGGTATTATGAAATCAACATCACATGAATAGGTGATCAAAGAGAAGGCAACCAAACAATATACTAGGGATGTGTCAGGAAGCTGATTAATCAATATTCTTTTTTCTCCTTGATTTTGTAATTTTTGTGGTATTTTTCACATTTCAGTTAATTTTTATATGTGATTTCTCTTCTCAATGTAAAATTTACTTTCCTATCAAATATTATGTTCATAATATTGTCTTCTTTTTTTGAAGTATCACCACAAAACTTAAATCTGCCCTTGAACCAAGGTTGTTTTCTGAGTAATTATCTTTTCCAGTGAAGGAGAGAAGGAACACTAACAGGTTTCCAGAGACTTACCTCATTTGTCCTTAACTAAACCTTCTCAAACTGGTGGCATGACTGGAACCATTTCTTGGAAGACACAGCTTACTTATCATTAGAAAATACCAACAATCTGCCATGATCAATTATACTCATTAATTCTCAGGAAGTAAGCTGCCTATGTGTAAGAGAGAACCTATCACTACTAATGACTATCTGGAAAACGGAGCTCAATGACATCTTGTAAGTTAATTAGTAAAGCAGTTTATTCTAAATATTCCCTAAATATTCTTTCAGTAAATTCTAAATATTCTCTTTGTACATAAAAATGCACACCAAAGGTAACATTTTCAAGGATAAATTATATCCTATTTATTTATATAAATAAATTTCAAAATTTATTTATTTCATCTAATAAATTATATCTCACTTATAAGCATATTTATTACATGTTCAATATTGAGAATCCTTATTAATGATCCATAATTGTTATTAATCTTATAACTCATTTAACTATAAACATAATTTATTAAAGTTTATTAATTATTGGTTAAGACACACCAGATTATTTTAATTTCCTATGTATGTTAATCCAAAATATAGCCTTTGAATTCTAAGTCCTACCTTTCAAAAATAAATTTAAAAAACAGTCTTGAGATGATGCTAAGTCTGTCCTTCAGACTCTAGGGACATTGCAAAGAATGTGTCCACATCTGAAGCTCAAACTATAAGTCATTCATTTTGTCATTTAAAATCTGTAGATCTTCTGGTGAATAGATAGGTTTCCACAGAGCAGACAAAGTAATATTCCTCAAACATAAAATTGATCATCTCACTCACGTACTTAAATCCTTCATTATCTTCTCAATGTCTCTGGGATAAAATTTAAACCCTTTAACACATCCCCAGGCCCTGACTCATTTCTCAGAATATCTGCCATTTCACACCAGACTCCAGCTATACTAAAGAAGTCCGGATCTTTTTTACCCCCAGGCCTTCACATGTGTGGGTAGAACACTCTACCCTCTCTTTGTCAGCTGACAAACTCTTCTTCATCCCTTTTGGCTTCAGTTACAGTAACTTATTTTTAAGAGATCATTTCTTTTTTTTTTTTTTTTTTTTTTTAAGAGATCATTTCTTGATTGATCAATATAGCAGAAGTTAGTTGGTTCTACTTTGTGATTTCCCCAAGGAAGTTTATGGAAATTCTTACTTAATTTTCTTATTTTCTGCTGAAGTACAAATCTGTTAGAGAAAGGATCAAATCCATCACATTTATGTGACTGGCACATAGCAGGCACATTGACTGATGTAATGTATCCTTTTTTGGCAAGTTTGGAGATTAGTTTCCCATTTCAACTGTTGTGCTAATTGAACAAAGCTGAGTTATTCCATATTTGATTGTGGCACTTATTTCCTGAAAGTGGCAGTGAACTGAGATAAAACTTAACATCTTTGGGTACTAGTTGAGTGGGTTGGTTGGTATAGAGGAACCCACATAAGCAAAGACTGAGCACCAAGGGGCATATTCAGAAAACTGAAAGTGGTCATTCCAGGGTGGCTAAGGAGTACATGAGACAAAGCAGGCTGGAGATCGGACTGAAAAGATAGGTTAGGAACACATTAAAAGGGGCTTTTCCACTATGGAGAACAGTATGGAGGTTCCTTAAAAAACTACAAATAGAACTACCATACGACCCAGCAATCCCACTACTGGGCATATACCCTGAGAAAACCATAGGTCAAAAAGAGTCATGTACCAAAATGTTCATTGCAGCTCTATTTACAATAGCCAGGACATGGAAGCAACCTAAATGTCCATCGACAGATGAATGGATAAAGAAGATGTGGCACATATATACAATGGAATATTACTCAGCCATAAAAAGAAATGAAATGGAGGTATTTGTAATGAGGTGGATGGAGTTAGAGTCTGTCATACAGAGTGAAGTAAGTCAGAAAGAGAAAAACAAATACAGTATGCTAACACATATATACGGAATCTAAGGAAAAAAAAAAAAAGGCCATGAAGAACCTAGTGGCAAGATGGGAATAAAGACACAGACCTACTAGAGAATGGACTTGAGGATATGAGGAGGGGGTGGGGTGAGATGTGACAGGATAAGAGAGTGTCATGGACATATATACACTACTAAATGTAAAATAGATAGCTAGTGGGAAGCAGCCGCATAGCACAGGGAGATCAGCTCGGTGCTTTGTGACCACCTAGAGGGGTGGGATGGGGAGGGTGGGAGGGAGGGAGATGCAAGAGGGAAGAGAAATGGGAACATATTGTATATGTATAACTGATTCACTTTGTTATAAAGCAGAAGCTAACACACCATTGTAAGGCAATTATACTTCAATAAAAATGTTTAAAAAAAAAAGGGGGCTTTTAAATCTGTGAACTTTAGTTGTTGTGAGTTTTAAATTTTAACTATAGTTGCTATTTAAAATTTGTAATAGCATTATCAAAACTGTTCTCATAGACAGATAGCACTGATGACTGTGTGGGTCTGAATGAAGAAAGATCCTTGAGAAGAATTATCTTGAAAAACTGCTAGAGAAAGAGAGTGGAAAGAGAGTGGGAAGGGAGGAGTGAGGACAGAGCAGAGTAGAGGGTAGCGGAGCAGAAGAACAGAGCGAGGAGAAGGGAAGAGAAGGAAGTAGTGGATAACAGAGGGGAAGAAGGAGGGAAGAAGATGTGAGAAAAGAGATTGGGCAAATGGGATCATTAGCAAGAATTTTTTTCCAGAACAAAAGGAGAGAAGACATTATCAACAAGTGGAACGGGAATGAGGAAGAAAAGTATAGCTTTGCTGTCTCTAGCTTTCCTTTTTTTTTTTTTTTTTTTTTTTTTTTGCTATTGTTTTACTTTTTAAAAAAAATTTTTTTGAAATATAGTTGATTTACAATGTATTATTTTCAGGTGTATAGCAAAGTGATTCAGTTATATATATATATCAATTCTTTTTTAGATCTTTTTGATTTTATAGGTTATTATAAGATATCGAGTATATTTCCCTGTGCTATGTAATAGGTCTCTGTTGGTTATCTATTTTATGTATAGTAGTTTGAATATTTTAATCCCAAACTCCTAATTTATCCCTCCCCCTATGATATCGCTTATGTGTGGAAACTAAGAAAAATGACACAAATGAACTTATTTACAAAACAGACATAGACTCACAGATATAGAAAATGAACTTATGGTTAGCTTTCCTTCCATTTGATGCCTCATTTTTATTAATAGGACTATTCAGTTTGCTCATATTGCCCATGAAATGTATGCTGTATTATTTCAGCTAGAATTCTTTACTTGTGAGTTATTATTCAAAGGTTTCAAAGTTAACTTGATTATCAAGAGGCTTTTCAAAGGCAGATAATTTATCCTCTAGTAAAATGAGCATGTGCCAACTTTTAGCTTTGTTTTTAGACACTAGAAAGATAACAAATTTAAAAACTGAATACTTCCCTTTTTTAAAAACTTGGAGTCATTGTAGATGAATACTGCACCAGTTTTGGAAAAACTAACATGTTTTACCTATGCTTGAGAAAATTCTAACTTTTAATCTTATGATAAATGTTTTAATTTAAAACTAATGGAATTAGAAATTTGACCTGTCAAATTTGACTTGATTTTGATATATATTAGCCTTTTCTTTGCTCAATAAACATTATTTTAAAATAAGCTAAGAACATGATATAATCGCATCTCTTTCCGTTCTCTTAAAATCCTGGCCTTGATTCTTATAAAGGGACCTCCATAAGTCACACAGGTCCAAAATTCTATTTGCTCCAGTAGTTTCTTTCCCACTGGTCAATACGGAGTTTGACATTTTTCTGAAGAACATTTTTGTTTCATTGTTCCCTTGATTGAATGAAATCTGTATGGAACAATTGAATTCTCAGTCTGCATTCTGTCTATTGAAATTGAGGTCATGGACAGCCCTAGCATTATCACGATGTTAAATTTTAGACACATTTTATATCAAAATGAAAATTAATATTTTACTTCTTTCCCTGTTCTCTTCTTATATTGACTTTAGTGAAACTAAGACATACCACAGGGTATGAAACTTTAGAGACCCTAACATAATAGAATTTATTTAGTAAATTCTGCTCATATCAATTTTATTTTGCCATGTTTTCAAAATGTCTTCTGACCTTTGTCAAGTAGAAAGTGTAATTATAAATATGGGGCAACTTTTCTCTATTGATATTAAAATTATTTCAGTCATTTTTCAAGGAATTATTGCAGGCATATGCAAACAGCTGGTTAAAAATCAATGACTGTAGGGACTTCCCTGGTGGTGCAGTGGTTAAGAATCCGCCTGCCAATGCAGGGGGCATGGGTTTGAGCCCTGGTCTGGGAAGATACCACATACCGCAGAGCAACCAAGCCCGAGCGCCGCAACTAGTGAGCCTGTTCTCTGAAGCCCACGAGCCACAACTACTGAACCCATGTGCCACAACTACTGAAGCCTGCACACCTAGAGCCCATGCTCTGCAACAAAGAGTAGTCCCTGCTCACTGCAACTAGAGAAAGCCCGCACGCGGCAACAAAGATCCAACACAGCCAAAAATTAATTAATTAATTAATTAATTTAAAAAAAAAAACAATGACTGTGAAGCATGTTCTTAATATACCTAATTTTTAAAAAATGTGTTTTGTGCTGAGTTTAAAGTTTGAGTGGTAGAAACAAACTTTCAAAATTTAATATCACCTATTGGAGAAAGTTTATTTATTTGTTAATTAATGATAAAAGACTATTAGTTTATACTTATTGTGCTCTACACCAGAGTTAAGTATTGAATGGCATAATCGAGCATAAAAATTAGATATTTAAGAGGTAGCTTTTTTTCTTCCTGGACAGGAGAACTCATGACACATACATGATATCCATGTATTTTAACAAATATGTAGCAAACTCTTATTATGTGCAAAGAACCGTATCTATGAAAAGTTAAATAAAAATATGGTGCAGTCTGTAAGTGCCAAAAATGGTGGTAGAGAACCTAAATGTGTAACAGATATTTGGGACTTTGGAGCAAGACCAGCAGGAATTAAGATCAAAATGATGTATTGTTTGAAAAGCTTGATGTGACTTGTAAGTCTGTTAAAACAAAACATAGAAGATAAATCTTGCTCCTTTTTTATTACAAAAGCTACAGAGAAAAATGAGTACCAATAAAATGAAGGGGGAAATCATCTGTTATTCATATAGAAATAAATATAGAAAGAGATTAGCAAGAGATAAAGTGACTGAGAAATGTGGCAAAATTTTGGATAAAAGATATTGCTCATTTTTTAAACTTTTCTCTGAGTTTATTTTTTTTAAGTAAAAAGTTAGGCAAAAAAGGTGAATCATCCTTCCACCATATTCAGTTTTTTGGATATTCATCCAGAAATATTCAATCCATTTATACCTCATGTTTACACAAAGAGGGTAGTACTATCCTACTTGTTTTTCCCCGCCAACATAGCAAGTTATTAGCACCTTTAAGTCTACATGTTTGCTTAATGGTTATGTTATATTCTATTGTTTCTTATTTGTTGATATTTAGGCACCTTTTTATTTTGGCTTTTGTTATTATAAAACCATGCCAAAACTGAACATCCTTGTTCTTACATCTTGGCATACTTATTTGATTTGTTTTCTTTTAATAAGATTAATTCCCAGTAAGAACATTACTGGATCAATGAGAATGTGAGTTTGAAATGTAATAGATATTCACTTACCCATCCAAGAAGGAAAAGGTCATCAAAGAAAGAGGGTAAGGTCTGATGCTCCCCAAATCTGACATCAGAACACTCCTAATCTCTCCCCAGGAATTTAGAGGCCAATCTGGAATGCAGATGAATGCTATCATGATAATATTGAACTGAGATATTTTTTAATCAAAGTGGATAGTGTGGACTGAGAAATTAATTAATAGAATTGACTTTCAAACTGAAAATAATTATGAACCGGCAATAAGAGTTTAGGAGAATTTTTTTTAATGGCTTGAGATGAGGTTAAATTCAGTGGAGAATGTTGAATATTTGTACACCCAGGTCTTGTGGAATTTTATAACCAAATATGTATATACAACATGTATGTATATTATTCTTTATCACTGAATTTAAATTTAACAAGTAAGTCAAATTGTTTTATATTACATTCTATAATCAATATATTTGCAACAATTTAAAGTTCTGAAGTTTGATGGGAGAGCATTTTTAAATTGAAAATAGGGCTTTCCTTGTGGTGCAGTGATTGAGAATCCGCCTGCCAGTGCAGGGGATATGGGTTCGAGCCCTGGTCCGGGAAGATCCCACATGCCGCAGAGCAACTAAGCCTGTGCACCGCAACTACTGAGCCTGCACTCTAGAGCCTGCGAGCCACAACTACTGAGCCCGTGTGCCACAACTACTAAAGCCGCATGATTAGAGCCCGCACTCTGCAACAAGAGAAGCCACTGCAATGAGAAGCCCATGCACTGCAACAAAAAGAGTAGTCCCCGCTTGCTGCAACTAGAGAAAGCCTGTGCACAGCAATGACCCAACACAGCCAAATATAAATAAATAAAATAAATAAATTTATTAAAATAAATAAATAAATAAATTGAAAATAGATTTACCCTACTGCCTACATTACTTAGTAGATTACTTTTTAAATTAAAAAAACAACAGTATTTGGGAAACTGATTTCCAGTTATAAGAAGAAATGTTATATAAAGAATCCCAAAGAATTAAACTTGTTTACATTGTAAAAAATAAAATATGTCATGAATTTGGTATTATTTATAAATTGCAAATATATTATGTACCTCTATGTACCTTCAAGGCTGAAAGAGATTATGCCAGAACCAGAGGTTGAGCGAAACGTTTCATAGTGACTTAGTACTGACAAGGCTCCCACACCAAACTGTGGTCTAGACACTCACTGAGTGTCATAGTCAGGGTTAGAGACAATTCCAAGGGCCTTGAATGCATGACTCAAGGAGCAGTCAAAGCTGACAGAGCTAACAAAAAGACAAATCAAGAGACTGGAGGTGGTGACATATCCATTTGAACTCTTGGGAACCCACTCCCATAAGCTCATTAAAAGTTCAAAATGAAATGTAGTATGGGAAAATCAGCATAACACAGTAAAACCTCACCAAAAATGCAGATATTTTCAACTCAAATTAAGTACTTTAAATCAGGCTAAAGGATTTATTTGACACATAAATTGAAGCTAATGAGATATTTAATCAGCAAACTTGGTGACTTGGGTCAGAAGTTTGTTATATCTGATCTCTTGCTTTTTCAGGTCAAAGATGGTAAAGGATAAAAAGTTACAAAGAACAATAGCTTTGAAATAGTGCATATGGAATAAGATATCTTTTCAATAGAATTATAAGGTTAAAAGAATTCAAAATCCTCACCATAAGCATCCAGGGGTCAATTCTTTGTTATGGAATTTGATTGAAACTCTTTTCAATTGACCTCTTGGAGTTATCCAAGCACCCCTGTGTGTCAAAACTCCGTGCCAGAAATAACAAGTGCTATTGAAGGGAATGAATTAAGTGTTCTTAAAGCAGGACTAAACCATACAGCAATGGAAGCTAACTTAACCAGCTTAACTTGAATTTCAGTGAAAATCAGCATATACCTTCTGATCACTTTGTTCTCAAATATGCAGTGGGACAGTTAAATAAAAACAGGCCAACAGAACACTGACATGAAGATAAACTAGTGGTGAAAGAAAAGGTTAAACTGAATGAGACAGACTCCATGAGTTGCATAATTAAGGTAATACCCAAATGCATGCCATTACTTTTTCCATCACTTTCATTCAAGAGATTCGTAAATCCTACAGCAGGATGGCTTTACACAGTTATCAAATAAAATCGAAATATCCAGAGGCAGAGAGCAGAGGGCACACCACTGCTTTAACCAACAAGAAAGAGATTATTACAATTGATACTAGCAAATTCACATTGGATATTCCAAGAAATTATTCAGAGTAGTAAATTATCATTGGATTTTCATCTTTCTGTTTTAACAAATACTTGGAATCAACATTAGTATTGAACGCTACTTTCAGAGGAAAATCGTTCTAATGACTTTAGTACAAAATCATCCAGAAAAAAATTTGAAACTGTTACATTTCTGAGGAGTAACATTCAACTGGCATTACAAAACAAAGAACACAGGTATTTCTGGTTAACATTAAAAATAAAATCTGACCAAATGATTGAATCCTGCAAGAGTAGATAAAAAGTAAAAAGAGCTCCTTATAATCATTTCAAGACTATCACTAAAAGAAGAAATGATATTTTCCAAGTTATTATGAGAATTGATCTGTTATTCTTATCTATAATTTTTGGTAAAAATCACAATATTTAAATCAGTGATAAAACTACTCAGTCCCCAGTATTAAATTAATGCTATCATTAAATTAATATGGCGAGATGATGAATGGAATCTAAAATTTCCAAAAAGCCACTATATATTTGCATTTACAAAAAACAAACAATGCAAAACAACTAGAAGAATATTTCAAGGCTTAGGAAAAAATAGCAAAGTAATTAAAAATGTCCTTTTATTTACTTACTTTTATTTTGTTTATGTAAACCAAGGAAAGATATCTATCTGATTTTCATGCAAGCATTAAAGATATTCATTTAGAGCAAGAAGATACTACACAGGGAACAGACTTTTTATTTGGGGGGAGGTCAAACTATATATGTTATGTCTAAAGAAATATGTATATGTGTATGTGCAATTTTTTGTCTTTTTAGATATTCAAACTTAGTTACATCTGAAAAGTAAGGGGTTTTTTTTATAGTATGAATTAAGATGGAAAAATCATTTTGTATGTGCTTTTATAAAACTGCTGTTAAGACAATACACACAGGTCAGAATTATGAAAGGTTCTGACTACTGACATTGAAAAATCTTGATTATAACAGTGTTACATGTTTATTGTAAAAAAAATTAAGAAATAGGAATAAGTTTTATACTTTTGTAGTTACAATCCATTACAAAATGGATTGTAATCCATTTTGAGTTAATTTTTGCCACTGTTAAGCAAGAGTCCAACTTCATTCTTTTGCATGTGGGTATCCAGTTTTCCCAACACCATTTTTTGAACAGACTATGATGTCTCCATTGTGTAGCCTTGACACCTTTGTCAAAGATCATTTGACCATATACATGAGGATTTATTCCTAGGCTCTATATTGTTTCATTGGTCTATTATGTCTGTCTTTATGCCAGAACCATAATATTTTGATTACTGTAGCTTTGTAATATGTTTTGAAATCAAGAAGTGTCAGGTCTCTAGTTTTTGTTTTTGTTTTTTTCTTTCTCAAGATTGTTTTAACTATTCAGGGTCCTTTGGGATCCCGTATGATTTTTAGGATGGCTTTTTCTATTTCTGCAAAAGAAAATGCCTTTGGGATTTTGATAAGGGTTGTATTGAATCTATAGATTGCTTTGGGTACTATGGAAATTTTAACAATATTAAGTCTTCCAATCCATGAATATAGGATGTCTTTCCATTTATTTTTGTTTTCTTTAATTTATTTCCACAATGTTTTATAATTTTCAGTGTACAAGCCTTTGCTTCCTTAGTTAAGTTTATTGTTAAGTATTTTATTCTTTTTTGATGATACAGTAAATGGGATTGTTTTCTTAATTTCCTTTTCTGATTCTTCATTCTTAGTTTATAGAAATTCAACTGATTTTCATGTGTTGATTTTGTATCCTGCAACTTTATTTAGTTTGTTATTAGTTCTAACAGATTTTTTGTGGAATCTTTAAGGTTTTCTGCATACAAAATCATATCATTTGTGAACAGTGATAATTTTACTTTTTCCTTTCCTGTTTGGATCCCTTTAATTTCTTTTTCTTTCCTGATTGCTCTGGCTAGGACTTTCAGTACTGTGCTGAATAGAAGTAAAGAGAGCGAGCGTCTTTGCCTTGTTTCTGATTTTAGAGGGAAAACTTTCAGTCTTTACTGTTGAGTATGATGTTACCTGTGAGCTTTTTAAATACGACCTTTATTATGTCGAAGTAATTCCCATCTATTCCTAGATTTTTAATATTTTTATCATGAAAGTGTGTTGAATTTTGCCAAATGCTTTTTCTACATCAATTGAGATGGTAATGTGGTTTTTATCCTTCATTCTGTTAATGTGGCATATTACATGGATTTATTTTTATATTGACTCATCCTTACATTCTAGGAATAAATCCCACTTTATCATGATTTTCAGTTCTTTTAATGTGTTGCTGAATTTGGTTTGCTAGTATTGTGTTGAGGATTTTTATATCAATATTTATCAGGGATATTGATCTGTAGTTTTTTCCCTTGTGGTATTTTCATTTGATTTTGGTATCAGGGTAATGCTGGCCTTATACAATGAGTTTGGAAGTGTTCCTTCCTCTTAAATTGTTTGGAAAAGTTTAAGAAAAATTGGTGTTAATTCTCCTTTAAATATTTACTAAAATTCACCAGTAAAACCATCTGGTCCTGAGCTTTTGTTTGTTAGGAGATTTTTGATTAATGATTCAGTTTCCTTACTAGTTATTGGTCTGCTCAGATTTTTTAATTTTTTCATGGTTCAGTTTTGGTAGGTAGTACATTTATAGAAATTAATCTAGAATTTCTAACCTATGTCATCCAGTTTGTTGATGTGTGCTTATTCATAGTAGTCTCTATGACCCTTTTTATTTCTGTGCCATCAGTTGTAATGTCTCCTCTTTCATTTGATTTTTGTTGTTTCAGTCTGTTAGGGACTGAATGTGTGTGTCCCTCCAAAATTCATATGTTAAAATGAATAGCTCCCAGTATGATGATATTAGGAAGTGGGGGGGGGGCCTGTGGGAGGTAACTAAGTAATGAGGTTGGATCCCTTATGAATGGAATTTGTGCTCACATAAGAAAAGACATGAGAGAGCTCGCTTTCTCTTCTGACTTCCCACCATGTGAGGATACATGGCCATCTGCAAACCTGGAATTGGGGTCTCATCAGACACTAGATCTTCTGGCACCTTCATTTTGGAATCCCCAGCCTCCAGGACTATGAGAAATAAATGTTTATTAAGCCACCCTACCTGTGGTAATTTTTTTCATAGTAGCCTGAACTACTAAGACATAGTCTTTTCTCTTTTTTTCTCATTTAGTCCAGCTAAGGATTTGTCAATTTTGTTGACCTTTTAAAAAAATCAGCTCTTTGTTTTGTTGATTTTTTTCTGTTGGTTTTCTATCTCAATTTTGTTTATTTCTGCTCTAAGTTTATTATGTCATTCCTTCTGCTAACTTTGGATTTAGTTTGTTCTTCTTTTTCTGGTTTCTTGAGGTGTCAAGTTAGGTTGGTGACTTAAGATCTTTCTTATTTTTAATGTAGGTATTTACAGATATAAACTTCTCTCTTAGTACTGCTTTTACTTCATCCCACAATTTGTGTTGTCATTTTCATTTGTCAAAGATATTTTCTAATTTCCCTTGTGACTTCTTCTTTGACCCATCGGTTATTCAAGAGTGTATTGTTTAATTTCCACATGTTTGTAAATTTTCATGTTTTATCTTTACTACTGATTTCTAGTTTCATTCTACTGTGGTCAGAAATACACTTGGTATGATCTCAGTCTTCTTGTATTTGTTAAGACTTGGGTTTTTTACCTAAAATCTGACCTATTTTTGAGAATGTTCCATGTGTACTTGAGAAGAATGTGTATTCTACCTCTTTTGGATAAAGAGTTTTGTATATGTCTATTAGATCTATTCAATCTATAGTGTTGTTGAAGTCCTCTGCTTCCTTATTGGTCTTTTGTCTAGTTGATTTATCCAGTATTGAAATCTCCTATTATTGTGATGCTATTTCTCTCTTCAGTTCTAATTTGTGCTCTGATGTTGGGTATATATATATTTATAATTGTTATATCTTCCTGGTGAATTTACTTTTTTATCGTTATATCCTTCTTTGTCTCTTGTGACAGTTTTTTACTTAAAGTCTATTTTACCTGATATAAGTATCACCCCTGCTCTCTTTTGGTTACCGTTTGCATTGAATGTCTATACCATCTTTTCATTTTGAGCCTATGTATTTTCTTATATCTAAAATGAGTCTCTTATAGACAGTTTATAGTTGGATCTTGTTCTTTTTTTTTAATCCACTCAGCCACTCTATGTCTTTTGATTATGGAATTTAATATATTTACATTTAAAGTAATTTCTGATAAGGAAGACTTACTATTACCATTTTATTGTTTTCTGTATGTGGTATAGTTATTTTTTCTCTTTTCCTTTCTTGCTGTCTTTGTATTTTGTTGATTTTTTTTTTGCTTTGATTGACTTCTCATTTTCTTTTGTACATCTTTTATAGGTATATTTTTTGTGGTTATCATGGGGATTAAATAAAACCCTTATAACAATCTATTTTAAACTGATAATGACTTCAATTGCATAAAAACTCTACTCCTTTACATGCCCCTTGCTTTATGTTATCATCATCACTAATTGCATTTTAAAAAATATTTTGTATTCATTAACATAGCTTTATAGTTATAGTTATTTTCATGCTTTTATCTTAATTTTACAACTGAATTAAAGGTTATTTACTCACCACCATTGCAGCATTACAGGAATCTGTATTTGCCTATATATTTACCTTTGCCAGAGAGTTTTATATTTTTGTACACTTTTGTGTTGTTGCCTAGTGTCCTTTTGTTTCAACTTGAAGGACTCACTTTTGCAATTCTTTTAAAGCAGTTCTAGTGGTGAGGAACTCTGTCAGCTTTTGTCTCTCTGGGAAGGCTTTAATTTTTCTTTCATTATTGAAGAACATTTTTGTCAGATATAGTACTCTTGGTTGTCTGTTGTTTTCTCTCATCACTTTGAATATATCTTTGCTGGTATTCTAATATTTTTCATACACTGATTTTTCTGATTTCATTTAGTTGTCTATCTGTGTTCTCTTGTAGTGCACTGAGCTTAATATTTTGAATTCTTTGTTAGATAATTCATAGACTTCCACTTCTTTAGTGTCAGTTTGTGGAGATTTATTTTGTTCCTTTGATTGGGCCATGTTTCCCTTTTTCTTCATATGCCTTGTTATTTTTATTGTTGTTGTTGTGATTTATGCATTTGAAAAAACAGCCACCTCTCCCAGTCTTTACAGATTGGCCTTTGTGCAGGAAAAGACCTTCCCAATCAACCTGGCTAGAGCTTTTAGGGGCCCTGAAACCTTTTATGGGGATGTGTCTTGTCAGGGTTTGGGTGTGTAATTTCTCAATTAGTTTGCTGGTTTCTTCTTCAGGATCCTGTAGTCTTGCTCCCTCTGGTGTTTTTTTATGTTACTGCAGGTTCTAGGGCTTCCACAAACTACTGAGTTCTTTTGTTCTCTGCATAGTCCAGGAATACAAGCTGTTCTAGTACCATGAGCACTCAAAATCAGCTGAGGTACAAATCAGTCCTCTGAAAGCTTGAATATTTGATGTACATTCCCCTCTTCTCCTTTCTCTCTCAAGTGAGAAGCCAAGAGTTGGACATTTTCTCCCAATCACTGTGAGCTGTGCCAGTTTCTGTCTGCAATATTATAAATTATGTGGTGCTACCACAGGCTGCTAAGCTTTCTTTTGTTCTCTGTGGTCCCCAGGCCAGTTCTATTTGCACTCTGAGTCAGGCAAGACAGAAGCCAGTCCCTAGGACAGACCGCTAAAAAGCCAGAACTTTCTTTCTCAAGGATGAAATGATGGTTTGGGTTTTTCCTCCCCAACATGAGCTGTGCCAGCTTGGGGGAAAGGCTGATGCAGTTGAAATGAAATGGCTTTTCTTACCCATTTCAATACTGTTCAAAGCTGTTCTTGGCTTTTAGTTTGTCTGGGTATTATTGAGACTTTCTAACTGGTTTCTCAAGTTCTTATAAATCTTTTTTGGGTCATTATTGCTAAGTTAGTGTCTGTGGGGGAACAAAGTATAGGACTTCCTCTTCTGCCATCTTGCTGATGTCATGCTATTGATCTTGATCTCTAATTCAACTTGCTATCAGTTTTATATTAGTGGAAATATCTCTTAGAGTTTAAGCCTGGGTTGGCTACAAGATCCAATATTTTGTGTTTATGATTTTTTTTTCCATGTTGTAATATGTATTTTTATGGGAATTTTGGACAGACTGAAGCAAGTACTGCTAGACAAGTGTCATGTCAACCTCCAGGTCAAGAGCTGAAAATAAACATTATTACTTTAAACATCGTATTTGAAAAATCCTTCATCTGTCTCCTCTTCACACCCATTTTAATGAGAGTTTTAAGAAAACTTGTTCTGCTTATAGCCAAGAATAAGCAGCCAAGATTGTACCATGAGTTCAGTTGACAGCTGACTCATTGTCAGCTAATCTATTTTTTGGCTAACAACCAGATTCTCTTTCAAATTTTGAGTTAAGAAATTGAGACTATAGAAAGTCGGATGGTACTGGGACATGTAGTGTAGTTATAAGGTCATGTAGGACTTGGGACTGCAAAATCTCAGTGACTTATAATAATTATATTTTTCTTGCATGCCAGTTTGCATGTGGCCAGTGGTTCAGCTAACATAAGCCAGGCAGGGCCAGCCTAGGCTGGGCTCCAGGCTTCTGGTTCAATGCCATATTTCTCCACGAGTTTTTATTCTGGGGTCCAGGTTAATGGGGCAGCAGCTTCCTGAAATGTGCTTTTCTCATGGCAGATTATAGTAGCACAGGAGGCCAAGACAAATAATACCATGATATTATCCAAACCATGAAAACCATGTCTGTTTGATAACATTTCATTGGCTAAAGCAAGACATATGGCCAAATCCAACATTAATGGGATGACAAAATCTACTGTGCCCACACTGATACAAGGGGGTACAAAGATATGTGACAAAATCCTTGATGTAATATAGAAAGGGTAAGTCTTAAGAGCAAAAATTCAGTGTACTTTTTTTTTTTTTTTTTTTTTTTTTTTTTTTTTGGCTGTGCTGGGTCTTCGGTTCGTGCGAGGGCTTTCTCTAGTTGCGGCAAGCGGGGGCCACTCTTTCATCGCGGTGCGCGGGCCTTTCACTATCGCGGCCCCTCCCGTTGCGGGGCACAGGCTCCAGACGCGCAGGCTCAGCAGTTGTGGCTCACGGGCCCAGCCGCTCCGCGGCATGTGGGATCTTCCCAGACCAGGGCTCGAACCCGTGTCCCCTGCATTAGCAGGCAGATTCTCAACCACTGCGCCACCAGGGAAGCCCAGTGTACTTTTAAGAGAAAGATGGAGAGAGAAAGATATAAAGAAAGAAAAGAGAACAAATATATCTGATGAATTTTTAGCTCATGTAATTGCTGCGTATAACTTTTGTAAATATATAGGCTGGATTCCCCCTGGAGCCTTCAACTAACCTATATGAATTTAAGCAGATTTCTATCCGTTGAAATAAAGTATTACTGAACAAGGGAGACATTTAATATTAGTTAGTTTTAAACAGAATACCTGTTAAGTGTAAATTATTTTAAATCTTTCCTAAATTTAACTAAGTACCAAAAAGTACAAAACATAGAATGAAATGATCACATAGTCTTCTACATTGTCTTAAATCTTATTTTTGATATATATGCATGGTGTCTCTTTATGACTCTTCAGTTATTATAAAGTATTTTGTTCAATAAGTCCCTTAAAAAAACACCCCTCCTGCCAACTTCTTCTCCCCACTACTCTTTGTCATGCATGGAGAAATGAAGAAGGTACATCTTACTTTTACAAATATTTTTAATGAATTACAAGGAATCTTCACCAATTTTTATTATGTTTAGCAAGTCAATTATAAAGAAAAATCAGTATCTTCATTCCATTTACATACCTGTCTTACAAAGAAAGAGAGAAGTTTGAGGTTTTCATTCAGTGCTTTTGCAATAATAGTGAGGCACAAATTCAGAAGCTAACTTTAAAAAGTTTTGCAATTTCTTATGACTTCCTATTAAACTATAAAGGCAAAATTGAGAAGTTTTGACCTGAGAATACAATGACTTAAGACTGAAAATTTAAAAATCAATTGGCTTTATGAGGCAACTTCTCTGAATTCCAAAGTGTGACAATTTCTAAAATGAATAAGCTTAATATTTTAGTGTTCAATTTTTATTGGTTTTTCTAAACTCCCAAAGCAAAAGCTATAAAGGAGAACGTAAGAAACAAAAAGGTGCACAGCACAAAATATTAATACAGTAATTTCTTGCATTTTTATTATTCCTTCAGTACTCCAAGTACTTTTTAGGCAATATTTAAACTTTATATCACTTTGAGAAGGGCTATTGGGATAGTCATTAAAATCATTTTTTACTTGTGGACACTGTAAGAAATCTTGACAAAAATTCACTCATAGTTTTATAGAATTAATCCCATTGAACACTGTGTATAGTCATAGACTATATTACTTAAATATTCTCTACTAGGTGAAGAGTAAAATAATAAAAAGAGTAAAATAATTTAAAGAGAGTAAAGTCATAAAGGGCAAATTAATGAAGTAAAATAGAGTACTTCTGCATTTTTTATACAATCGTCCATAAACACTTAGTTCCATGAACATATTTAACAATTCAGTAGCTGAAATGATAACCTTCTTCATGATTTACCTTGTATACCCACTGTCCGATTTTCTTTCAGCAAGCAGTTCTTAATCTTTCAGGGACTGGGAAATTCTGATAAAAGATAAAGGATATTCTGAGAAGAACAAAACTTATGCACTTATACACAACCTATTATATACAATTCAGGAGTAAAGAACTTCTGTGATGTATTCTAGTACTCTGCAAGTCCTTGAACTTAATGTTCAGTACCTCAGTAAGTTTAATTAGCCTAATTTCTTTTTTCTCTTCATACTCCTTTTCATGGTTAAAAAAGAGTGTTTTCCAGGACCTGAAGGGTAAAGTTATACTTCCAGAGTCTGAATGGTATTTAGTGTATCAAATAAGTATTTTTTTAAATCTCACTCTAGGTATATAAACTGAATCAGAAATTAATAGCTCTTGAGGAAGAAAATCCCCAAGATTTTCTATTTTACTATAAAACAACAACTATAATTAGGTTAGATAGAGATTTACACATAGCTATTGGGAAAGTTAGGACAAATATTAAAATCTACTTTGTTGACAGAAATAGTCTTTAACTTATTTTGATAGTAGAATTTACTTTAAATTAAGTATGCATATTCCCATATTAATTTACAAAAGGATTTCATAGTTAGTGTCTTTTTCTATATCCTTATAATAAAGTGGTTAGGTATATAAGGTGCATATTATCATTAATCCCTTTTTGTATGTGAGGAAGGTAAGAATCGAGAGGTCAAATAACTTGTCTAAATCACTAATTCAAATATTAATATTTAAATCATGGACTCAGATTCGGTTATCCTATCATGCTACGATAGGATAAATTTAAATGAATGAATGCATAATGCAGTAGTCCTTTGAATTTACTGCATGTGTTGCTCTATTTCTTGAGAGGCTTTTGTGGAAACATGCATTTCATGATTCACTTGTTGGCTGTCATTGGTTGGCTGTCTGGGCCAGTCTGCTTTAGGTGCTGTTTACAACTGGGAATACAGTCCTTGATCAGCTGGAGCTTATGATGGGCCATGGACTGTAGCATCACATTTTTTGTCTGCTATGACTTGTTTAAAGCCAATACAGAAGAAAAAATAATATATTTTAAATGGAAACAAATGTTTTTGTCATTAAAACTATATAACAGTTTCAGATGTGATGATACTCTGACTATGGATCAAAGATAATGCACTTAGTAGAAAATGCTCTCTAAATTGTTTATCTGTAACGATCATGAGGTAGACTGATTCTTCCACATCTTCTCATCAGTAGCTTGTGAGACGGCTGTCTCCGTTTTTGGCTTAGAATGATGTCATTTGACACATTCAAGAATGTGCAGAAAAGCTTTGAAATATTAAGTGTGTTAAGCTGGAACTTTTCAGTTCAGATAACATAACATTTCATAATGGCTACCATCTTAGACAGAAGGATTGATTAAGTATTGCTCAGGTATTGTAAACTCTTCCATTGAAAATTTGAAACTGCTTAGGTGCTTCCTTAGTGTATTTTTTTAGATTGGGAAGGGAGGCAGCAACAAGTCTGCTACTAAGATCCATGTAGTAAGTCCTTGTTCTATCAATTCTACAACTCCCAAAACACCAAATGTTTGTATAGATAAGGTTCATTTTTAAGGCACTCATATCAAGTTCTAATGCAAGAGTGAATTAGTGTTAATCTCTGTTTTGCCAATAAACTTCAAAGTCTTAAAAGATGAAGTTTCAATTAATTGATGAATATATCAACGTATCAATATATCAACAGTTATTCTTTTTTTTAATTTTTAAAAAAATTTTTATTTATTTTTGGTTGCGTTGGGTCTTCATTGCTGCGCGCAGGCTTTTCTCTAGTTGCGGCAAGCGGGGGCTACTCTTCGTTGTGGTGAGCGGGCTTCTCATTGCGGTGGCTTCTCTTGTTGTGGAGTACAGGCTCTAGGCACGCAGGCTTCAGTAGTTGTGGCACGCGGGCTCAGTAGTTGTGGCACACGGGCTTATTTGCTCCGCGGCATGTGGGATCTTCCCGGACCAGGGCTCGAACCCATGTCTCCTGCATTGGCAGGCAGATTCTTAACCACTGTATCACCAGGGAAGTCCCTCAACAGTTATTATTGAACGTTCAACATATTAGCAATTCAAGGTCACCATGAGTTGATGAAAATTGAGATTTTTTTTTTCCTTAAGTTTAAAAGACATTGAGACACTGTTACTTACTCTTGCATGCCTACAAAAATAAAATCTGATGACGCAGAGGTTTATAGTGAAAAAAAGTGTACACTCTTCACAATCAAGTTAAAATTCTATAGACCTAGTCTTAAAAAATGTTCTTAGACTTATTTTATTTTATTTTTTTTAACATCTTTATTGGAGTATAATTGCTTTATAGACTTATTTTAAATACCTTAACCAACAGGAATTCTTTTTAGAGTACTCTCTAATTCATCCTTTTGAAATGATGGCTTTGCCTTTTAATAGGAAATCTACATTTCTTTCTTAAAGGAAATACAACGTCCTTGGCTTTGTTGTTCTCCAAAGTAGAGAGTAAAGACACAGTGTAGTAAAGACACAGTGGCAAATTTATTTCAGGCCTGCCAGACTGAAAAATCTGTTTTTATAGAAAAATAGGCTTCCCTTGAGTTTACTAAGCTGTATTCTTCAATCAAATAAAATATTTTATGAAAGTTAATCTGAATGTCCCCATCAAGGGGTTACTCTTTCATTTATTATTCTAAGCCTTAACCACTTAAGCATTCATCCCCACAGCTGTTGAAAGTCTGTCATGCCTAACCCCGTATTCCTGAAACCACAGGGTTATGGTAGTCTGTCAGGTTGCTCCATCTGGGTTCACCTTGTTTCATGTCTTCTTTCCTTCTACATACTGCTAGAGTCTGCTTGGTTTCACCCACACTACTAAAAGTGAATATGTCCAACTCCACTTTATTTTCCAAAACACCACTGTACAATGTTTGTTACATTCACTAGTGTAAATGTAAGAGAGTTATAGAACAAAATATGAAATAATTTAATTTGATCAGACTCTATTTTCCTATAGATCTTCAACCATCTGCTCCATGGGAAGACATTCCTAGCCATTTCAGCCTATGATCTAGTCCTGAAACCAGACTACTGGAACACAGACTCTCCTAATGAAGAGCATTTTCCTCACTTCTTCCCTTTTCCTGAGTTCTAACTAACAATTGATCCCAAGGGCTCTCTAAGTTAAGCTGCATTTCACTTAGAGAATGTGATATATTATATATTTATATATCCTTTCATATTTATAATTTTTATGTTGTCAATTGTTCCACAATCTTCATGTGTGTCAGAAAAATATCTATATTTTTTGTAGCACAGATGATTAACTGTGCAATTTAAATCTTCTGTGCCTTCACTTAATTTTGGGGGTTTTCTGATCCATAGTTTTCTGAGACAGCTGGGTGAAAAATTGCCCAGCAAGAACGTAGATTGTTCAGTCTCTCCCTCTAATTCTGTCAGTTTTGTCATGCGTGATTGTAAGAAGTGTTACAAAGGTCCTACATGTTTGTGGTGGAGAGATCTCTTGAGTCAGTTTTTCCTTTTTTACTATCTGATAGTTTCTCTCTTTCTCTTTATTAATATTTTACCTTAAATTCTATTTTTTTCTGACATTAAGATTATAACACAATTTCTGTTGGGTAATATTTGTGAAGTATAGCTTTTTCAATCATTCTGCGTAATTTTTTTCAACGTGTTTTTTCATGTAAAGTATATAACTAGAGTTTTTTTTAAGTCTTATGGTCTTTGTCTTTTAATAGGTGAATTAAATATGTTTATTTTGTTATTAATATATTTGAATATATTTCAGTCATGTATTTTTGAGTTTTCAATTTATCGTGCCTTTTTAATTTTTACTTTATTTTTTTCATTCTGATGAATTTAAACATTTCCTTTATTGCAAACTATAAATTTTAGTCTTCAATGTGTATTCTTAAATTTTTAACACACATATCACATTTTATACTTCTTTAACGATTCTAAATCAATTCAGCATCTCTATCCTTCTAATAGAAAATTGAAACAAAACAAGAAATGTTGCATTTTAAAAATACCCACTGAAGTACCCCACCTATCTTCCTTCTTGTATATACAATTTTAATTCTATTATATCATCTGCCAAGCATAGAAATTCAATACTTCATTTATTATAGCCAGTAATTAAAGTAGATGTATTGGAAGTCACCCTTACAAAGGACTTACCTGTAGAATGAAGCTGTGGGTGGTAGAATTGAGAAATAAAAGGAAATTGGGTCTTTGATTGGATCTGTTGAGAGCCACTGGATCAATCTGCCCAGTTTACCTTCCTCAAGACTTTACACTTATTTGACACAGAAAATTCCCTTTTCATTTATGAAAGAGTTTGCTCTGTTACCAGTCTGTTATTTGCAACCTAATAGTCAGATTTACTACTGTTTCTTTGCAAATATTTTTGTTCCTTCTTTTCTTGCATCCCACTCATGAGTAAATATTTCTTCATGTTGAAATATTTCTTTTAATGTTTCCTTCATGAAAGATCTACAAAATCTATTAAATAAATCTATAAAATAAATACTTTTATTTGTATTATTTCTTTAGAAAGTAATTATTTTGCCCTCATAAACAAAAGTTTATGTGACCATTGAATTATAGATTATCAGTTCATTCTGAAAATATTACTCTTTTCTTCTGGCCAATACTGTTTCTGATAAAAAGTTTTCCATAAGTCTAGCTGTCATTCAATTGTAGATACTCTTTCCCCTTTGTAGTTTGTAGGGTTTATTTTTTTTCTTTATCATTGTTATTCTGCAGTTTCACTGGGTTATATTTAGAAGTGTCTTTATTTTCTTAATCACAGAATATGTTTTCAATCTGAAATCTATTTCTGTGCAATTTTTAGCCATTATCTCTTCACATATTGATTCGTCAATGTTCCCTCTATTTTCTACAGCTGAAAATTCATTTAGACATGTATTTTAGAGTCTCAGTCTATCTTCATTCTTTATTATTTGTGCTTTTATATGTTTGTATTTATCTCTATGTCACTTTCTGGACAAATTCTTGAGTGCTACATTTGAAAAACTTCTATTTCTTTCTTTGACTATGTTCTATCTTACTTTGTTGTCTTATAAAGTAGTACTAGCCATGTATGCTCATTTAAACAAATTGAAATTAATTATAATTAAATAAAATTTAAAGTTCAATTCCTCAGTTTTAGTAGCTATAGGTGAATTGCTAAATAGCTAGAGTGTGGCTACCATATTGGACAATGCAGATACAGAATCTTCCTATCATAATAGAAAGTTCTATTGGACAGGTCTAGAGAGTATTCCCTATATTAATTTTTTAAACTTGATTACAAAAAATGTTTATAGGCTATGTTTCTAATTATATCTCTTCTGTAGACATCTATCTTTGACTAATTTCTGCCTCAGTTTTCTCATAATGACTCATTTATAGATGTCATTCTTTCTATTGTCTTTTTAATTATTTAAAAGTATGTATCTTAAAGCTATTTCAAAGCTATTATTTTCACATTGAGTAATTATTAAGTTTGTTGGCTCTAGTTTTTAGTGTTTAGTGTTGTTTTGTTTTGTTTTTCAGGTGTTTTGTAGTGTTCATGTGCTGGCTCACTGAGGCCTAATTTTGGTTCGTTCTCTTTGTTTTTCTCTCTCTTGTCCTCTCATTGTATTTTTCTCTGCTTGCCTCTTCTCCAACTCAGTCAAGAAGCAGGTCATATATAAGATTCTTGGCATCTGTCCCGTGGTGACACTGAAGATATCTCATATCCACTCATGGAGGTAGCAATTAAGTTGGCATAAGTCCTAACTGGGTGGCTGTCTCTATGTCATTTGCCAAACTAAGTCCATGGGTCATAGTTACAGGGAATAATTACATTTATGCTCAGCATCTTTCTGTGGATGAAGAGAATTTATTCCAGACCTTGATTTCATATTGTAAGCCCAGCTCTTTCTTCTTCAAATCATGTGTAGAGAGTGTTTGGGTCCCAGTTACTCTGGAGGGGCCAAGAGAACTGGCAGCATCTATGTGTTTCTGAATTTAATGCCAAAAAGATTTGAGATTTTATGCTTATTTTATAATTTCTAACCTATAGTGATTTATCTTTTTGTTCTGATAATGGCTATATGTCTTTAATTTAATTTCCAAAAATGTTCTATTGCTATCATTTGTGATGAATAGGTATACTTACAAGCGTGAACTCAAGATCATTTTGAGTGGAAACCTCAATATCTCTCTCAATTTACTGAGTAGAAATTTATTACTACTTTGATATTTTCTGTTTCTCAATTTTCTGTTCTACTTGAAACTCTTTTTAACTTGCTGTGTTTAACATGTTTTTGAGAATTGTATCTATTTTCCAAAACAAAAAAAAATAGATAAGAATGTCAGTATTTAAATTTTTGAAAATCTTATTAATGTCTGTCTAAATAACTAGATTTTTATACATACTAAGAAAGCTGATATTTCCTATCTACTTCAGTGTTCATTCTGTTGTCATGTGATGTTTTGGTTAAAGTATTGTAAGAGACCCTCTCAGATATGTAGTTGCGAAAAGTAAGAATTTTTTTTAGTCTTTTCTGGTAAATGTTGTATTGTTTTTTTGATAGTTCCACTACCAAACAAAAGTCAAATGGTAGTTTCTTAAAAGTTGCTTGCCATATATAATTTAATAGAATATCAACAAACGTTTGATACTTTGTTAAGTTAAAGATCTTGGCCTAATTGACATTTGAATGGATCTTTTGCTCACACGTGATTTTTAACACCGTTCATTGCTAGTTTTTGGATCCCTGCTCTTCTCTATTTACACTCTCCTGATATAGTGGTTAGACCTAAACCTGAAAATATCTTTTACTTTGAGAGGCCTATGAGGAAGCCCATAATTGTCCACTTAGTACTATCACTAAATTTTATGTGAAATGGAATAGAGACCATTAAAATAGTCTTCCTAGGCTAGATTCAGTGGGCTGCAAAAGCAAACAGAAATTTAGATAAAAAAAAACCCAACTGATGAATGAAGAATTGTGCTTTGGATGGGAGTACCTACTGCATCCTATCTGTTGGTTACTGGAAAAAGGAAATACGTGGCCTGATATGACATTAATTCACCCTAAGGGAAATATCCCTTCTTGAGAATCAGTCACTTGTGAAAAATAAAAAAAAATAAAAAAAAAAAATAACAGACTCCATAAGAAAAAATTTTAAATATGGGCTAATAATTAAAATATCTTATACTGAAATAATTGGTTATTTTAGAAAAGCAAACCAGCAGAAGACTTCTCAGGTGCCATTGGCTAAGAATTGAAGATAAATCTTCTTTTTTTTAAAACACCGACTTTTCTTTCCCCAATGTGTTATCATTTGCAAATCATAAATACAATTAATTTTCCTCATAAGACTTTCAAACCACTTTTTCAAATTTAAATCTCCTGTGGCCTGTCCACCTCTAAATTCTGTTGGATCTAAGACAAGGATACAAAAGGAGGTCCACATAGTAAGTGTCTATTTACTGCAAAGCTATAAATCAGGTTAGAACTCCTAAAATATATTCATTCCCATACCTTGGAAAGTGTCCCTTTTCTAATAAGAAAATTACATATATATATATATCCATATGATTCAGACTTGGCTAAATATCAAGACACATGTAATATGTAAATTATTTGACATTTATTTCATAGCTTTTATTTCAAGCAAAATTAGGTTGTTAACATAATGACCTTTACACAAATTGTGTTTTTATGATAGTAATGCCAAATTAATTTTCGAGTCATATTTCTTAGGTACTGTTTTATTTATATTAATTTATAGACAGTTTGCTTTGCTGAAGTTGTCACTAAATTGGAATTACTAATACATTTCTTAAAGTAAAACAGATTCAGAAATTATCCATGAATTTTACCTATTGTACTCAAAAATTGTAAAAGAATCACATGAATGATAAATTATAATTACAGAATAACTATTACAGAGAAGTTAAAGTTTTATCATAAAGTTCACCTCAGTTACATGATTTCTGCTCTCCCTTAAAGTAATATCTAGGGTATATTTGTTAATGTCAACAATTGTTACATACTTCATCTATGTTAATCATGATCTACAGATATATAAATTTGAGAACAATATGAATTGTTTAATTTTGCAAAATATTTCTCCTCTTGCTCTGTATAGTTTTGCAAACATTATAATTCTTGAGTACTTCCTGAACTAAGCTTTGGACACAAAGAGAAAAAGAAAATGGGTGTTTGGCATCACTATGAAATTATATTCGCTATGCAAAAAGTATTGTTTTATGCTATCTGATAGGAAGAAGTACGTTTATTTGTTTGTCTTTTCTCATACCTATGTATCCCACCAATAAAATTCTTCTAGAACTCTGAAATGGTGCCCCTCTTCAATGTCAGCAACAATCCAAACCACAAGCCTTCATTTGGACACAGTTGACTTCTGTTTCTGGGATATAGGGCAGGAGATGTGGAGAAGTGTTTCCTTTTCCTTGGTACTTGCATTTATCAGGAGAGCAGGGGTTTTTGTTTGTTTGTTTGTTTTTTGGAAGGGTAATTTGCCATTTTATATATATATATATAATTTTTTATTGAAGTATAGTTAATTTACAATGTTGTGTTAGTTTCAAGTGTACAGCAAAGTGATTCAGTTTTATATATATATATATAATATATATATTCTTTTTCAGATTCTTTTCTATTATAGGTTATTACAAGGTATTGAGTATAGTCCCCTGTGCTATACAGTAGGTCCTTGTTGTTTACCTATTTTATATATGGTACTGTGTATATGTTAAATTAGGAGTTTAGGAGAGCAGTTCTTTAGAGCTACTGGTTGTGTGCCAGGGCTGCACATTGGATCCCAAATGATAGACTGGTTCATGTGTTTTTTAAATTAAATTTTAAGTTTGTGTGTGTGTGTGTGTTTGTGTGTGTGTGTATGTGTGTGAGGCAAGAGAGGAGAGGAGAAAGGGGAAGTGTGGGGAGGAGTGGAGAGGACCCTCTAAAACATAGGACCCAAGCCAGGGACCCCTCTTGCTCAGGCCTAACAGGGTGTTTTCCTATAGTCATGAGAATGTGTGTTAATGACAAACCTGAGTTCAGCCTAAGTGGATCCCAGAACATGCAGAGGCCTTGGTGTTGATGACTGACACTGAGATAGCGTCCATCTCTAGACTAATCCAACTAGGTTTAATTTAGTAAAAGGGCCTGGACAGCTATCTGTTAAACAGTCACCTGACCGGATTTTCTCTGATGAAATAGGACCCAGCTGACTCTTTCCTCTATGAACTATTTATCATGTTTTCAAGAAGTCTGGATTCATTTAATAGGATAATGATTGTCTGAGAGTCAGACAGTTTATGTGCAACTATTCTATTTTCTGGATGGCTGCTGTTCTTATCATCTGTTCCTTAATGCAGGGAATATGTGCTTAGTATTACATGTATACAATCTTTACTTGCAATTTTAGAAATATCAGCTAGCAAATATTGAAAAAGGCTTACTAAGAATTTTTGCAAATTTTTAATGTTTTGTTTTAAAACCCCATCTTATTTATTTATATTGTTTCATAGTTTAAAAAATTAATTTCTTTTTAATGAAGGCTTAAAAAGTAGTCAGTAAACCATTCAACTACAAACACGAATGCAGTATTTATATGTTAGTAAGTTTGGTTATCAAGACAATATTTATTTTCTATGAATGGTAATGTATTCTATTGTTTTTATAACTATTGTTTAAATAGGCAGATAACAAAAGAACTCAAAATCACGAGATATATTTGTACGGTCAGGCCACTCAAGATAGCTGTTCTCTTGTTCTCTGGACACACCCTGCTCAACCAGTGCCTGCTTCACCTACACCCTACTCACATGACTGACCTTCCTATGTACTTGCCCCAAGCCCCAGCTAGTGATTGTTCTTATCAAAAAGTCCATGAGGAGCGTGCACATCTGTTAGTTTCCCTGATAACCAATGAGCCAACCTGACATCAATTCCCCCTGTAACTGGCAATCTCCCCTTTCCCCAGGAGCGAATACTGCCACCATGTCCTGCCCCACTGCCCTCCACACATGGTGGGGTATGGCTCTAGGACCTTGCTTCAGACGTGTAAGCTCCCCCTATCCATTAGCCATTAATGTCTCTGTTGCTGACTCTGGGCTCTTTCTTCAGTCTTGAAGCTGGGCAGGCACTGGGCTTGTAGGTCTGAGGGGTGCAGCCCAACAATATTTTTGTTCTCTAGTCTTATTTTAGTTTTATAGTACTGGCTTTGCTAAAATTAAAATACATTAAATTATGTCATAAAATATAATTTGCAAATAGTAAAAAATCACTCCTATGTTATGATTGTTGTGTTTTAGTATTTTAGGATAGTTCCTTTGTTGACTTCAATTTGGATTATGTTGGAGGATACAACTGGGTAATAATAATAACTACTCACTGCATATTTTGTTCGTAACATTGTACTGGTTGCTCTACATTGCTAATTTAACCCTTACAACAGTCATATAGGTGATATAGTTAAATTTGTATTTGTGTGCAACTAATAGAGAATGTGAATAATATCAACTGTGGTAGCTTGCATTATTTGTTGCAAATATTCACTCACCTTTTCCTGAATCCATTGTCCTTTGTTATGTGACTTTGCAGTTTTTTACTCTAAATGGGGTAGAGCCTATTTGTTACTGAGTCCAAGCTCATACTGCTCACTGCATGACAGGCCAATAAGTTGAGAGATAAGTTATTGGGTCAAGGAATAGTGACTTTATTTGGAAAGCCAGAAAACAGAGAAGATGGTGGACTTGTGTCCCAAAAAACCATCTTGCCAGAGAGAATGCAGGCTTCTTTTATACCAGAAGAGGAGGGGTAAAGTCAAACATTTCCTGGTTCCAGTCAGCCTCTGGCGGGGATGTGTTAATTTCTTCCTGCCTGCAGTCATTCACAGGTGGGCCTGGTCAGGATGTTTGCTGTAAGCTAAACAAAGGTATTTTAGCTTAATGCTCATTACCTGGGAGGCAGGGTTCCCAGAGATGGGCTATTATGTATAATTTAAGCTTATAAGCAACATCCCTTTAGTGATTAACTTGTAATATAATACAAAGTGTCTTCCCTATTACATATTTCCCCCTTTTGACTAGGATTCAGCCATGTGACTTGCTATAGCAAGCCATTAGAAGGAACATGCCAGTTTTAAGTCTAGACCTTAGGAGACCTTTTGGATTATCATTTGCTTTCTTGTGCTTCTACCATCATCGTAAGAATTTGTTTGGGCTATTCTGCTAGTCCCAGAAAAAGAATGAAGACATGTGGAGCAGAGCCACCCTGGCAAACCACCCCAGCTAAGCCTATCTTATATAGACTTACCCATGGAGATAAGAGTGATAAGTCACTGAATTTTGAAGAGTTTTGCTATTAAATAATAGTTAACCAATGTATTTGTAAGGTTTACTTATAAAACAAGAATTCTGGAGAAGGAAATCCTGTACTAGTATAATCTTTCAAGTATATTATCATAGACCCAAATTATTCTATATTCCTGTTCCATCAAAATTTATCTTATGGCTCTTTCATCCTTGTGGTCAGGAAATGGTTGCTGCACTTATAGACATCAAATGCATGTTCTAGGTAGGGAAAAAAAACAAAGGGAAAAGGCTAGGGTCAAGAAGTCAAGAAGACTTTCAGATCTGTCCCTTAAAAAAAAAATCTCTCAGGCTTCTCTGGTGGCACAGTGGTTAAGAATCCACCTGCCAATGCAGGGGACATGGGTTCGAGCCCTGGTCCAGGAAGATCCCACATGCTGTGAAGCAACTAAGCCCGTGCGCCACAACTACTGAGCCTGCACTCTAGAGCACGCAAACCACATCTACTGAGCCCATGTGCCACAATTACTGAAGTCCATGTGCCTAGAGCCAGTGCTCCACAACAAGAGAAACAACTGCAATGAGAAGCCTGCCCACCACAACAAAGAGTAGCCCCCACTTGCTGCAACTAGAGAAAGCCCGCATGCAGCAACAAAGAGACAATGTAGCCAAAAATAAATAAATAAAATATAAATTTAAGAAAATAATAATATAAAAAAAAAAATCTCTCCAATAAGTCCTTCTTTAGCTTCAACAAACATCTCATTGTCTAGAATGGGATCTCATGACTACTCTTTTTCTCAAGGTAGGATAGTAGGGAAACCCTCTGTTTTCCTGATTTCCCCATGCTGAACCTGAGTTTGTCCTTTCAACACTTAAAAGATTCCAAATTAGAGGAAGCTGAGTCAACATGGATTGCAGCTGTATCTGCTATAGTAAGGAAAGGCAAAACAAACATGGATTATGAATGCCTTTGGAGAACTAACCTGCCTTGTCTGCCACAATCTTTTAGCAACTCAATATTTTATTTCTTATTTCATAGTTAATGTACTGACCTCCTCCATGAGAAACACAATCTAAAAGTGTGATTCACTTATTGCATCTAGTTTCAAGTTTAGGATATCGGGGTGACATGCAGTTTTTCTAATGTGGATGTGACCTGATAGCAGATAAGCTTAAATGACAAGTTATTTGCTTTCACGCATCCAATTTACAGTGGCAGAGAACTGTGAGATATCTGCAATAAAAATTTCATTTGGAGAAAGGGAGAATGATAAATTAAAAAAACAACTTATCCATAACTGTTATTCAATCCTGCTCTTTAGGAAAAGGGACAACTTTCTCTCATGATAGAGAAAATTCCTCAGTTTATCTTTGCTTCTGTTCTTGAGAAGATCTGCTTTATCGCTCATCTTCCTTGCTGATATCTGAGGTGGACATGGGGGATGATGCCCTTACTAGGGGCTGCAGAGATTTCTCAAGTTCTCTTCTCTTGGTCTGAGTTTAGGGGCCTGGAATTTGTCTTAGCTTTGGACATTCACTGGCTCTTGAGGTTATAGTCAGAAATTAATTGGCAATTTAATTCTCTCTGTTTTTTTTTTTAACATTTTTAAAAATTCATTTTATTTATTTATTTTTGGCTGCATTGGGTCTTCATTGCTGCTCACAGGCTTTCTCCAGTTGCAGCAAGCAGGGGCTACTCTTTCTTGCAGCACGAGGGCTTCTCATTTCAGTGGCTTCTCTTGTTGAGGAGCACGGGCTCTAGGCACGTTGGCTCAGTAGTTGTGGTGCACGGGCTTAGTTGCTCATGGCATGTGGGATCTTCCCGGACCAGGGCTCGAACCCGTGTCCGCTGCATTGGCAGATGGATTCTTAACCACTGCGCCACCATGGAAGCCCGTTAATTCTCTTTAAAATTAACAAGTGCTCAGTTAATTTGTGTTTGGTCATATCTATGAGAAAGTAATTACAGATATTATCTATTTTTAATCCTTAAACCTCAAAAGTTTTGGTTCTTACGTGTTTGCCTTTCTGCTCTTTCCATCTTCCTAGCCCTTAAGTTTAACGCAATTTCTTTGACGAAATTTAAAAATGGGGACTTTAGTGAGGTAAATCTTTAATTCCATTTTTTCGGCCACTTTCAAACATTTGAACGGCAGACCATTTTTACAGGCTTGAGAAAACTAGAGGTCCAATTGAGTTTCCTGTAAGGCTGTGACATTTAACCTTTTCAAATACACAGACTCCCCTGTATTCCTGATTTCCCCATCCTGAACCTGAATTTGTCCTTTCAACACTTAACAAGATTCCACATTATGGTAATCTTAGTCAATACGGATTGCAGCTACAAAGAGCGTCTCTCTTTGATTTGCAAATTTGGCAGACCAAATCTGGAAGAACCATCCTTTCTTGTGGGAATTTGCTGAAATTGGCACTGGTCAAGATTCTAAATTTTCTTATTATTTCCCTTAAAGTTGAAACCTGAGTCAGCATGTTGACTACAGCAGGCTGTAGTTACACCAAATGTTTTTTTTTTGTATAGCAAGAATCAATACCCTGCTTCCCAGAAATTGTTAGGACTTTACCTCTCAGGGTGCTACTACTTTTACACTTAGCAAAGTCAATATTTTCATTTTTGTTTGTTCAGCACCCCAATTTTCAGGCACACATTTTGTATTTGTTAAAATTCTGTTTGGCTGCAAATAAAGGCAGGCTCAACAACTATGAGCTTTTTCTATTCCACTGAATAAGGAGCCTGAGGTAGTTATTCAAAGACAAATCCTTTCATTTCCCTGATTTCCATTCTGTACATGTGTCTTTTGTCACTGATCATAAAATGATCCTGTTCTCCTAGATATTGCATCACATTCCAGGTGGACGAAGGGGGAAAGCAAAAAGCTAAAGGCAAGGAGACTGACTTAATCTTTTCCTTTAAAAACTTTGCCAGAATTCCTACTCAGCAACTTTTCTTCACATTTCCTGGGCAAAACTGATTCTCATGTTATGTCCTCTAAGGCAGTCAGGGAAAGTGAGCATTTTACCATTCCAACCTGTTTATTAGAGGAAGAAAAGGGGAAATTTGGTTATGAATGGCTTTTGTGTAGCTAACCCATAGTGTCTACCTTACTTTCTTTATTAGATTAGGAACTCGAAACTATATTTGTCCTAAAATTATGCTAAATTGTTTACATTTTCAGTTGGGAATATCTTTTTAATAAAGTTTTTCTTTCTGTTGCATTTAGAATATTTGACACCAGGCTTTTAAATTTTCTTAACCCACAATTTGACGTCTGTTTCAAATGAAAGAATGTTCTTTTGTTCTGCACATACTTATTAATAAAAAGTGATAAACATCTAATAGAAATCCCAATAGAAATCCCAAGACTTTCATATTTAGATCATTATGTCATATGCTCAATACAAGTAAGACTTGCTGAGCTTTCATAAAAAGAACAAAGGAAATGGCATTAGAAGATTCATATTTTGGCCAGATACCATAAGATCTTTGAGCATCAGATTCTCTGTTGTAAAAGTGAAATTATAATATCATTTCACAGGAAGTTTGTGAGATATAATTAAAATAATGCCTGTGGAAGCAATTTGTGAAGTTTGAATGCCTATGTATCCTGACTGTTAGTTAACAAATTCACCCCAAACTAAAGGGAGTAAGTTAGTTTTTGCCAAATAATTAGATGCACAGTGGACTTAGACACAAACACACACACACACACACACACACACACACTATTAAGATCTTTAGACATCCACATTCAGGTAAAGTTTTTCTTCCCATCTTCTTTGAAGATAAAAGAAAACCCATTTTGCTGGATTTCTCTAAAATGATAATTTTCTGCTTTCTTGGGACCATTAACTACAGATAATTCATTTGGAAAAGTTCAACCCTTTTCAGATTAACTTAATGTGAGTACAATTGTGCTCTCTTGAGAAGGCTGCTGTTTTCTCTATCAAGTGTCCTTGCAAAGGTATATTAATAATGAGCTCCTTGTGATTTAGATGGATTATCCCTAGAGAAAATAACAGGAATGACAGAAAAGGAACTCAGGTGGGTCATATCACTGACAAAGCACAACTTAGAACATAACAATGGCTCTGTTGTACTATATAATGCCAGTCAAAAAATGACTACATTACCAATTTTACAAACTGTGTCTTGATTTCTGTCTTTTTTTTTCCACTCCTGTGAGGACATATGAATCTCATCTTGAGGATATTGGCATTAAAAAGCACACACTTTTAAAATAGCATGAAGAGATAAAGGAAAATGAAAGCAGCTCGGTTAGATTTACGTAGGATATAAAGGTAATGAAAGAGATGTAATCTCTCTCTAAGCTATCAATAGAGTTCCTAAAGAATTTAACTTCCAAATTCAAAAATTTCAAAAACATTTACCATTTCGTTTATAGGAGAATCCTATTTCTAATCTGCATAGCCGAAGTTTTTCTTGATTTATTAACACTCTGAATTTTGGGGCTAATTTAATGAAGTACTGATAAATGAAGGAGTTCAGGACATGCCACTCCAGAATATGGGGCTTTGGTATATTGGTTATTTTGTGCTGAGGGTACTTGGAAAACAGCAAATACAGGGAGAGACTTTCTCTGAACTCCCTTCTCTGATCCTCCAAAAGGAACTCAAGTGCCATAAATCCTCTCACCAGGAGTTTCATCAACCAGGGTAGATTGATTCTTATCACAGAAAAGGAGACTAGAAGTCCAAAAACTTTGTAAAAAACTATTATACCTCCCATCTATTCTTTTAAGGACCATTCATCTTTCCTAAAAATCATTTACTCTCCCCTAAGTGACCTGCATCTCCCCTCTCCTTCCCCTATTAAGATGACAAACAGTCCCTTGGTATTGTTGTCAAACCCAAGTCCCTGGGCCTAATGCACAGTGAGGCCAAACAAACTGAAACATTGGAGTTTCGAGCAGAGAAAAATTTATTGCAGGGCCAAGCAAGAGAATGGGCAGTTCATTCTCAAAAGACCTGAACTCCTCAATGGCTTTCAGGCAAGGGTTTTTAAAGATGGTATTCGGGGAGAGAGTCTTAGGAGGAGTGATAGCTCATGGACCTTCTTCTGATTGGTTGGTGGTGAGGTAACAGGGTGATGTTTTCGGAATCTCAGTCATCAACCTCTAGTTCCAGCCAGTCTGGGGTCTCCAGCTTGTAGTCACCATCCTCCACCTGGGTGAGGGTTCTTAGTTTCTGCAGAACAACTCAAAGATATGCATCAGACTGTTATCTGTATCCGTTCAGGAGGAGCTAGGAGTCCTGTGATTCTATGTTAAAATAATTAAATACTTGAACCTGCTCACTGGAACTCAGGTAAGGCCTAGGAGACTAAAGCCTTTTCTTTAACAAAGAAGAAACAGGGGACACGGAGGAGCTTGTGTACCCAGGAAGGCCCCACAGGGTCCTGCTCGGTTTCAGTATTGTGGGAGATTGGCTCCAGGACCACTGCAGATACCAAATTCCACGAATGCTCAAGTCCCTTATGTAAAATGCACAGTTTCCCCTCTTTATCCATGGGTCCGTATCCCCGGGCTCAAATACGTGGATTCAACCAACAGCGGATGTGAAACCTGCAGATAGAAAGGACCAACTGTGTAAGCTTTCAAATCTTACCTTTTTTTTCGGTATTCAATTTTTTTCCCCATGATGACCCTGTGCATGTAATATTAAAAATTAATAAATTTGTATACCCTTTTCTCTTGTTAATCTGCCTGTAATCAGTTTATTTCAAAGACCCAGACATACAGCCTAGGAGGGTAGTCTTTCATCCCCTACTTACATGTACAAAATAAAATGATTTTTGCAAATGTTTTGTCTCTCAAAAATTAGTGGTTATTAAATTTATTCCATTACAATTAAAGTAATTATATTGCATTTTCTCTTCAGTTACAATCACTAACATCTATTGACTTTGTTATGAATTTACATTTGTAGAAGTATAATGCTTGTTTGCTGGCCTACTAGGCAATTGTAATCTATAGACTGTTTAGACAAGGAGGGGCTGAGTTTAAAATTTTCCATATGTCTCACGTTGTGACTCACTCTGTTATTTGCTACCAGAAACATCTAATGGGACCAGTACACTTTCATTTCATGGCTGTTCTTATGAGACTGGCAAAGAAGTGAAATGATGAGGCAAACCTAAACTACAAAATCTAATCTAGTTATTGAAATAAGATGGTAGGTACCTGGCTCTGTAGTTGTTAATACCTGTTATTTTCCATTGATGCTGCTGATGAGTTACATGCACAGAAAAATAATGGTTAGTTAGCTGTAAATTATCCAGACTTCCTCTATTTTCATGGTATTGATCAAGTGTGTGCCATTCCTTTCCGTTATTCTGCAGTCTATGCAATATGCTACATACCTAACAAAATATTTTATTGAAAACTATCATTTTTGTCACAGAAAACTATAAGTCATGGAGATATTTATTAATAAATATTGATATCATTATAATATCAATATTGTTAACCTCTGAATGAAATAAGCCTTACCTAGAGCAATCTGTAAGGATATTATTTTGTTTTCTTTGCATCCAATAATATACAAATGAGAAATTTTCCTGCAGTTGGGAAAAAAACCTAAAAGCACATTTTGAAATCTAGTTGTAATAAGTTAAGACTTTTGCTTAACGTCATGACCCAATTCTTTTTTAAACACAGTATTTATAAATAAATATAGTTGTAAGAGAACTCGTATTCTTTTCCAGGATCATAGATCTTGGATTTCTTATAATATATAGTACATTGTAGACTATTCTCTATTTTCCAAAGATGAAAAGTTAAATTACTTCACAAGATGTTTAATTACTATAGATACATTGAAATTTTTGGTGCCTATAGGGAAAAAGCAGATAGGAATAAATCTTCAGCTAATACCCAAGGAGGGGGAATATATGATTTAACGTGAATACTTGTCCGTCTTGAAAAAGACTGGTTTTGGGGCAGACTAATTCACTGATCTCTTTTTACCATGATACAACAATCTCTAGAAACCATATATAGTTAAATACATTTCTAACAGGAAACAAAGAACAGGTCTCAATTTACAAACACGTTTAGTCCTAACTATGGTTAGTACTTTGTTAATTAGCTAATATTTTTAAAAATATCTACTGTCAAATAATGTGATTATTATTGGAGACACAGAGCTGAAGATGGCACAGCCTTTGCCCTCATGGCACTCACAGTTTAGTAATCTAAGCTGGGAGATCCTACGAGTACCAATGATAGAAATGTACAAAATATACTCTTAGCCTATAAGGAAGATGCCTTAGTTTGTCTGAGGAGATCTAGCAGATTTCCTCCTCTAGAGGAAAGGAATCCTCCTTTTCATGGAGGAAAAATCATGTTTATTTTTGTTTTGGTTCATGGTAGGCGAATTAATGTCCCCCCCGCCCCGCAAATGTCCACTTCCTAACCCCTGACACCGGTGAATGTTACCTTATACAGTAAAAGGAACTTTGCATATATGATTAAGGTAAGGATCTTGAGATAGGTAGGATTACTTAGTTCTCACAAGTAGAAGAAAAAGGAAAGGGCCAGAGAAGGAGATGTGATGATAAAAGCAGAGGTTGAAGTAATGTGGAGCCATGAACCACGGAATCAGGCAGCCTCTAGAAACTGGAGATGGGAAGGAAATACAGTCTCCCCTAGAACCTCCAGAAGGAACACAGTCCTACTGACTCCTTGACCAGTAATACTCTTTTGACCAGTAACACTCATTTGGAACTTTTAACCTTCACAAATTATAGGATAATAAATTGGTGTTGTTTTAAGCCACTAAGCCTGTGGTAATTTGTTACAACAGCAATAGGAAACTAACACATTGTGGTTTTTGTTTGTTTGTTTCACTAACATCTGAATACTCTTTCTATATTTTGGTAATTCTGTACTGTTTGACATAGGAGCAAATAATGCCACCGGAGAGATTCACATTCCTAGTTCTCTGGCAAATAAAGCATGAACCAGATGGCTAGTCTTGGTCATTCAGACCTTCCCCCACACGCCAGACCAATGGGAAAATCCTCCTGACAGTAGCAGTAGCAGTGAAGCTAATATCCAACTCCAGGAATAGTGGTGCCATCCTTGGTCCAGTGAAGGTAGCAGCTGAATTGTAATCTCTGGCGTCAACTCCTTCTGTTCCTGCCATTTCTTTTTTTTTTTTTTTTGAGTTTGATTATCCAGACTTCTCAGTGATTTTCTGTGGTTTTAGATGTACTTTTCAAAAATTCCCTTTCTGCTTGAATGACCCAGAATCAATTTTTATTGCTTTCAATAAAGTATGTTGAATGACATATAAAGGAGAAGGAACAAAGATATAAGGCATGGAGGCATGAGAGAGGCAGAAGTGTTGACATAAAGTCAAGCGTATTAGCATTGCTGGAGTGTCAGAAGTGAGGAGCTTGGTGGATGGGGCTGTTATTGTACCAGTGGGCAAGAATCTAAGGGATCTTACAGGCCATGCAAATCAATCCTTTACATTGTTAATTTTATCCTTTATTTAACAGTGGGGGTCATTGAAGAAATATCAACAAGAAACTGATATGATCAGATTTAGATGTTAGAAAAAGATAAATGAGACTAGGAACACAGAAATTAGCAAGGAGGCTATTTCACTAGTTAAAGGAAGAATTGGCAGTAGTTGGTACAAGATGGAGATAAAGAAGTGGGAAAGCTCTTTTTTTCTTCTTTTTTTAATCTTAGGAGGAAATGATAGCTTTGTAATTAAATGGAAATAGGAGGTGAGGTTGAGGGGGTAATCTAGGCTGACTTCTTATTTAACTTTGTGTGCTTTGAGTTTTTAATGTACAGGTAGATATGCCTGGTAAATATTAGTCCTGAAATTCAGGAAAAGAGGTGTGAGCAGAGGGTATATGTTGGGAGTCATCCACTTCAAGGTAGTCACTGAAGCCTCAGGTATGGCAAAGATTTGCTGAAGAAAAGACAAGATAAATGATAAAATTATGAATCTGGCACTTAGTTGGTCTAAAACCTTAGATATTAAATCTATTTACTGAATAGTAGTCATACACACAAAAACACAAAATCTGTTTTTCTTGAAGGAAATAGAGTAACTATGTATGTGTCAACTTGGGGTAAGCAATGGAGCAGTGACAGCAGATTTTGTTCCTAGTTGTTATTTTATATAAAGCATTTGACTACCATCAAGAAACGAAAGTGAGTGGCACTCTTTTAACACTTCACAAAACTTTCAATTACATGTAGGCGAAGATGGAATTCATTCACTTTTTCCCTTTTTTGAGTAGTATTTAATAGATTAAGCCAGCTGGCATAACTGTGTTTGACATCGGCTGCAGAGCATAACCTAATGCTGAAACATTTTTATAGGCAAGAGGAAACAGAGAGTGTTGAAATACACATCAAAGATTATGTGAATTATGATACTAATGGGGTTGTTTATAAGAAACAAAGAAATGAAAGATAGTACTAATCTGAATTTCAAACATTGTGCTTCTACTGGCTTGAATTTTGGATTTGCAGGGTTTATAGGAAAGCAATGGGTTAGAAAATTAGGTCTATCAGATATGTTCATGTGAGGAGATTTTTTTTTTTTAAGCTACCCAAGAGATAACTTTATTCTCATCCTGTCTCCAGGAACCACAGGATAAGACAAAAGAAAATGAGTCAGAACTGTCACAAAACAATTTCGGTGGTACAAATAAGAACAGAGCAGCATATTAAACACTTGATTAATTACTGTTGCATTGAACACACTTCTTTGGAGATACTAAAAAATAGTATCAGTTCTTGTCCTTTTGCCAAGTTTATTTTTGATTCTCTAAATAGAATTTTCCCTGTCCTACAGTGTTCTAAAACCTATTGTCAGATACTCAACCATTCTTTTTATTTAAAGCAGTGGTTCTCAACTCTGTAAGACCAAATGTTAGTCTTTTACACTAAATTTTAATGCAGAAACATTGGAGTTAAAGACCAGAATTGAAACTTTCTGAAAGTTTCCCTGGTATCAATAGTTTTGGTGCACAGCTTCTTACAGGAAACCCTGATCTAGGGAACTTGCAGTTAGTGCAGTCTCTAATCCTTTTCACTTTCTCTGTCTTGCAAAGAGTGTAGTTTATGCTGTTACTGGGATTGTTGATGAGCTGAGCAAGTGTCACTGGTGGAGATATAGAAACAAAGGAAGAGAGAGAATTCAAGTGTCTCAATATAAGAATTACAGAAAGATGGGGAGAAAACTAAGAAATCAACATAGAGATGAACAAGGCTGAAGCACCTAGTAAGGAAAAAAGTTTTTATGGTACTTTTCTCTGTGTTGCTGTTCTGAATAAGCAGAAAGAATGGCTTAAGGATGGAAGGTAAATAGTGGCAGTGGCTGACAGTTAAGTCATCAAGAAGTCCCAGAGGATAGCAGAGGATATCCTGAATTTGAATAATGTGCATAACTAGGGAAGTATGGCTGATAAGATCTTTTAACCAGACCAAACCAAACTTTACTGTACCTAAAACAATGCTCAGCCTTGAGAGCTCTCAGAAGTTTGTCTAAGGTCAGCCAGCAATTTAGGCTCAATTCCTTTCAGAATTATGGTCCAAGTTTCCTGAAACATGTTCTCCCTCCTTCCCACCCACACTATTCTTTCTTTTCTCTTCTTGTGCTATGTAAACACTGAGCTATAAACTAAACAAGAGTAAGCATAGTTTTATGTTGTAAATATAAATTGAGACCTGAGGTAACCTGAGTCATATTTACATTTTTTGTGTTATAGCTGTAATACAGCTTGGTAATTAGACATGATGGGAAGTGCAATATATAAAATTTCTCATTACTTGATTTTTTTCATAGAACTATGTTATTCCTTGTTATAGCTTCATAGTTACCTAGTTTTCGGATATGCCATAGTTTGTTCAACAAGTTCCGTGTTGATGAAAATTTGGGTTGAGTAATAGAACAACTTATAGTCCTGATTCTTTACTCCCCCATAGTAATATTAAGTCCATATCCTTTCCTCATGGTATATAATGTATACTGACCAAACAGTGATTTTTGGCTTTGTCTTGGTGATTTGCTTTGGTAAAGAGTATATTGGTGGACCTGATGCAAGCTGAGGCTTGAGAAAAGTTAATGTGTTCTGGGCTTGCTCTTTTGTGCATCTGCCCCATGTAGCCCAGTAGTCCAACAACAGCCTGGGCAACCTACCTCTACTCACCTGTGATCCGGAGCCAAGGCCACATGTGTCTATGAAACTCCCAGCTAGCTAGCAAAAACAGGAGCAGAAAATAAATGAGTGTTTTGTAAGCCACTGAGATTTGTTGTGGTTTGTTACACAAAATTATTGTGACAATAGTTGACTGATACATGTTGCCATCTAAAAGTGGCTTCTTACAATGAATTGCCCTGGCATATACTTCTACATTTGTCTCAGTGTGCTTTTGGAATGGATCCCCAGAAGTGTGATTGCTAATGTTAAAGGGATTTTACTGGCTCTTTGACGTCTGTTAAGTGTTAAAATCTATTTTAATTTCCTATTTGCAATGTGCCTTTTTCTCAGAGGCTCATCAGTGATGTTATGTTTTCAAACTTTGACTTTTTTTTATCCACAGGTGAAAAATGGTATTTAATGAAGGGTTAATTTGCATTTTTCTAATTATAAGCAAGATTTTGCCTCTTTATATAGAGTTTATAATACACACACACATTTTCTGGTTTAATATAAGGAGGTTATCGATTTCCATATATTAATTTTATAACTTACTACTTCACGAAATTCACTTATTGTGGTAGTTTTCCATTTACTTTTTGGAATTTTCCAGATATATAATCACATCAACTGCAAATGAAATTCACCTCTTCTTTATCAATTCTTATGAGATGAGACCATTTTAAAATTCACTCTTTGGCTTTTGATATCAATGAGCATTTTTCTTTATTTTTGAGACTTAGGTTAAAAGAAAGTCTTTTATTTCCCCACCTCTTTGCTTCCTGAAAAAAATGCTATACTAAGACATAATAACTGTCTTTATTTTCTTATGTCCATTTTAAGCAGTTTTTGTAATTAATATGAAGATAGAATTCAGTTGACACTTTGTAAAATATTTTAATTAGTGATCTCATGTCTTTGATTTGAAACTTAAATACATCCTTAATATACAAATGGAAAAGCTACATTCTCTAGAAATAGCACTGTCTACTTTCTTATTTTTGCTTCTAAATGTCCATTATCACATATGTTCATCTCATAATAGTAAAAGAAAATTCCTGTGAACATTTCCGTTTTTTAATTTAATACCATGTAGGAAAATGTTTTTATTATCCTGTGTGTGTGTGTTGTTGTTGTTTTTAAAATGAAAGGTGTTACTTTCTCTTAAAAGATTTCTTGTATGTTTTCTAGAGTTATAAAACAGTAAGATATGAAGAGTCACATATTTCATAAAATTTATTAACATTAAACCTTACTTTATTTGAATAAATATGAAAAGTAAACATTTTTAGAAATCTGCTATCAATGAAGAAATGAATTATTTCAATCAATTTTTAAATTTTTATATTTTTTAAGAATCTGGAGTTCTAAAACAAGATCCAGGAATGGAGTTTTTGTTATGGTAGAAGATAATCAAGTAGAAAAAAATTAAATGAGTGAACTGAATATTTGAGTATTTGGAAGCTGTTATAATGATATTTAATATTTTTTGTCATTTATACGCTAATTACAGAACAGTTCAAAGTAATTCCAAGGTTTATCTTCTCCCCATACTCCCCTCACCGGATCCCCTGTTGAATATTTTTGCTTTTAGAACTGTGTTAAGAAAAGCATGTGCTCAAAAATTCTTTCCCAATTTATTAACATCTTGTCCTTTTTTCTACAGGAAATTTACTGACGTTTTCAGAAACCATCTAAAAGTAATCTTTTCTTCCCCTAAGAAGAAAGGGGAAGAAAAGATTACTTTTTTCTTTTTTTTTTTGGTTCACACATCTGTTCATTGCAGTTACAATGTTCTCAAATTCTGTTAGTGATCCTCCAGAGTGAGCCCCAACCTGGGTCCCCCTGCCCAGTGTCATTGGAGCCAACAGAACGAGACTGAGTTTGGTTCAGAAGCAAAGGAAAGCTTTATATTTTAATCAGAGAATGGAGAGGTGAGAGCGTGCTCTCCCTCGCAGGCTGTGGGCGGGGCTGCTGTATAGGGATCCCGTCAGCGTCAGCGTCAGCGTCAGCGTCAGCGGGAGGGAGGGGGCGGAGCTCTCGAGTGCCGTGTTGGCTGGAGCTCAGGCTCTATGTCGCAGACTCTGCACCGGGCCCCGCGAGCTGAGGTGTCGGCCCAGCCATTTTGCACTAGGAAAGCGGGTCTGAAGTGCTGGGTGTGAGGCCTCTGCGTGCGGAACCCTGTTGGTTAGAGCTGACACAGAGCAGGACTTGAACTAACAACAGCAGCTCCGACAGGTCTGTAACCCTGGGCTTCACTCTGTGCGGCCTCACTCCGCCTGGTCTTCCAGAGGCTTCCACTGCAGCCGGGACACCAGGCCTCTGTCTCCACCCACCACCCCTCCTCTCCCTTCCATTCTGGAAGAAATTATTTCAAGGGTAAATTTTTTGTTTTTCAACAGGATTATTTGTTTTTTGAAACCGCCCTAATTTAAACTCTTAAGTGACTTACTTGCCCTCCCTCCTTAGAAAGAGTGGTGAGTTTCATAGATCTGTTTGATGAATCTCTGCCTATAAAGAGGTCATTTTGCTGAGGTTGTGAAATGGAAGCAGGAGCCTCTCAGGTAGTGGATATGGATTTTCATACATTTGAGTTCTGTATGGAGTAGCCCCTTCCTGGAAGGAGTTGAAAAAGGTACCTTTGCCATTTCTTTATGTCATGTCACTTAATTGGAATTGCTAAAGTCTTGGTGCAGTAGGTAAAGAGAAATATAGAAGGTCAATGAAAATAGAGAACCAGTCATACACAAAGACGGGGCTTCTTCAGTTTGGATCTGGAGTAGAAGCAAAGAAGACCAGCGAGCCCTGGTCACCTAGCCTGATGCTATCAACTAACAACTTGATCGTGCCCGGTAAAAACAGTGCCCAACTCTACAGTATCTTGGCATTTTAAAGCATTTATTGGGCAGAATTCTTTGCATTCTTCCTGATGCCCTCTAGGAAAATGATGTAGCGGATATAACTAAATAAGAGCTGTCTTTTTCTGAAAACCTACTATGTTCCAAATACTATGGCAGGCAGTTTACATCATGGATGTTGGAGTCTAAAAGACTTGGAGTTACTGTTTACTAGCTCTGAGCTTCAGTTTCCTCTTCTGTAGACTGATGTGGATAACACCCATTTTATAGAACATTTGCAAGGACTACTGATAATGTATTTTGGTGCTGGAACACTATTTGGAAGCAGTGCTTAAAGGTGATGGTAGTGGTGGTGACTTTATTATTGTCATTGTTAATATTGTATTGTTATTATCATTAATTATTATTGTAAGTGATGTATTCTTACTTACAAGGACAGGGCAAAGGATTTATAAGACTTAGCCGCTTTGTACTAAAGACTTGGTAAAGCCACACCTCATTTAAACCCAACACTGCCCATTCTAGGCCAAGCTAGTGCAGCTGAATGAGGGAAACATACACAGCATTGCTGACTGGCCAGACTTTAATTCGGGGCAGTAATCCTCAAGTGGGCCCTAAATGCTCTCATCTCTCCTACTTTATCAATGTTTTGATTCCTCCTCCATTGATTCCATTGTCGTCATGCAAACATGCCATTACTTCTCCAATTTTAAAAACGTAAAACTCTGCTCTTGATTCCACATATTCCATTAACTGCCACAGCATTTCTTTGCTCCCCCTTTGCAGCAAAGCTCCTTGAGGGATTCGTATTCTGTCCACTTCCAATCTCTCTCTTCCCGTTCTTTTGTAAACCCACCACCCTTCAGAAACTCTCTGGTCAAGGTCACCAGTGATTTTCAGGTTGTTTAATTCACTATTAATTCTCATTCCTCATCTTACTTGACTTGTCTGTAGTATTTCATATACTACACTTTTCTCACTCTTTTCGCCTTGGCTGTAAAATAGGGATAACGATAAGATCTATTTCTCAGAATCATTTTATGGATTAAATAAAACAATGTATTTTACATAGCTTTGTAACCTATAACGTTCCATAAACATGTTAGTTATTTTCACCTCATAATTTCAAAATGAGTAAAAACAGTGAAGTTCAAAAAGAACCTTCAGTAACAGTGAACAGAAAGGACTACAAAAAACTCTATGTATCAATATTCTTTCAATGGTTCAAATACACAGGTGTTGCTGTCAACCCATCTCTTTCTCTTTTTTTTTTTTTTTAAATAGAGTGTATGTAGGGCTTGGTACTATCTGCAGTTTCAGACATCCCCTGTGGATGAGAGGGAACTACTGTATTCTTTTTTTATAAGTACTCGAACAGCTTTTTTTTTTTTTTTTTTTTTAATTTATTTATTTATTTTTGGCTGTGTTGGGTCTTTGTTTCTGTGCGAGGGCCTTCTCTAGTTGCGGCAAGCGGGGGCCACTCTTCATTGCGGTGTGCGGGCTTCTCCTGTTGCGGAGCACAGGCTCCAGATGCGCAGGCTCAGCAGCTGTGGCTCACAGGCCTAGTTGCTCCGCGGCACGTGGGATCTTCCCAGACCAGGGCTCGAACCCGTGTCCCCTGCATTGGCAGGCAGATTCTCAACCACTGCGCCACCACGGAAGCCCTCTTTCTCTCTTAATTATCATTTTTCTAATATTTTATCCTGGAACTTCACAAAGGAAGACATTATGAAAGCATTCTAGATTTTAAAGTCCTTTATATATATCCCCTATTTTGAACTGTCCTAATATAACATCCCTACCTATATAGAATTATACTATACTTATTCAAAATGTGCTTGGACATTGATTAGCTTTCCCCTTTGATAAATCTAATATGTCTCTACTCATTGTTATTACTTGATTTTTCTCCTCTAATCAGTTTTATGATGTACTATATTAATTGATTTTGAAAAAATTCCTAGGAAAGGCCAGAAGAATTATGATGCATCATCTGTTTCAAATAGAACCACCTCTATGTCAGATGTTATTTTATATGAACTACTAAGGATGTGGGCAAAGGTCTATTAGCATATGGTTAATATGCTAATATTAGCTTGACTTGTGATGGGCAACTTTTCAAACTTATGAGTCACCTAGTAATCTCAAAAAAGTTACTCTATGTTAAGAAGGGATGTGCACGTCTTCATTGTTTCTAACAACACTTTTCTTTTAAATTACTAGATTAAGATTTGCTATTGTTTGCTTAGAATTGTTGTACTTAAGTTTATTAGTAACATTACCTCATAATTTCCCTTTTTCATTCTATTCTTCTGGAGCCTTGGTATTAAGAGTATGATAGCATCATAAACTACATTGCTGAGTATTCCTTCTTTTCTCCTTTTTTTAATAGTTTAAGATTGGAATTAATTTTGCTTTGATTGTTTGGTAGAGCAATCTGATGAAGCCATTTCAGCCTGGAGTTTCCATTGTAGGAAAAATTTTGAGAACTATTTTGATTTCTTTAATGGTTATAGGACTATTCAGGTTTTCTATTTCTTCTTGAATTAGGTTTGATCAGTCTTATTTTTGTAAGAATTTGTCTATTTCCTTTGAAATTTTTACATTTATTGGCATATAATAGTTTATAATATGTTCTGATTATCCTTACAATATCTGACTGCATTTCTATCTCCCTTTTCATTATTGAAATTGTTTATTTCTACCTTTATTTTTTTGGATCAATTTCACTGGAGACCCATCAATTGTATTAGTCTGTTCAATGAACAAACCCTGGCCTTTGATCCTCTCTATTAAGTTTGTTTTGAAGTTTGTTGATGTGTGTGTGTATATATATCTTTATTCCATTGTTTATTTTCAAGCTTTCTATTTTTTGTTTGTTTGTTTTAGTTATGTCTCTTGCAAATAGCATAGAGGTTTTAAAAATTATTTTTTATCCAGTCTAAAGATTTTCAATTAACTGGAGTATTGAGTCCATTTGTATTTCTGGTAATGAGTGACATACATGGATTTGTATCTAAATTGTTAATTTTCTGCTTTTTAATTATCCTCCATTTATCCTCTCTCTCTCTCTTTCTCTCTCTTTCTTTTCTTATCTTCTTTTATTATTTTTCCACTCAACCCAATTTTTTCCTTTTACTAGTTTGAAAGATTCATATGGTGTTCTAATTTTTTAACAAGTCCCTGGGTAATAATAACATGAGTACTTGCCAAAGTCTAGAGTTAATGAGTATCTTTACCCTTCTTTTGAATAATACAATAACAATACTCTAATTGCATTCATCCACTTCCATCTTATATTTTAATTCTGTTACATTGTATCATATTGCTATTATTGTTTTTTTAAAATTGTTTCAAACTATGTGTTTTTCAATTAACCATAAGGTTTCCACTTTCTTTATTCTTCTTTTCTTTCCTGCATCTCAGGCCTTTCCTTTTCTTTTAAAAAATGTTCTTTTATATTTTTCTTTAATAAAAGGTCAGCTTCCAGTAAGCCCCTTTAAGTTTGGCCCACTTGTTTTGGTCTGAAGATATCTTTATTTGACCATTGTTCCTGAATGATAGTTTCATTAGGTCTAGTGTTCTAAGTTGACAGCTGTTTCTCACAGAACTTTATATCATTCCCCTGCCTTTGACTTTCATACTGCTGTTGTTTGTCTACTATCTATGTATATATCACTGATTGATAATCTGGGTTTTAAAAATATTTTTATTTCTGCTTTGTCTTTGGTAATTTTTTGGTTTCACCATGATATGTCAAGTGTATTTCTTTGTGTTTTTATTGAGACATTCAGGACTTCTTAATCTGTGGATGAAGAATTTTATGAAGAGTAGAATATTCTATCATTGACTCCAAATTCCATCTTTATTTATTCTTTGTCTCCTCTGTTTCTGTATATATATATATTTGACCTGGTAGTGAACTTCTTGAAGTATTGTTTGTATATTTTCCATACTATTATTTTCAATGTATCTTTTTATCTTCTATTCATCATTATTTATTTATAATATTTACAGTTAGCTTCCTCTTTTGAACTATGGAACGTTTCTTTGTATCATCATCCAGTTAGAAAATTTCTCTTCATTTGTGTAATCTGCTATTTAAACCACCAATTTTTTTAAAATATTGAGGCATAATTTACCAATGGTAAAGTTCACACTTTTGGGTTTATCGTCTTAAGAAGTTTTAAAAATGTATATAAACACCTAAACACCAAATTATCAAGAAGTAAACAATTCCATCACTCCAAAAAAAAAAATCTCTCATGCCTCTTTGTAGACACCCCTGTCCATTCCCCACCCCCTCGCAACTATCTGAATGGAATTAAAAATATCTTTTATTGATTAAAAAAAATGTTTTTGTATTACGTCTAGAAGTACACTGATTTTTGAATTTTAGTCAAATCTGTTTGATTCTAAATTTGGTTTCTGATTCCTTGTGTGTATTTTCATGCTTGACTTTTTTTCTTCAAGTATATTAAATGTGATAATTTTATTGTCCATACCTAATAACTTCATTATTTGAAGATTTTGTGAGCCTGATTGCTCTCTGTTATTCTGCTTGTTCTTGTTTATGAGTAGCTAGATAGACTGTGTGTTTGACTGATAAATATTACTTTTGCTTGGGATTTTATCCATTGAAATTGTTTGAGGCCCAAAATGGAAGGTGGCTTACACGAGAGAGAATCTGTACTTGCTTTTGCGTATTTTTGGCTTGAGATTTTCCTGGACTTCTCATTTCTTGTGAAATTGGGCTACAAAACTGTGAAGGTCAGCTATGGTTCCAAATTTTTAATGACTATTATTTTCTCCCCTCTGGTAAGCACCAAGATCTAAGACAGCTGGTATTTCTTTATTCCCTAATTTATTTATTTATTCCCTGAGTTTGTTTATAATTCACTTCTACACTAGCTGTATAGCCTTTTGAAGGCTGTATTGTAAAGAAATTGGCCTTGCACAAAAAGAGGTCTGTCCCTTGCCCTAGACTTTCTAGGGCAGGGCCCAGCTACACTTGATTTTAGGAATGAGGCTGTGTTAGTGCAAGTTTGTGTGCCCAAAGCACAGTGAGGCCAAACACACCAAAACGTTGGAATTTGGAGCAGAGAAAGGTTTATTGCAGGGCTATGAAAGGAGATGGGTGGCTCATGCCCTAAGAAAAGCCCGAAGCTCCCCCAAGGATTTTTAAAAGCCAGGTGAGAGAAGGGGGTTGCAGGGTATGTGATCAGCTCGTGCACAAGTCTCTGCTTGGCTGATGGTGAGGGAACAAAGTGGTGTCACAGGGGTTAACGTTATCAATCCTTAGGCTCCAGGAGGCCTGGGCCTATGTGCTCATGCTCATCAAGTAGTTAACATCTTCCATTTGGTGGGGGATTTTCACATCTGTAAAACAACTCAGGAAATGTGCATCAATACTGTTATCTAGATACTTCAGAGAGGAGCTAAAGCAGAGGATATGGAAGAAAGGCCTGTCCTGGGAAGGCCCCATACGGTCCTGCTTGGTTACAGCTGGACACAGCCAATTGTCCTAGGATGTGGGCTGGCCATGCTAGAAAAACCAACTATGTGACTTAAAGGCTGGGGCTTTGGTCATGTGGTATCAATCAGCCTGGAGACTATGGTCAACCACATGTCCAGTCAATCAGTCAGTCAAGCCTATGCACTGGAACCCCAGTAAAAACTCTGAATACAGAAACTCAGTTGAGCTTCCTGGCTGGCAGTAGTCCATGTCTATTGTCACAATTGCTGCTGGCAAAAATAATGTGTTCTGACTCCATGAGGCAAGGACACAAGAAATTCCATGTTTGGAACCCTCCCGGATTTCTTCCTATAAGCTTCTCCCTTTAGCCAGTTTTAATCTGCACTTTTCCCTATAATAAACTCTGTGAATATAATAACTTTCAAGGAGTTCTGTCAGTCCTTCTAATACATCATTGAACCTGAAGGTGAGTTTGGAACCCCAGGAAATTACAGTTGCTGTCAGAAGTAAGGGTGGTCTCCTGGAAGACTGTGCCCTCAAACTTTACATTTAGGCTCCTCTGGATAAGGGTCTGGACTTAGATAGTAATTATCTTTTTAAGCACCCCACCTTGGCCATGTCCTGCTTTTAGATCCCTTTTACCTTCTCCTAGCAGGTCTTGTGTACCAATGGCTTCCCCCATTTGACCAAATGTATGCAGATGACCAGCTGCTGCTGTGCTCTGCTGCTTTCTTATTCCTGTCTTCGCTTCTTCCTTGCCTAAAAGTGTATTACTTTCTTGCTAGCTCAACAATACTTATTAAAAGTTTGTTTTGGTTTTGCTTTGTTTTGTTTTGTTTTGACCTTTTTCCCTAGTGGAAGAATTGGTCCAATTTTCTAGCCAACCATATTACTGGAAACAGATGCTTATTTTATTTAAAATATTAAGTTTGAAGAACTTCTGGATGAGCAGAAGTTAATGATCAGCAAAGGGCTGGAAATATGAAATAAGGAAATGTACAACTATATCTGAAGAAAGAGTTTAAGAATGGATATATAAAATATAAGTGTGGTTTTGCTAATGTATAGATGGTTCTGAAGTCATAGGAGAAGATAGAAATACTCAGTGTATAAAAAGAGTATTTAGAATTGAATCCTAAAGGAGGAGGAGGAGAGAACAATATTTATGATGCGGACAACAAAAATCAGAGAGTTTAGAGTAAGATAAGAAATGAACCATAGAAAGTAAACCAAGAAAAGAAAATTGATTCACAGAATTCTTAGAATTAACTCAAGTAGTAATCCGAAACATCCTGTAGTTATGGTGATTTTCAGTTCTATTTAACCAAATTATTTCTAAAGAAAGATTAAATTTATCCTCTATCCATATATAAAATAGATAAATATTTAGAATAATGGAATATTTGAATCATATTTCCACAAACATCTGAACCTAGTAGTAAACTATTGGGGTTAGCATTATAAAAGAATTAATCTATAATCATGAAAATGTAATCTATAAAATGTACAAAATGGCATCATAGAGATACTTAACAGTGCAATGCTGAATTATTCTCTTGTATTAATAGGGCAGGAGGTAAGAAAATGGTATTATTTCCAGACATCATCTCTGGGCTTGAAATTTAACTCTTTATTTGTGTAGGAAAATCTTAATAGAATTTATGGGATTAAATAAGGTATATTAAAATGTTTGATTAAAAACCCAAGCCAACCACATAAATCCAGTATACAATTTTATCCGGTAACAAAATGAAACAGGATGGCAAAACTTACAATTTTCTTGAATTGCCATAGAATCTGATTCTACTGTACTGGGCTCTCGTTTCTCTAAAAGAGGTGGTTAAATCAGCTTTAAAACCCTTCAAGTAATATTGGCAAATCAGCCTCTCAATTTAAAAGTTGTATACACAATGAGAATGTGCAATAGCAACAACAAAACACAGGAAGTGGAGAATTTAAGACACAGGAATTGAGACATAAAAGCAACCATAGCTCCTGAGCAGACATAAAAACCAACCACGTCATTAAGTAAAGGCATTCTAAACAAGGTCCTCCTTTTTACAACAATTATACTGTATTTGATTAAGTCTAATTCAGATGCAGCCAAATTCACTTTTTGGCTTGATTTTACTATACTAAAAGAATTTTCAATACTTTAGTGTGTATTTATTTACCTGTTACTTTGGGCTCTGGCACCATGTAAGACCTAAGTCATCGTGTATTTTGATGTTATTTTGTTTGGTTTTTGCTTCTCCTGGTAAATCCTTGGCTGCTTTGTATTCACAAAGGCTTATGACAACAAAATGTCTAAGTCATTGTGCTGCATATTGGCCTCTATCTTATGCAAGATTTTTGTCTGTCCTCATGACTTTCAGTTATGATGACTGTACAATTTGGACTTCATTTCTCATAATTGATTTGAGGATGAAATTAATTTTCATGAAACTTTTGACTCAAATATTGCCATCCTAAACTAGATGCATTTTAGTGATCACAATTTGTCCTCTACACACTCTTTGTGTTTTAAGTGAGGTACAGTCATTTTATTTTTCCTATCATAAATGGCTACAATATAAAATGCATTCTGCTTTGGAAAGAGTGATTGAAGCTATCTCCATACATAAAGCACTTTGGCTGAAATGTGCTGTATTCCTGAAACAGGCTTTTATTATTTATTGACTCACAATCCTATAATAATCTTTCTGAACCACTTTTGATCTGTTTTTATAAATATTGTGTTCTCATTTTGAAAAGATTTAGCAAGTTGGAAAATTTTCCATTTAGAAAATTAACATAATGGTCCTTCAAAGAGGGTTTTGTTTGAGTAACCAATGATGAAACCTGCTCTCTGTACTTAGGCAAGCATTTGCGAACAAGTTATGGCATAACTGTGAACATTGTCAAAGTCAGTGAAATAGCTAAGGTATTATATGCACTAAAGGGAATGAGCGGTGTTGGATTTGGGAGAGGAAAGTCAAGAGCATTAGCAATCTGAAATTTAACCTTTTGTTTTATTTAACATGTCAAAGTAAGGATGTCAAAAGTAGTTAAAGCAGTTTGGTTTTTTTAAACACCAGGAAGAGTAGGTTAATTTTAAAATTCTGTTAATGCTAGCCAGGTACATGAAATTCAATAAATCTCTGCTGAATATATTAGCCTGTAAACGTAATCTGTGTTGTCTTAACCCAGTCCTGTGGCTGGTAAATGAATTATCTGTTGATAAGAAAATGCATAAAATAGTACTCTGTACATAATAAGTAGCACTAAATATCTGTTTCACGATTTAACAAATTTTAAAAAAATTCTCTGTCCCGCAGTGACCAATTCAGGGTTGAGTCATGTCGACTTAAAAAATGTGCACCACCTAAATGTTGAGAGTTGTTTTACTCGGCAGGATTTTTTAGGACTTCAAGCCCAGGAGGCAGCATCTCAAGTAACCCTGAGAGAACTCCTCCGAGGAGGAGGTGAGTTGTGGGGGCAGGATACATAGGACTCTTGTAGCAAAGGACAGGTAGTCTGAAAGTCAAAAGATTACTGTTAACTAAGGAAAACCATATATGTCAAGGTAAGAAATGTAGCGCTTTTCTGTGTATGGGAAGATGCAAGGGTCTGCGCTCACTGAAATCATTCCTTTGATATGCACCTCAGCTCTCTGGGGCCAGTATCCTGTTTTTCACATCCTGAGTTTCCTCAGGGCTCACCGTGGGGAGTGGCTGCAGTCTGATGGCTGCTAGATGGCAGGTATGCTTTCCTTCCTGCTAACCATCACCATCGGCTGTGGCTGCAGTCGCTGATGAACTGTGACATCATTTGTATACTGATATGGCATTCAATATTCCATTTATCACTTATGTCTTGAACTCCCTGGATCATGTATGTATGAGTCCTTGATGTTCCTGTTCTGACTTTCAATCTTTGTCCAAGCCTGGAGTCCTAGTGACTGGAGAACATACCTTCTTGAAGAGGTTGGGTATTTTAAGAACAGTTCACACTCAGCAAATCAACTTTTTTCCTGCTATTCAGCTACTTTTTTCTTGTAAAGTTTACATTTATTAATTTAAATGTCAACTTCTTTGAACCTCCTTCCCTGACTCCCTTATCTAAAGTAGCCATGACACCCCAGAACTTTATTATATATTTTTTTATTTCCCAGGGCTTAGTGTCATCTGATATTGTCATGTTCATTTATTTGTTTACTTTTGTATTTTCTTTCTCTTCTATCTAGAATGTAAGTTTGCTTATCTTATTCACCATTAAATCTCCAGAAGTGTGTTGGCACATAGTAGGCACTAAATTTGTATTCATTAAATATAGGCATGTGCCCTTAAAATGTGCAATCACTCTGAGGTAAAAGAAAGCACATTTCCCAAAAAAAAAAAAAAAAAGCATCCATTGGTGTCCTTTTTCGCCTGTATAATTTGTAACTCTTCTAATGGAGTTTCTTACAACAAGTGGAATGATACTTGTTCATTTATGTGTACAGGTATCCTTTTTCTTTAATTTTTATTTATTTTTAAAATTTATTTATTTTATTTTATTATTTATTTCTGGCTGCGTTGGGTCTTCGTTGCTGCGTGTGGGCTTTCTATAGTTGCAGCGAGCAGAGGCTACTCTTTGTTGCAGTGCACGGGCTTCTCATTTTAGTGGCTTCTCTTGTTTGCGGAGCACGGGCTCTAGGCACGCGGGCTCAGTATTTGTGGCACCCGGGCTCAGTAGTTGTGGCTCATGGGCTTAGTCGCTCCGCAGCATGTCAGATCTTCCCGGACCAGGGTTCGAACTCGTGTCCCCTGCATTAGCAGGTGGATTCTTAACCACTGCTATACCAGGGAAGTCCCTGTGTATAGGTTATCTTTATCTTAATTTTAGCAGTTTGCTGTAGGGAGATATGACTTTTGGAATGCATTTAAACAGTGTCTTGAGGAATATCTAAGATTCCCCCAGTTAGAGACAAAGTTGGTAACTTCCTCTTCCTAAGTAGATAGATAGCATGCTGTTTGAATATGAAAATATTGGGGATGGAAGAAAATTGGTTTATTAATGTGGCAATAGCAAGGAGTTTAGAAAAGGAGGAAATTATTTTGATGACTATAAATTGCAGTTTAGCAAACTGGAAGCAGACTACTCAATATAATGTGAAGCTAAATAAGTAAGACAATATAATTGGACATTTAATAAGCATTTGTGAGAATGAACAGAAACTGAAGCACTTTTTAAAAAATAACAGCTTTATATTATTCCATGTCCAAGAAGACTTACCAACATGAATTATCACCAAGATCCATTTATTGATTTAATTCTCCCAGGTAAAATTTAATTCATATAAATTTCTAGGTGGTTTGTAAGAAATATCTAGTAGACTTTTACTGCTTCAGAAAAATATTAAGAAATGGTTGATTTTGAGTTAAATTATGCTTGTGTTTGATAGGCAAATATTCAAAATGTTATTACCTTTGCTAATAATAATTAGTAGGGTTAGAGAAAACAGACTGATTAGACAGGAGTTTACTGGCATTAAAAAAAATCATTAAAATTATTACATGGTAATTATAAACCTTTGTTCTGTGTTTACTATGGCACAAGAGATGAACTGCCTAAGATGGTTTTGGGTTTGTTGTGATGTAGGGTGAGTGAGATTAATATGTTTTAAAATGACAAGTCATATGTCATAAAAATCCTCTTGAGTTTAACAAATAGATTTTTTTCTTGTTAATAAACTCATGTAATTGTATTTAAAAGGTTAATGGGGGAAATAATCTTACTCCAGGGAGAGAACTGTTAGACTCCTACAAACCTTTCCTTGGAGTGATAGTGAGTGACCTTTTACTGAAGGTTCTACCAAGATTATTAAAAATGGGCCAATTATGGAAAACGATTATCTTTTGAATTAACCACTGATTATCAGCTAGTTACAGAGAATGTCAGTTTCAGGAAAATAAATAGATAGTAATTTGTTTCAGTGTCTCCTACATTTTTAGAAATGGCCAGAGGCTGTTAATCTCTGCAGTGTAGAATGTCTTATATATTCTACTAATTCCTCAAGAGATTGGACTCATTTGGAAATAAGGTCACTTTTGAAATGTCATCTCTGAACAAGTAGCTTATGGTGGACTCTTACAATTATGATTACTGAATTTTTTGCCATTTTAGTCATATGGAAAAAATAAAATTGAAACAGTAAAAATCAAAGTATTATTGACGATACACATGGGAACAGCATAAAGTAGTATAACAACAGTTAGAGTAGTAAGCAATAGTTACACAAGTAGTAAAGCAGTATAATTTTAGTTCTGACATGTTTAGTGCCTTCTAGTGGCCAGGTTCCTTCATACATAATCTCTTGTTCTTACAATAACCTTGCAAGATAAGTAAGATTATCCTAATTATTAGAGTAGGAATTCTAAACTCAAAGAGATTTAATACCTTTTTTTTGTCCCACACTTAGTATGTGGCAGAGCTAGAATTTTGACCGAGGTTTCTCTCGACTCTAAATATTGTGTTTTTAAAGATTAAAATGTTTAATGACTATTTGCAAAATGTCAATATATGCCTCCTAGAATATTTATAATAATTAGACAGGACAGATACATACAATGTACTGAGCACAGTGTCTTCCCATAGACAGTGTTGAATAAATATTATTTACCTTCATTATTACTACAATTATGATAATTTTTGATATTTTATTTTGAAGCACTCACCTCCTCAGTTTTCAAATCTATCTGTATTTAACTTTTGTGCTGCTTATATTGAGGGACAACTTACTGATTTTGTGTGAAAATGAAAATTTGCCTAAATAGAAAAAGAATATTGGTATATTAGTGCTGTATGTGTATTTTGTTTCCAGAGAAGCTTATATTTTCATGAAATTTATTAAATGTTAATATATTTTTATTGGTTTTGCATTAAATATGGTTTATAGAGATTACTTTATTGTCATAAGAGCACATGACATTCAGTCCCAGGAAATAATAAACAGTACAGGTGGAAGAGAAAAGAGAAACTACAAAGAGATAACCCTCATAATTCTAAACTGTTATTTTCCTAGTAGCTTTTGGTTGTTACTGATTATGTCTGTTCCACATGATTTCTTTTTTACTTAAGTTTTCCCCATTTTCTCTCATTGTTATGAATGTATCAAATTAACACTTGTTAAGTGGAGCATAAGATGCCGGATGGTGATCCTCGATTCAACAGCAGACCACAAGAGAAACTGAAATAGTTTATCACTCACAGGTCTTTGAGGAAGTACCAAGCACACCTTGAAAGGTCACATGGAGAGATCATGGCAGAGTAGACAGAGAGAGAGAGAGACAAGGACAGAGAGAGTGAGAGAGAGAGACAGGGCCTGGGCACATGCTTTTGTTAGGGTCCGTGGGTAGAGTGTTTCAGGGTTTCTGGCTTAGGTTGGATTGGTCAATTCAGGATAACAAAGGGGGTGTTGGTAAACCCCATAGTGGTCTTATCTAAGGTTTTGGTAAACCCCTTAGTGGTCTTAACTAAAGGCTGCATAAGGGAAGGGCCGTGAGAGGCAACGGGGACTATTGATCACAAGGGCTGTTGGGGTAGTGTTTAAGGAACTTACACTTGCTTGTGACTCTACAGACTGTCATCTAGGGTATGCACTTGCATGAGTGGCTAGTGTCAGTTTAATGTCACTGCAGGCCTTTTAGCCAAATAAAATGGATGATGAGGCAGCAATACCATGGCAGCAATACCATGGAGTAGCTTAGCTAAACTCTTCACACCCATGCATCACCTATGTTTTTCTACAAGTGCTTTTATAAGTTTACATAATTGGTCTTTGCTTATGTAAAATAAATTAGAGTTCATTAAGTAGAGAAGTAAGTGGAAGCCTTTGAAGTATTCACTAAGATTCCTTAATTCACAAAGATTTATTTAAGGTCTTTTGGAAACTGTGAGCTCCACAATTTCATTTAAATGATAATTTAATTTATAATACCTTAATTAACACTGAACCATCGATCAAAACGAAGCATAGTTATATAAGCAAAATGGAAAAATAGAAGTAAAATTGTTTAATAGATTTTCTAGGAAACTCCAGGCTGTCATGTATAACTCAAATAGCACTGTAATTGGACTCAAGTTACTTATTATAACATTAGCTCTGTTACTAATTAACTGCTTCTAACTTAGAGAAATCATTTAACTTCAACTTCCTTATCTGAACCATGAAGTAGTTGAATTAAATGTGTGGTTTCCAAACTATGGAGAAGCCATGATATGCAATTCAGAATTATCCAGACACCTGCCATAAGGGCTGAGTGAAGTGAGATTTTTCGATTTCCAACCATTCCTGTCAAATTCATACAACACAGATCCGCTCTCATCTGATCTATTGAGAATCCCAGAACATTTTCATTTGTTAAAAAAAAAAAAAAAAAAAGACTTGCACTACTTGTAATATTTGAAAAACAGCTTGATTTCTAAGGTCATTTCTGACACTGAGGTTCTCTTTTCCATTATCCCAAGTGGGGGGATTGCCCTTAACGTGCATATTAACTTTGAGAAAGTGCTTTTGGCTTTCAGAATATGAATTTGTTAGGAAAATAAACTTTATGCAACTGTTTTTGCAAAGTAGTTGTGAATATTTGAGGGTTTTAAAAAATATTTATTTATTTTCTTTTTTTTTTTTGGCTGCATCGGGTCTTAGTTGCGGCATGCGGGATCTTCGTTGAGGCACGCGGGATACTTCGTTGCAGTGCTCGGGCTTCTCTCTCTAGTTGTGGCGTGTGGGCCCTCTCTCTCTCCACTTGTGGCATGTGAGCTCCAGGGCGCGTGGGCTCTGTAGTTGTGGCGCGCGGGCTCCAGAGCATATGGGCTCTGCAGTTTGCAACACGCGGGCTCCCCCATTGAGGTGCGCAAGCTCAATAGTTGTGGCATATGGGCTTAGTTGATCCGTGGCATGTGGGATCTTAGTTTCCTGACCAGGGATCAAACCCACATCCCCTGCATTGGAAGGCAGATTCTTTACCACTGGACCACCAGGGAAGTCCCAATTTGAGGGTTTTGAGGGCCAGAAAAAGTTGTGCCATTTTACAATTCTTCCTCCATTCATGTAGTCCATTTTTCTCCAGTCCTGCTTCTACTATTTGCCAATCAATGCATCAACTCATTTTGACTTACATTTGGGTCACCAGTATTTGGCAATTGAAAGTAACAGACAAGGAAAAAGTAACAGTGAGGTATTAATTTAAAAAGAAACAGAAATATATTGCATTGTTATTATATGAAATTATAAAATTAATCATAACATTTTGTTAATATTTCTTTGGAGTATGGTTTGATAACACTTTTGAGACACTTTTGGCTATCCTGAATCATTAATGAAAAATTTTAATTTTGTGTTTGATTGTAATGTACAATAATGCTAAAGGAGGGAATAAGGATGTACTTAATATTTCATAACTTACTGGGTGAATTTAAGAATATCAGTTAAGCATAAAGGGAATTGTAAATTAGATCTCATAGGATCCTAACTCTTAAATGTATCATTTCTGGAATAGATCAGGTTTTGTATAATCTATATAATCGTTTATAACTATCTAACTATGTATAAAACTATATCACTACAAACTGTATAATTTTTTAGTCTTTCATTTCCAATAGCCATTTATTTTTCTCTTTAAATACTGTAGCCAGTTACTGGCCTACTTATTTCATTTACTTATTTATTTACTTACCTATTTATTTTGTATTTAAAACTTACTGTTTTGCTACTATTGCTCATTTATCAAGCAACATTTTGTGTGTTTGTGTGTGCATATGCAAAATAACGCACTCATGTAATTATTTCACAGGACCAAAGCTGTCATTTGAAAAGATATAAATGTCCTATTGCTACTAATTTCCATGTAATCCCTTCCTTTGCCAATTTTTGCTCTATATATCTTGGGAAATTATTATTTTTAGATTTTAATAACATTGATTCTGTTGTTTCTGCTGGATTTGAGGGAGATAATGGTGAAGTGTTTTAATCTCTCTACATTTCCACATAAAACACATAAAGCAACGAGGATTATAAATCTAAAATCCTAGGAAAAATATGTGCAACAAAACTAAATGACCTCAAAATCTAAGCAAGTGGGAATAAAGCACCAACATCTACAAGATCCATGTGGTACCAATGTAGAAGTTGAGGTCCTGGGAACAGAAGAACCCCAAAATTGTCATCAGGAATTTGGTGACGTGAGAACAGATTATTCTGAGAATAGCAGGAAAACTGGTAAGGGATTTGCAGATTCCAGTTTTCAGGTGGCCTCAAGAGGATTATCAGAAAGTCTAAAACTTCTGGAAATAGTTTAAGGCATTGAACTCTTGAAATGAACACACTAAAGCTCTGTTCTAGTAGAAAGTCCCATATGATGAAAAAGTGTTGGGAGTAGGAAACACATTCGGGAGAACAGGGATAACAGAAGCAAAGAAAGAGACTATATAAAGTAAAGGTGAGAGAAGGAAAGTTAAGAGACAGAACTCAGCAAGTACCAAGGCATATTTTTATTGCTTCAGTAAAGATAATGGACTCATAGAGCCTTAAAACTAGAAAATTATTCTAGTCTGCCTCTCCCTCCTAAAAATACAGAAAATTTCACTTTACTATAAAAAAAAAAGAGGAATGGGAAAGTATCTTGGTCAAATTTCATACAAATATACAGATTATTTTACGAGAAAAAAAAAGAAGTAGAATAACATCTTGCAGAAAAAGTATAGACTAATATTTCAAAAATGAACTAAAGATATTAAGAAAAGAGTAAAGGCTATGAAAAAGCAGTACAAATCAGAAATTTTAAAGTCATAAGTTAGATTATTAGAAAAAATTTTGAAAGAAAGGTGAAAGTCAAGAATTAAAATTAACAGAAAAAGCATTTCAAAAATTAGAAAATAACTATGAGACACAAAAATATAGAAACAATCTAAATAAAATCTTGAGAAAATTGAAGAAAGAATAAACATTTTAAAATTCAAAAAGAAAGAATGAGATAAAGAAGATATGACAGAAAGTTAAATATGTAGGATTTATGCAAAGAAGGTACAACATATGATTAGTAGAATTCCCTGTGGAAGAAAACTAAAGTAATGGAACAGAGTAAGTATTAAAAACTATAAGAATATCTTTGATATTAAAAGAGAATTTAAGCTACATATGAAGTGGTGTGCATATCTACATATCTGGGAAAATCAAGCTGGAGTTTCCAACATTGAGATATATCCTCTTAAATGTACTGGACTTGGGGGGAAAAGAAAAAAGAAAGAAAGAAAATCTTTTGGCCATCTAGACAAGAAGACTAATTACAAAGTTAAAAATCAGACTATCATCAACCCCTTTGAAAGCAACACCTTTTATTTGTTAGACAAAAATAGAATATAGTAAGAAATTTAAGAAAAGAAAATATTAGTCAAAGATTATAAATTCAACCCAATAAACTTCAAATATAAAGCCCACAGACAATCTTCTATGGACGTGCAGTAATTTAGCAAATATTGTTCCTGAGGCATCTATTAGATAATGAATTCAGACAGTCTAAATGATTGAAAAGCCATCAACATAAGGACCTGTGCTGATACTGAATATATTTACCTGTAGATCTCTGATGAAATGATGGATTATAAGAAAATAAGTATTGTATATAGTGGCTATACATTCTAACAGTGTATGTTGTGCAATTATTAAACATTGAGACAGAATAAGGAAATTATATGAAAAGTAGAATGCTTATTGATTGTCTTTCAGATATTAATTTGGAGTAATATGATATCACTTTAAATCAGATCATGAGAAGAGGGAGGCTAAGGAAGTAAAAACGGATGGTTCAGGAGTTCATAAATGTTGATACTGGATAATGGATAAATGGAGTTCACTATACTGTTATTCCTACATTTGTATATGTTTGATGCTTTCCATAGGAACATTTAAAAAAAGATAATCCTTGAGAAGAGTTTAGTTAATTTATTACAGGAATTTCCATTCTTTAGGGAGGAGCAATTACTGATCCATTTATGCTTCAGTGAGTAGACCTGGTGGTGTCTTAGACGGTGTTTCTTTTTCTTTCAGCCAAGTTACATTGCCCCTTTAGCTTTCACTGTTAATTCATGCATATGAGCATAGAGAGATTTTAGATGGCTGTCATTAAAATCCCTTGTTGCTATCACCTCTGCTAAATCCCCACCTATACACATACACTTACTTATAAGTTAATTTAACAATTGACAATTAGCTTATTGGTTTAGTTATGGGCATGTATATATTTTTAGAAACACAGTTTTAATAGTGTAAAATGACTCCTGGTAGACTGTTAGACTCCGATGTATTATTTTCAGGCTCTTGGAATTACTATGCAGTGTACCTTTCACTTCTGCCACTGAAAACATGATTTTTAGTTTTATTATGGTTCTGGTCTAGAATGTAATGATCCCAGTTGTACAGTTACTAAATCAGTCTTCTGTCAATTCAGAAATCTGGGAAATTGAAACCACTTTGCCTTTACTTTTAAACATTGCTTCATTCCTTTTTCATTTTGAAACTGTTCTATTGTGTATCACTGTCTAATAGATGACCAGATGGTGCTATTCAAAAGCTTCAGTTTGTCCTCAAATCAAACTTCAGTGAAAGGAACTTCAGGAAAATTCACACTACTGAAGGTTATGTTTTAAAAAGTTGCTGTTGGTTACATTTACTTTAAGATATTTATAAATTCTCTTTATCATTTTAAAAGGAATTAAGGGAATTCCTCTTCGCTGAATGCATTTTTTCTGTAAATGGAAGCTAATTGTTAATCAAGTTATCTTTGGATATTCATGCTATGTGATTTGTAGATTGAAATATTCATCATTATAGAATTTGACTGTTTTAATATATCTGCACTGAGTTGAGAAAATACGCAGAAAATTAGATATAAGAAAGCTTATTACACTGGTACATCTACCCCAGCTTACATCTATGGCCTAATATTCCCTTCATGACTGGGTGACAGAAGAGGAAAAATGCTGAATTTTGTTCATGGGGGGTCAAATGGGCAAGAAAATAAGAGTCCACTTCCTTGCTTCAATTCAAGACAGGACATTTCTGAGGGCTGGCTTCAGAATTACCATGGGCTCTGCTGAGGCCTCTTTTGTAACTGTAGCACAGTTCAACTTCTCTTTCTGTTCACTTATCCTTCCCTCACTTCCTTGTGGGTGTAGTTTTCTGGAAGCATTCTCCAATAAAAAATTTGCATACAAATCTTCTGCTTGGAGTCTGTTTCCTGGGAACCAGACCTACTACATTATGTATTAATTATAAATGAATTTTGATATATTAGTTTAAAGCAGCTTAATGTTATTACTCAATTACTAGTCTTAATTTTACACAAGGGACTTCATAGTATATATGAAGATATTATGACATTATTTCCCAATTTGTCAAACATTGACCATTGAGTGTTTTCATGGTATATTATGGTAATATTTCATGGTAATATATATTTAAGTTTCTCTTACCAAATTAGTTTCACATCCTCAATAATTCAGTGAAGAAATTGTAGGGACATTGCAGCAGGTGTTTGTGTGAACTCCAGAGGATAGTATATTTTTTCATCAGAAGATCACCAGAAGACACTGAAGATAATTGCAAAGAACCAAATGGCCATAAATTAGCTGTAAAAATAACATGGTGTGAAAAAATTGCTTTATCTGTGGTGGGTCCCCCAGATGTCAAAGAAAATTTGTTTTATATGCTGTTGCATTGACTGCAATTATCCAATATCCAAGCCTTAATATACTTGACTTTTCACTTTAACAAAATGATTATATTCCCTTCTGTTATCACTGATTCATTCAACAACACTCATTACATGGTGAAATATTCTTCATGATTTAAGGCATTAAGTAGCATATTACTCTCCAAAATGTAAGTCTTTCTTTAAAATACACTAGACATTGTAACTCAGAGTGTACTCTGTGCATCAACATTTTCAACATCACCTAGTAGCTTGCAGAAATGCAGAATCCTGTCATCCCCAGGCATTAGACAATGGAGTCTGAATTTTAGCAAGTCTTCCCCAGATGATTATACACATATTAAAATTTGATGAGCATTGTACTGGAGAATAATTATTCTAGAGTTCTATCAGAATAAATTTTAAAATTTCATTTCAGTGAAATTAGAAATTTCATGATGAGACTCCAGGCTGATCCCAATCTAGGTCATCTGGAAATGCTACTTATTTCTTGAAAAACTTAGTGAAAACAATACTTCACCTGGGAGGTCTTCACCTTTCCCTAAACAAAAGCAAGAGCTTTTCTCCTTTCTTTTGCGCTGCCCTGTGTACTTCTGAAGACCCTATATTTTCCTTATCATAAAACACACCACAAGAAACTGTTGTCTATCTTTCCTGTGTAGTGGACACCTGTTGAATAGTAGTCCTATCACCCTTGTCTGGTAATTTCTTTGCATTCCCATCTGCATGTTTGCAGCAGTCACTGCAATTTATGCCCCTTTCTCTGGCCGTAGAGGATTGGTCCAGTGGTAAGCATCTCATTCAAACAGATTATAGGGTCTCTTCTCTGGAAATTTTGGAACTTACAGAGAGTTCAGATACCTAGACTATCACATATAACCTGGGGAACTGTTTATGGTATCCATTTTCTGCTATGAGATCCTGGAAGCATAAGTCAGTTTGCAATAGAAGATTGCAAATGTAATAGATACTCACAAAGAAAAGCAGGATTGAAGAAAATAGAGAAGGATTTTTGGTTTCATAATACTAATCCATTCTAAAGTTGCTGCATCCTTGTCCTAGAGCCTATGGAGGATCCCACTTTGTTGACAAAGTTCTCTTTTTCTCTTGAGCTAGTTCAAATTGAGTTTCTAATATTTGCAGCCAAAACAATATTAATATACTCTAAAACACTGTATACTTTGTGAAGGCAGAATTCTTTTATGTCTTGCTTGGTGCTCTAATCACAACAGCTAAAACAGTTTCTGGTGCAAATTAGCTCTCAAAAAGTGCCTATTAACTATCTGTTTAATGAATAGATAACATCCCATATCTGTACTGTTTACCTTTAATGGTTTTATGTGTCTATAAAGGTGTGATTTATTTTAATTCTTCCAATTAATTTTTATACTCTGGAATGACCCTCGATAGTATACCTTGTTTTATATCTCTAACACTTCTATTGTAGTACACATTTGTTGATTGGGCCAGTCCAACACCCTTTTTCTGCTTTGGTTAATAGGCCCCTATTTCCTGTGGGAAATTCATTTCATCGGATTTGAGTTGTAATGACCTTGCTCTCTCCCTGTCAGCCAGTATTGGACATATTACCCAAGTCTTGGATAATTAGAGTATCCATTTCCACATTGGACATAGCAACAAGTTCAGGAATGAGTGCAGGTCTCTGGTTGAGCCCATCAAGTCCTCCCTGATAATTTTTCTGTAGGAACTAAGGGGAAACATTTATTTTTTTCGGAGGATACAAGTTAAGGGCTGACACGTAGATACTTTTGGTCTAAAATTTGGAGTGATAGAATGCTATGATATCACTAATGGCCCTGGTTCTCGGTGTGACTGAGACCAGTGTCACAGTTAATTTTGCCAATTAGTTCCTCTTGGGCCTTCGGGTAGTTTGCATACAAATTTGTTATCTGAAAGAGTTCTGAAAAATACATGTCTACTACACACACACATGCACACACACGCTATTCCATTGCTAATTCAAAGTGTATGGCAGAATTTCTCAGAGAAAAGACATAATCTTTTTTTAATAAAACTGCTTGGGAAGAGATTTGGTTGTGGAAATATAGTTTTTAGGGCATGATTAGGTTGGTATAAAAATGACAGGAAGATAACTTAATTGTTTTGAAATTAAGAATTTATTATTTTGGGGAGCATACCTACATACAGAGGCAGTGATAAGAACGCAATGGTGTGAAGGGAAATGAGAGAAGATGAGAGCAGGAAAAGGGGGATAGACCCAGCAAGATGGCAAAAGCCTGTGAACCTGAGAGAGGAAATCTTCAGTGAGAAACTCGCAGGGCAGCTATGACTCAGGGATTTTAAGAACAAGAATAGCTAAATTTAAATTTTATATTGTATACTGGAAGAAGTTGCACTGTAAATTTTTATTATTTCTCCCAACCATCAAAGTGTGACTTCTAGGCAAAGAGCAGGTAAAAATATGTTGGAAACAATACAGGTTTTCAGTAATGTGATTTGTTTAAAAACAATATTTCAAAAATAATAATTTGCCTGTATGCAAAAAAGTAACCAGTTAGAAAATATAATGGAAAAGAAAAACATTAGATAGGGGCACAAGAATTAAATACCAAGGAATACACTTTACAAGAAACTTTCAGAAACTATATGGATAAAACTTTAAAACTCTGTCAAGGAACAACAAAAGAAAAGGCTTGAATAAATAGATTAAAATGCCTTTTTAATAGAGGTGATAGTCAAAATGAAAATTCTTTTGACTTAAACTATGAAAACAACATTTAGAAATTTATGAAGTGACTGATAGCTCACCAAGAAGAGCACACACGCAGAAACTGCAATGGCTGGGGGCAAAATCTAGCATGTTAAAGATGAGGCGACTAAAATAGTATATACATATCAATGGAAGAGTGTAGGACCAAGAAACTAGTGTTCAGTATACTATTGATACATTGGGAAATGTATCCTAATATGTATGATAATTTAGTACATGATAAAGGTGACATTTCAAATTAGTGGTAAAAAATGGACTCTTTTAAAAATGTTTTGGGATAACTAGCAAGCCTTTCTGAAGGCTTTGAAGACGGAAAGAGGAAAGAAAGAAGGAAGAAATTCAAGGCAATTATGAAAAGCTTCTTTACTATACAGTCAAATTGCCAAAAGTCAATGCACAGAATAATCAATTTGCCAAAGTTAAAATTTTTTAATTTTAAAATTTACAACAATATGTATGATTTGGGACTTTTCAATCAATTGGATAGTTAACAAATTTTTTTTTTTCTTGGCAGCATTTTAAGAAATGTCCAGTTGTGCTTCATCAACTTGCATCTGCAGCAGAAGGAATTAGAACACAGTGAGAGAAGATGCTGCCAGGGACCAGGAAACAGTCAGTGAACAAAACAGCCCAGAATGATGATACCAGTGATCTGGTGAGTATGGGGCAGAGATAAGAGGAGTTTGAAGGGCACATTTTCAGAATATTACTCACAGCTTCTGAAAAAATGAAATATTTTTAGATTCTAAATGTATCAACTTAAATTTTGCAGAAATCTATAAAAGCTGATAAAGCTTACCTCTTCACATTGTTGTGTTCTATAAATAGTTAAAATTTAGGAAGTAAATATTACAGTTTTTTTATTTGACATATTGATCATTTGATGAAATGGTTTTCAATGAATTGGCTTTTGGTGAATTGGTTAAATAAAGTGTGCTATATTATAGAATAATGCAATACAGTTTAAAAGAACAAAGTAGATCACATCGTGTGATATATGTTATTTATTAAGTAAAAGCCACATTGAACAAAATGATACATTTCTTCAGGTATGAAGAGTTAGGATGTATTTTCAAATAGTAATAATAATAATAATAATAATAATAATAATCAGGTTGTCCCTGGCAGAGGGGAGAGATTTTAGCCCCAGGTCTTAAAAGTAAAACTTGTTAATTTATTACTCAGATAATTAAAGATGAATTAATTTTCTATGTATATACAATAAGAAATTTAATTTATATTTTGCCTTCTTTTGGGGTTTTGGCTAACATCCCCATGTTGAGGATAATGACTGATAAGGTTCCAAATATCCTACAGCAGGATGTTAGAAAACAGGGGTTAAAAATACATAGCATAGGGCTTCCCTGGTGGCGCAGTGGTTGAGAATCTGCCTGCTAATGCAGGGGACACGGGTTCGAGCCCTGGTCTGGGAAGATCCCACATGCCATGGAGCAGCTGGGCCCGTGAGCCACAACTACTGAGCCTGCGCGTCTGGAGCCTGTGCCCCGCGATGGGAGGGGCCGCGATAGGAAAGGCCCGCGCACCGCGATGAAGAGCGGTCCCCGCACCGCGATGAAGAGTGGCCCCCACTTGCCTCAACTAGAGAAAGCCCTCGCATGAACCGAAGACCCAACACAGCCAAAAATAAAATAAAATAAAAATACATAGCATAGCAAGGCTTGTGGCCTTTGGCCCATACCCAGTACAGGCTATACAGAGTTGAAAAAATCAAGAAACATTTAACAGGGCAATGTCTATAAATAAATTTTTTTTGTCCAAAACGGGAGTGCTGTGCACTCTCCCTTCCCACTCTAGGGAATGAGCAAAGCCTTCCCCTATACATAAATTAAGACAAGTGTGGGGACTCTTTGGAACATTCTGCTGCCTTGGGAGTATGATGACCCAGAGAGTTCTTGAGAGAATGTGACCAGTGTCTCCTGGATTTGGGGAAACACTTATTCCTTCGATTGAGTGAAGAACCTATAAAAGTTTCCCTGGGAGGCTACTGTGATTGGCAGGATAATGCTCCCTTCTCCAAAAGATGCTTACGTCCTAAACCCTGGAAATTTACATGACAAAAGGGAATTTACAGATATGTTTAAGGATCTTGAATGGGGAGATTATCCTGGAGAAATAACAAGGATCCTTATAATAGAGAGACAGGAGTGTCAGAGTGAGAGAAGGAGATGTGACAGTGGAAGCAGAGGTTGGAGTGATGTGCTTTGAAGATGGAGGAAGGGGCCACAGGACAAGAAACGCAGACAGTCTCTAGAAGCTGGAAAAGGCAAGGAAATGGATTATTCACTAGAGCCTCCAGGAGGAATGCAGCCCTGTTAACACCTTGATTTTAGTCCTATAAGATATACTTTGAATTTCTGACTTCCAGAGCTGCATGATAATGCATTTATGTTGTTTACTCAAAAAAAAAAAGAAGTGTGGCAATTTGTTACAGCAGCAATAGGAACTAATGCAAATACTGCCTTCAAGTGACAATCATGGTGTTAAGAAAGCCATGTATGTGTCCTGCCATACCTCCTCCCTTGTGATCTGAGCAAGGGAGGGGCAGAAACAGAAGCAGGGCAGAAGATTGAACAACAACAGCAATAACAACAACAAAGGAAAACAAGAACAAAACAAACAGAAGAAAGTGTTATGGTCTTGTTACCAAACTCAAGTTTGGCTACTCAGTACTCAAGAGACAAGTGTTGGTTGGAAAGGAAAGGTCACTTTATTCAGGAGGCCAGCAACCTGGGGAGAAAGCAGACTCTTGTCCAAAATCCAACTCCCAAAATTCTGCTCAACCATGAAAGTTTTTAAAGGGAGAATCATTTGGGAGGGGGTCAGAGTCTTTGTTATCATCTACTGGGTGCAGACTTTTTTCTGATTGGTTGGTGGTGAGGTAACAGGGTGGCATTTGAAGTATCTTAGACTCAGCCTGAAGTTACCATCCTCTGCCTGGGTGAGGGCCTTAGTTCCTACAGAAGAGCTCAAAGATATTCCTTGAGGAGGAACCAGGACACTGCTTTATTGCTGCACTATTGTTTCCTGACTGCTCCTCCTTTGTTTCTGCCTTCCTTCCCTTCCCTGATTAGCAACTGTTTGAATCTGCCCTTTGGAACTCAGGGAAGGTCAGGGAGGCTGAATGAAGCCTAGTTCCTACAAACAAGAAAAGGGGGATGCGGAAAGGATTTGTACCTGGGAGAGCCCCACAGGGTCCTGCTTGGTATCAGTCTGAATGTTTGTATTCCCACCACAAATTCATATGTTAAAACCTAATCCCCAGTGTGGTGGTATTTGGAGGTTGGGCCTTTGGGAGGCAATAAGGTCATAAATGGGATTAGTGCCCTTATAAAAGAGGCCCCAGAAAGGTCCCTTGCTCCTTCTACTGTGGGAGGATACAACAAGAAGTCTGCAACCAGAAGAGGTTCCTCAACTGACCATGCTGGCACTTTGATCTTGGACTTCCAGCCTCTTGGACTGTGAAAAATAAATTTCTATTGTTTATAAGCTACCTAGTCTATGATACTTTTGTTATAGCAGCCCAAACTGAGAGGAAAGAAAAGGAAAAAAAAGAGAAGAGAAGAAAAGAGACACACCCATCTCCCCACTGCAGGTTCTCTAGTCTATATCAGTCTTGATGTTACTGAACTCAGGTTCAGCTGCTTGCCACTCAAAAGATGATAATCAAGAGGAAAGTGTCAGTCAAAAGGAAAGATGCTTTAATCAGAAAAGCTGGCAATCTGGAGAGAAGGTGGACTCATGTTCTGAGACCAACTCCAAAGATTCTGCTCAGCCATGACAGTTTTTAAAGTGTAAGAAAGGGGGAGGTGTTGAGAATCTCAGTGAATCACTGGGGCAGAAGGTTGGGTTCTGCATCATTCTCCATCGTGTGCAAACTGGCTGACTCTCTCTTCAGATGTTATCTTGCCTGCAGATCTGCCTGCAGGATTGCTAAGGAGGTTGTTGGGGCTAGAGAGCTAGTTATTCTTTAACTACTTAATTCTTTATTTTTTTTATCTAGGAAAAGAATCAACAGGTTAAGCAAGGCATGGTATGCATTCAGGAGAGCAAATGTCAGGAGTTAGTTTAAATTGCCTAGTGATCTAATTCCTATAATTAGGCTCTTTCAAGTTTAGAGGGGGACAGAAATGGGCAAACAGGAAAGGGGCAAAAGAGCTGCTTTCATTGAGTTGAGGAAAAGCAGAGAATTTTGGTTGCTGTAATGTCTGGGTCCATTCAATATAATATTATACACACACACACACACATAACACATGTATATGTGTGTGTGTGTGTGTGTGTATATATATATATATATAATATATATATATATATATATATATATATATATATATATATATAGTTTGCTGGAGAATGAATTAGGAGGTAAGGGATAAAAGATTTTCACATTTTACTTCATAGAAGTAATTGTTTTAAAATTAGTTTAAATGTATGTTTTATTTTTAAATTACAGTATTTAAAGAATTATCTGTTTAGATCTAGATGTAGATATTGGTGACATGAAAGAAAAACTGCTTTGTTTTCCATTTTAATCACCATGGGACAGAGAAACTCACATGTCTATATGAGGTGAGATATGACAGAGATCAATAATTCAGTATAAGCAGGAAATGAGCAATTCAGTTTTTAAAAAAAATATATAGCATTACTAATATTCCCTGGTAATATTGATCTGGGTATGAATGAGGGTGATGTGTTTCCCACAACTAAGGGAAGAGTAATTTGAGTCATTTTTATTAAGATATCCTGGGACAGGATGATCACAAAAACTGGAGAACTTGTTTGAATTTGAGTTCAAATTCCAAATGGAAATTTGTGTGTGTGTGTTTAAATTTATTTCACTCTCTTCATGTGACATTCCTTTAGACTTCAGGATGTTCCAGATGTCCACAGATCATTCAACTATCTAAATGCTTAAATTATGTCCTAGAAACTACCAGAGAATAAGGCTGTTTAGAATAAATCTTTAATCCTGTGGTTAACAGTAATTGTGAAAGGAAGAGACATAGGAGGTCTGCACAGGCTGAGCATATGAAGGAAACTTCAGCAGAGAGAGAGGAATAGTATGAGCTAAGACCTAAGGGTGAAATGATACAGCTGAAAGTGTGGTTTGTGCTTAGTATAAGGTGAAGAGAGCAGGTCAGCTGACTCCTGAATGACATCACCCTCCCCCCACCCCACCTCCCCACTCACCAGCATAAATGTCCTCTTCCAGATAAGTCACTGAATGGAGAGAACAAAGACTTTTTATCCATCTTTGTCGTTCACATTCACATTCACATTCATAGCCTTCACACTTGGTTTGTTTGCTTTCACAGAACAAGAATTCCTCTTGCTTGAAAAATCTTAAATTCCTAAAGCTGGGACACTCCTATCTCCTCACAATATTAATCTTCTATAAACCATTATTTGTGGTCACAGTCTTGTTTCCTTGTTTCCTGGCTATTATAGAGAGACTGAAATTTCAATAATCCTTTTGTAAGAATTGCTTCATCATGCTTGAGTTGAATTGGCTCCTTGGGAGGCTTAGCTCAATGAGTATATGCTGAGGCGAAATGTGTTTCTTCTGCGGTGTGTCGGGTATCTGCAAGCTAAGGAACAGAAGACCTTCAGGGAATGTGGGTTTCTGAAAGCGGGGTGAGAGGATTTGTGCATGAAGACATTGGGCTGCCATCCATCATGTGGGTGGGTGAGATTCCTCTTTATTTTATTATAAAATATAGCAACAGTAAATATAGAACAAGTTGTCTTCTTCCAAAATGAGGTTATTGCTGTGGTTTTCCCCCAAGTTTTATGTCGTTTGAAGGACTTGCTTGACTTCCTTCTTTTGTAGCTGCTTTGTGCCATAGAATCTCCATTTCAACACCAGTATTAGAATCTCCGCCACTTAGAGGTATTTCATTTTCACAATTTATTTGTATGTCTATCAAAAATAATGGACTAAATTGCTCAGCAGTTAATTTGTATTAATTTTGAAGAATGCGTTTCAGTTTTCAATGATGTTAATAAAGACTTTAGTTTGAGGGGAGAATATTCTATCAAACACAAATGCTTTTCAATCTTTTGCCAATACAGTAATCTTTTGCAAAAGAACAGAAAGCATTTTGAAAGAGCCCCAGTGTCTAAAATCTTTTTAATTGAAATTCTCTTAAGTGTAACACTTAGTTTAATGGGGTACTATATGGCAACTTTGCTCCAAGAAAATGGCCATTCCTAAATATCATGACATTAAAGCATGAAATAAAGAATGTTCTATGACAACTTTACAATATATTGAGTACATCTATTGAGGTAATGATAGCTAGGTATTTTGTACTAATGGATTCATTATATTGATGCATGGTATGGTGAAACATAGATTCCACCTTTCCTTTTGCTCAGTTTTAGAAAATACAACTATGGTAATTACAAAAGGATACATTGAAATAAAAGTTGTTGAGATGTTGTGTACTTCCTATGGCAATATTTTCGTTCAAATAAACTCAAATGTTTCATTGAAATTCAATATGAGAATAGATGTTTTGTAATTGTAAATATGAGAAAATCAGAATTCAAATTCTGGCTTTTCCTCATGAATTTTCGGACTCTCAATTTTTTTCACTGACCCAAATGAAGATTACAGTACCTATCCCTCTGTGTTACTGTGAAAATTAAATAAGTATTGTAAGGACTTAGTATAGTGTTTAGTATTGAGTCAGTTAAGAGGTGGTGATTGTCATTCGTATTATTATCATGATTATTATTAACAGTCCAATGTGTGCAGACATTCCTGTAGACTTTTTGTATGTTATTTTTCATTTGAAGTTTGTTCTTGTAACTATTAGTTATTTCTACATAGTTATTGTTTCTGACTTGTGCAGAGAGGCAAACCGTATGCCAAATTGGAGGGACAAAATTGGTTAACTCAGAATTGGACACATTAAGGCCCAAGAGCCAATTAAATTATTTAGTTGGATAACTAAAGATATCTAGTGGGGAACTAGATATACCTAAGTAAGCCCAAATACATAAGTGGTCTGGACTGGACTTTTGAATTTGAAAGGGGCCAGTACTGATCCTTGCTGATTGTCATCACCCAGAGGTAGCTCAGCTGCATATCTTAAGCGTTTTGTTGCCCAACTTATAACTGATGCTCAGTAAATGTTTATTCCTTGTACTTTGTTATGACCTCTTCTCTTCCCATGATGAGGTACGAGGTATGACCGAGAAGCCAGGCAAACAGAACTTCTGTAGTATCAGATTAGTGAGCCTGCACTTTTTAAATCCCACTTTACACTGAAGTTTGCCTTAATCAAGGTTTTTGAGGCCTAGGCCATAGCTGATATGCACAAGCATTCATGAGTCCAAATATGCATTAGCGAATTCACTTTTTTTGTGTGTGGTTATAAAAGTCATAAACACTTTTAACAAATAACTTTGAATCTAAAAGGTAAAAAATTGGGATGAATATTATTAAAAATGAAATTATAAACTGTATGATGTAAAGAGAACAAAATCAATTCCAATTAATTCTATCAGTGAAATTGGATTGATACAATTTTTTATATCATACCTTATGGTTTTAATCTTGATAACATTTATAACTGCTAGGATTTTGCAGAGAAAAGCCTCTTCAGAGCTGACTGTCTCATCCTGCTAAATTCTTCAGTCACAGCCACAGTTCCTTTCTTTGTGCACATTGCAATAGTAGAATATGACATCTTAGATATTCAGTAAAACCTGCAAAATTTCAACTTTGCAAAGCAGTCTGGGACACCTGCATATCACAGTGATATGAAAGCATGACTCCCCAACTCTAATTGCATTTTAATATAAGAAAGTGTTAGTGAATTAAATATGCTTAAATTTTAGGAACTAATCAACCAACATTATTTTAAAGCACATATGCTATGCCTTCTACATTTCTAAGAATGTTGATAAATAAGACGAATCCTTACTCTGAAGAAACTGACAAGAAGGTTGAGAAAGCAAAGTGAATTATTTATTTATATATATTTTTTATTTTTGGCTGTGTTGAGTCTTCGTTTCTGTGCGAGGGCTTTCTCCAGTTGTGGCAAGCGGGGGCCACTCTTCACCGCGGTGCGCGGGCCTCTTCATTATCGCGGCTTCTCTTGTTGCAGAGCACAGGCTCCAGACGCGCAGGCTCAGTAGTTGTGGCTCACGGGCCTAGTTGCTCCGTGGCATCTGGGATCTTCCCAGACCAGGGCTCAAACCCGTGTACCCTGCATTGGCAGGCAGATTCTCAACCACTGCGCCACCAGGGAAGCCCAAGCAAAGTGAATTAAATAGAGAATTGTTCACAACAAAATATGTGATATTAGGTAGGGAAGTTAAGCATGTTTGGAATTACTAGACAGGGACAAATTTTGATGGGAATGTTTTAGCTTGTTATTTTGGGTTGAAGTGAGAATAGAGAACATTAGGAAAGTGAAAGGTTAACTTTTCCTCTTTTAGGTATTTGTGCTATAAAAACAAAGGAACCAGAATGAAGAGTCTTGTGGTAAGGAGGTGGTCTGTGAAGACTCTGCTAACAGATTGATTATAACAATGCCCTTTGAGACATATAATAGCGTTATGTTAAATGATTTAATAAACTAGAAGATGTGACAGTAATTTATATTTTTGTCACATGTTGATACTAGTCATTTTTCTTTCCCGGAGAGTCAGCTTGAAGTTGAGTTTGGATACGTGACAGACACTATGCTAGGTGTTGAGGACACGAGAAAGGAATAAGAAATAGACCCTTTTCTCAAAGAATTCCTTTCCAGTGCCATTTTCTTATTTTGGGCACCGTCATCTTTCATTTGGACTTCCAGACTAACTTCCCTAGTCTCTCTCCCCATTCAATCAATCATCCACAAGCTGTCAAGAATAGTTTTCTAAATTACAAATCTAATTGAGTTACTGTTCTGCTTAAAATTCTTCAGTGATTTCCCATTGCATATTGGATAAAATAGAAGTCCTTTAAACTGACAAGAAGTTTCTTAACAGCTTGATATTTTTTCTTGGCCATGGATTACTTACTGTTTCCCAAATATACCTTATTTTTTCATGACTCTGGGTCAAAGAGAGTGTCTTAAATATATTTCGCTGTAATATAATTTTTTTTTTAATAAATTGGACTCACCTCCTCATTTATTCTCTCTTTTTTGGAGATGATGCGTAAGTCGAGGCATCATACTTTCAGGTTTCACACTGTGGTGATTGGTAGTGTGGATGTCAGAGTGATGTATGTGATGGTGTAGGGACTTGCCTGTCAAGCTGAGCAAGTAGTTTGCCAGTAATGTGGAGTTGATGAAGCTTGGATTTTTATCCTACTACATTTGTTTCTAGTAATTAACTTAGAAGAGTGTTTCAAGGCTGTAGTATCAATTGAACCAATGTTAGAATGGAGGTGGAGGAACGATTTAGGAGCATATTGCAATAATACAGACATAAGTGACTATATCCTGTATTGGGATGGCCTTATTAAAAAACTAAAGACAATAAAGCTTATGATCATTTATCTGGGGATCTAAATATAGGAAGTATGCAAATAATAAAATATTCATAATATTTTACTATAACTAACCATAAGAGTTTTAAAAAAAAATATAGTAATAAGTGATTTGTCAGTTACATGGTGTGATTTGACAGCTTCTCCAAAAAACAAAAAGTTGGTCCAAGCTGCCAGAGTTGACTGATCCATACAGTATAGATGGGAGGGCCAAAACAAGATAAACAGATTTTAAAAATGCCTCTCTCAGATTATTTCTTGTTGTGAAAAATCTAATAAATTTAATGGAACAAATTTATTTACTACTGAGTAGGAGATATTTTAGTATCTCTATTCTATAAGAAACTGAAAAAAGATTTAAAAAGAAAAGACATCTAAAGAACATTGTATTTACGCAAATGTTATTTTATTAATTAATAGTCAAAGCACTGTGACAGACCATGAAAATAAATATTTGTGTTTTATTATTCTGGTGTAGTTTCTTTTACCAATAGCTGGGATGACTACATAAAATAAAAGTAGAAAAATGGAAATATTTTCCTGTAATTGTCAAAGAGTGTGGCTTCATAATAGTTAAATTAAAAACTGTAAAGAGGATTAAATAAGATTCAATACAATAAGTATCAGGCAGTTTTCACTTTTCTAGGATAGTATCATATTATAGTTATTTGCAGCTTTAAATTTTCAGGGAAGTCAATCACTTTATGTTCCTAAACTTCCAGTCTCCTCTTTCCCTGGTTTTTCAGTATTTTTCAAATACATAGTCCTGTACTCAATTTAGGAATAAGTCCTTTGGTTTATATTTGTGAGTCTCTGGGAGCCAGTAACTTGGCCTTGTGGTCCTGTGTTTATGACATAGAAGCATCAGGTGAGGAAAGAAGTTGATAGGACAGGAAAAAAAATTGAGAGTAAAGGGTAAAGATGTGAAGAAATGGTAGCTATGAGGAACTATTTGGTGAAGAAATATTTCGTACATGAAATGTCAAGGGAATTATGACATTATATTTACCTGTGGATAGCTTTGAGATATCCCTTGAGATACTTTTTTTTAAAGTAACCTGTACTCCCTTGGAAAAATGTCCTATTATTATATTATGGCGTCTTGGTACCACATCATATAAATGAAGAACAGACCAAGTGGAATGAACTTTTCTAGGAAATGACTCAGTACTCTATCAATCTTTATGAATAAAGTGCCCATTATTTGAATGGATAGCAATGCTGAACCTGACCTTGTTATCACAAATTTGTTATACTGCCAGCCACTCTGTAGATCACAAGCTCAGGGTCATCAAATGAAGGTTTATGTTCTTAGACTAGAGAGTTGTGTAGCCATACTATTTATCATGAAGATCCATTTATTTTTTAACTTTCAAAAAAATAAAATAATAATCTGCAAATCTGATTTTTCCTCTCATGCAACCCATCTCCCATCCAAGTACTAACCTGGCCTGAACCTACTTAGCTTCCGTGATCAGACATGAATGGATGAGATTGGGTGTGTTCAGGGTGGTATGGCTATAGACTCATGCAACCTGTCTCAAAAGAATAAAAAGAGCTGTATTAATAGAGATTTGTCATTATTAAGAATTCATGTGAAATTATTGTTCTAATGAAACATATAAATTCTGTTTAATTTAACTTACATTTATATTTTAATGCAGGGAAGACAGTGGCTTACCTGCAACCATATCCTCTTCTATTAGATGAGTCTTTTATTAGATACTATGTAAAACAATTTTTTTAACATCTTTATTGTAGTATTTCTTTACAATGGTGTGTTAGTTTCTGCTGTATAACAAAGTGAATCAGTAATACGTATACATATATCCCGATATCCCCTCCTTCTTGCGTCTCCCTCCCACCCTCCCTATCCCACCCCTCTAGGTGGTCACAAAGCACTGAGCTGATCTCCCTGTGCTATGCAGCTGCTTCCCACTAGCTATCTATTTTACATTTGGTAGTGTACATATGTCCATGCCACTCTCTCACTTCGTCCCAGTTACCCTTCCCCCTCCCCATGTCCTCAAGTCCATTCTCTACATCTGCGTCTTTATTCCTGTCCTAACCCTAGGTTCTTCAAAACCCCTTTTTTAAAAAACTTTTTCTTTTAAATTCCATATGTATGTGTTAACATACGGTATTTGTATTTCACTTTCTGACTTACTTCACTCTGTGTGACAGACTCTAGATCCATCCATCTCACTACAGATAACTCAGTTTCGTTTCTTTTTATGGCTGAGTAATATTCCATTGTATATATGTGCAACATCTTTATCCATTCATCTCTTGATGGACACTTAGGTTGCTTCCATGTCCTGGCTATTGTAAATAGTGCTGCAATGAACATTGTGGTACATGACTTTTTTTGAATTATGGTTTTCTCAGGGTATATGCCCAGTAGTGGGAGTGCTGGGTCATATGGTAGTTCTATTTTTAGCTTTTTAAGGAACTTCCATACTGTTCTCCATAGTGGCTGTTAACAATTTACATTCCCACCAACAGTGCATGAGGGTCCACTTTTCTCCACACCCTCTCCAGCATTTATTGTTTGTAGATTTTTTGATGATGGCCATTATGACCGATGTGAGGTGATACCTCATTGTAGTTTTGACTTGCATTTTTCTAATGATTAGTGATGTTGAGCATTCTTTAATGTGTTGTTGGCAATCTGTATACCTTCTTTGGAGAAATGTCTATTTCGGTCTTCTGCCAATTTTTGGATTGGGTTGTTTGTTTTTTTGATATTGAGCTGCAAGAGCTGCTTGTATATTTTGGAGATTAATCTTTTGTCAGTTGCTTCATTTGTAAATATTTTCTCCCATTCTGAGGGTTGTCTTTTCGTCTTGTTTATGGTTTTCTTTGCTGTGCAAAAGCTTTTAAGTTTCAGTAGGTCCCATTTGTTTACTTTTGTTTCTATTTCCATTTCTCTGGGACGTGGGTCAAAAAGGATATTGCTGTGATTTATGTCATAGAGTGTTCCGCCTATGTTTTCTTCTAAGAGTTTTATAGTGTCTGGCCTTACATTTAGGTCTTTAATCCATTTAGAGTTTATTTTTGTGTATGGTGTTAGGGAGTGTTCTAATTTCATTCTTTTACATGTAGCTGTCCAGTTTTCACAGCGCCACTTATTGAAGAGGCTGTCTTTCCTCCATTGTATATTCTTGCCTCCTTTATCAAAGATAAGGTGACCATATGTGCATGGGTTTATCTCTGGGCTTTCTATCCTGTTTCATTGAACTATATTTCTGTTTTTGTGCCAGTACCATACTGTCTTGATTACTGTAGCTTTGTAGTATAGTCTGAAGTCAGGGAGCCTGATTCCTCCAGCTCAGTTTTTCTTTCTCAAGATTGCTTTGGCTATTCGGGGTCTTTTGTGTCTCCATACAAATTGCAAAATTTTTTGTTCTAGTTCTGTGAAAAATGCCATTGGTAGTTTGATAGGGATTTCACTGAATCTGTAGATTGCTTTGCATAGTATAGTCGTTTTCACAATGTTGATTCTTCCAGTCCAAGAACATGGTATATCTCTCCATCTGTTTCTATCATCTTTAATTTCTTTCATCAGTGTCTTATAGTTTTCTGCATACAGGTCTTTTGTCTCCTAAGGTAGGTGTATTCCTAGGTATTTTATTTTTTTTGTTATAGTGGTAAATGGGAGTGTTTCCTTAATTTCTCTTTCAGATTTTTCATCATTAGTGTAGAGGCATGCAAGAGATTTCTGTGCATTAATTTTGTATCCTGCTAGTTTACCAAATTCACTGATTAGCTCTAGTAGTTTTCTGGTAGCATCTTTAGGATTCTCTATGTATAGTATCATGTCATCTCCAAACAGTGACAGTTTTCCTTCTTCTCTTCTGGTCTCGATTCCTTTTATTTCTTTTTCTTCTCTGATTGCTGGGGCTAAAACTTCCAAAACTATGTTGAATAATAGCGGTGAGAGTGGGCAACCTTGTCTTGTTCCAGATCTTAGTGGAAATGGTTTCAGTTTTTCACCATTGAAAACGATGTTTGCTGTGGGTTTGTCATATATGGCCTTTATTATGTTGAGGTAAGTTCCCTCTATGGCCACTTTCTGGAGGCTTTTTATCATAAATCAGTGTTGAATTTTGTCGAAAGCTTTTTCTGCATCTATTGAGATGATCATATGGTTTTTGTCCTTCAGTTTGTTAATATGGTGTATCACATTGATTGATTTGTGTATATTGAAGAATCCTGCATTCCTGGGATAAACCCCACTTGCTCATGGTGTATGATCCTTTTAATGTGCTGCTGGATTCTGTTTGCTAGTATTTTGATGAGGATTTTTGCATCTATGTTCCTCAGTGATATTGGCCTGTAGTTTTATTTCTTTGTGACACCTTTGTTTGGTTTTTGTGTCAGGGTGGTGGTTGCCTTGTAGAATGAATTTGGGAGTGTTCCTCCCTCTGCTATATTTTGGAAGAGTTTGAGAAGGATAGGCGTTAGCTCTTCTCTAAATGTTTGATAGAATTTGCCTGTGAAGCCATCTGGTCCTGGGCTTTTGTTTGTTGGAAGATTTTTAATCACAGCCTCAATTCGGTGCTTGTGATTGTCTGTTTATATTTTCTATTTCTTCCTGGTTCAGTCTCGGAAGGTTGTGCTTTTGTAAGAATTTGTCCATTTCTTCCGGGTTGTCCATTTTATTGGCATATAGTTGCTTGTAGTAATCTCTCATGATCCTTTGTATTTCTGCTGTGTCAGTTGTTACTTCTCCTTTTTCATTTCTAATTCTATTGATTTGAGTCTTCTTCCTTTTTTTCTTGATGAGTCTGGCTAATGGTTTATCAATTTTGTTTTATCTTCTCAAAGAACCAGCTTTTATTTTTATTGATCTTTGCTATTGTTTCCTTCATTTATTTTTAATTTTTTCTGATCTGATCTTTATGATTTCTATCCTTCTGCTAACTTTAGGTTGCCTTTTGTTCTTCTTTCTCTAATTGCTTAAGGTGTAAGTTAGGTTGTTTATTTGAGATTTTTCTTGTTTCTTGAGGTAGGATTTTATTGCTATAAACTTCCCTCTTAGAACTGCTTTTGCTGCATCCCATAGGTTTTGGGCCGTCGTGTTTTCATTGTCATTTGTTTCTAGGTGTTTTTTGATTTCCTCTTTGATTTCTTCAGTGATCTCTTGGGTATTTAGTAGCGTGTTGTTTAACCTTCATGTGTTTGTATTTTTTACAGATTTTTTTCCTGTAATTGATATCTAGTCTCATAGAGTTGTGGTCAGAAAAGATACTTGACACAGTGTCAATTTTCTTAAATTTACCAAGGCTTGATTTGTGACCCAGGATATGATCTATCTTGGAGATTATTCCATGAGCACTTGAGAAGAAAGTGTATTCTGTTTTTTTTTGGATGGAATGTCCTGTAAATATCAATTAAGTCCATCTTGTTTAATGTGTCATTTAACGTATGTTACCTTATTTATTTTCATGTTGGTTGATCTGTCCATTGGTGAAAGTGGGGTGTTAAAGTCCCCTACAATTATTGTGCTACTGTCGATTTCCCCCTTTATGGCTGTTAACATTTACCTTATGTATTGAGGTGCTCTTATGTTGGGTGCATAAATATTTATAATTGTTATATCTTCTTGGATTGATTTCTTGATCATTATGTAGTGTACTGCTTTGTCTCTTGTAATAGTCTTTATTTTAAAGTCTATTTTGTCTGATATGAAAATTGCTACTCCAGCTTTCTTTTAACTTCCATTTGCATGGAATATCTTTTTCCATCCCCTCACTTTCAGTCTGTATGTGTCCCTAGGTCTGAAGTGGGTCTCTTGAAGACAGCATATATACAGGTCTTGTTTTTGTATCCATTCAGCCAGTCTATGTCTTTTGGTGGGAGCCTTCAATCCATTTACGTTTAAGGTAATTATCAATATGTATGTTCCTATTACCATTTTCTTAATTGTTTTGGGTTTGTTTTTGTAGGTCTTTTCCTTGTCTTATGTTTCTTGCCTAGAGAAGTTCCTTTAACATTTGTTGTAAAGCTGGTTTGGTGGTGCTGAATTCTCTTAGCTTTTGCTTGTCTGTACAGGTTTTAATTTCTCCGTCGAATCTGAATGAGATCCTTGCTGTGTAGAGTAATCTTGGTTGTAGGTTTTTCCTTTTCATCACTTTAAATATGTCCCGCCACTCCCTTCTGGCTTGCAGAGTTTCTGCTGAACGAACAGCTGTTAACCTTATGGGGATTCCCTTGTATATTATTTGTTGCTTTTCCCTTGCTGCTTTTAATAATTTTTCTTTGAATTTAATTTTTGATAGTTTGATTAATATGTGTCTTGGCCTGTTTCTCCTTGGATTTATCCTGTATGGAACTCTCTGCTTCCTGGACTTGATTGACTATTTCCTTACCCATATTAGGGAAATTTTCAACTATAATCTCTTCAAATATTTTCTCAGACCCTTTCTTTTTCTCTTCTTCTTCTGGGACCCCTATAATTTGAATGTTGGTGCATTTCATATTGTCCCAGAGGTCTCTGAGATTGTCCTCAATTCTTTCATTCTTTTTTCTTTATTCTGCTCTGCTGTGGTTATTTCCACTATTTATCTTCCTGGTCACTTATCCATTCTTCTGCCTCAGTTATTCTGCTATTTATTCCTTCTAGAGATTTTTAAATTTCATTTATTGTGTTGTTCATCATTGTTTGTTTGCTCTGTACTTCTTCTAGGTCCTTTTTAACCATTTCTTTTATTTTCTCCATTCTATTTCCAAAATTTTGGATCATCTTCACTATCATTACTCTGAATTCTTTTTCAGGTAGTCTGCCTATTTCCTCTTCATTTGTTTGGTCTGGTGGGTTTTTCCCTTGCTTCTTCATCTGCCGTGTGTTTCTCTCTCTTCTCATTTTGGTTAACTTACTGTGTTTGGTGTCTCCTTTTCACAGACTGCAGGTTCGTAGTTCCCGTTGTTTTTGGTGTCTGCCCCCAGTGGGTAAGGTTGGTTCACTGGGTTGTGTAGGCTTCCTAGTGGATGGGACTGGTGCCTGTGTTTTGGTGGATGAGGCTGGATCTTGTCTTTCTGGGAGCAGGACCATGTCTGGTGGTGTGTTTTGGGGTGTCTGTGACCTTATTATGATTTGAGGTAGCCTCTCTGCTAATGGGTGGGATTGTTTTCCTGTCTTGCTAGTTGTTTGGCATGGTTGTGCAGCACTGGAGCTTGCTGGTCATTGAGTGGACCTGGGTATTAGCGTTGAGACAGAGATCTGTGGGAGAGCTCTCGCCGATTCATATTATGTGGGGCTGGGTGGTCTTTGTTGGTCCAATGTCGTGAACTCAGCTCTCCCACTTCAGAGGCTCAGGCCTGACACCCGGCTGGAGCACCAAGACCCTGTCAGCCACATGGCCAGGTACGTGGGGAGTTTCTTGCCTTTTGGGAAGTCTGAGGTCTTCTGCCAGCATTCAGTAGGTGTTCTGTAGGAGTGGTTCCACATGTAGATGTATTTTTGATGTATTTTGGGGGAGGAAGGTGATCTCCACATCTACCTCCACAGTACCTCTGCCACCTTGAAGGTACTTCAAACAGTTCTTAATTAATGCTTACTCTGTGCTGCTCTGTGCAAAAATTAACTATAATAATGGGATTCTGTTTTATGATGTAAGTGAGGATTGATTTCTATTTCAAATACTCAGCTTTTAGTCACAGGTGAAGAGATGGCATACAGTAGATTTCACTGCTTACCAAGAATCAATAAGCTGGCCAGCCATAAGATGCTTTTGTATTAACATTTTGTTTTTATCAAATGTTTGGCAGACTTGGAGTGAATTTCTATTTTCTGCTTTGGGGGTAACTCACTGCTTATGGGGGTATGGAATTTTAAATTGGTATTTTGAATTCTATTATAGTATTCAGTTAATAACATAAATGCCCTGTTTAATGTTCTGGAGGTTTACAATAAAATTTTACATTATCTTTATCAGAACATCTATAAATAGAGAGAAGGAAGAAAAATCGATTATATGTGTAAGAAAATGTAAAACTTAAGTGTGTATGGGAAGGATTTCTAGATGCATTAATAATACCCTTTCTTCCCTTCTTCTACAAGAATAGAAATTTTAGCTAGACAGGTAGACATCAAGCTGAAGATTACTTTCTTAGACACCCTCATAATTAGGTGTGGCCATCGGACTTGTTTTTGGCCAATGAGATGTGAAAGGAAGCAATATTTGCTATTTTAGAATTATGAGCCTGAGAGAAAAGGGGCATGCTCTTCCTTCTCTTTCCCTATTGCCAGTCTGTTGGAATATGGACCTGATGGTGGGAGTTGGAATAGCCATCTCAGAACATGAGATAGAACCTGCGTAAGGAAGATGGCAAAGCAGCGAACTAGCAGGAGCTGGAATTATCTGATGTCATGGAGCAAATTGCTTCCATTTGGGCTGTTTTCAAGAGAGTTATATATTTACATCTTGCTTGAACCACTGTTATTTTTTCCTCATTTATAGCAGTCACACCACACTCTAAATAATACAACATCTAAATCATTTTGAGAAAATACCCAAATTTGCCGTTGATGAAAGGAAAAGTTTTAGAGTCAAAATTAACCAAAGAAATTGTCTGGCTTGAATGTAATGAAAATCAACACCATGCAACAGAACTTTCTGTGATGATGGAAATATTCTCCAGTATCCAATTTGGTAGCTACTAGTCACATGTAGATAATTGAGTATTCGACGTATGGGTAATTTTATTAAGAACTTGAATTTTTAATTTTAGTAAATTTTAGTTAATTTAAATTTAGGTAATCACACATGGTTAGTGGCTAAGTTATTGGACTGCGTAGTTATAATAATATATTTATTTGCTATTTTGTCTGGTGATACAACCCATATATTATGCCTCTTATCTTCCTTAATTAGAGGAATGGTGCTGTTAAAAACATGTCAGAGAAAATGCCTTAAAAATGTACACTTACCAGGTGAATTACTGTAAGACTATATATATATATTTTTACTTTTCTGTAATTATTTATTAAATCTTAATAAAATTGTAAAATGGATAAAGTGTAGTATTTATTCTGTTGGCTCCTGAAAAGTAAAAGAAACAATTAATTTAAAAAATTGGTATACTTTAAAATCTTTTTATAATTCTCATATACTTTCATGTATTTATTTTTGAATTATAATTAACATACAATATTATATTAGTTTCAGGTATACAACAAGCTTACATTTACTTAATTTATATGTCTCAATAACTATTCAACTAAAGTTTTTAGTGTTCAAATTGTCATGTGCGTCTATTGAACTACAAAGTAGATGATTGCTTCTTACATCTGCTGCTTGTGTAGCCATGCATCAAACTGACTCCCATATCTTATTTTTCCAGGAAGATGGTGCAGAGATGGTGGGCAAGCTTACGCTCTTTACTCCTGGCTAGGGCTTCCGTCCAGAAACTCTCTCTGCTTTGTTACCATGGCTACTTAGGCTGGCAAATGAACTTGTTTAAAGAGTCCCCTTTTCGCCCCTTTCCATTAAAATGAAGTAAACAGCCAAGCTGAAGTACATAATTCCAAATATCTTTTTCCTTTGTGTCCCCAAATAGTTCCAACTGGCTTTTTTGGGGTCCCAAGGAATCAAACAGAAGACACTGTTCTTAATAAGAGAAAAAGTCTTATAAATTCTAAATTCCTCTCTTAAAAATTTCTACCCTGATGTCCCAGAGGATAAGGATGAGAAAGGGTTCTACCTGGTCCATGTTATATCTGTACTTTTGATTCTCGATACAGCAAGGGTCACTTCTTGAAGAAGACAGCGGCAATAGGAAGTATAGGTGCCAGGCCAAAGACAAGGTTGCTGAATGATACCCATAGAGAAACATCTTAGAATAAAGAATTTTAAAAGTTCTTCAATTATACTCACTTAAAGCCTGATTTTAATTTTACCCTTTTAAAATAATGGAATTCAAATCTTTCCTTCAGTATCATTATTAAGATTTCTTTGAAAACATTAACTTGAACTAAAATGGAGGGTGCATTTCAAAATAAATTTCCAAAATCTAAAATACCAAACCCCTTTTCAAGTAATTTTCCATTTTTAAACATGCTTCTGATACACAGGAGAAGAGTCTTGGTGTTATTTCTTAATTTCACATCAGTAAGATTATTTTATTGGGAGAAATAGGTTGAAGGAAGAGAAGGGGCATTCACTGAGTTCCTAAGTTCTGTCAAACCCTGTGTTTGGCCATTTATAGTTTTTATCTCTGTTCATACATGTGATTCTGTGACATATTATTTTTTCCTAGTGCGTAGGTGAAGAAACTGATACTAATCTTATGTGGTGGAAAAAAATAATTTAATCCCATATTTCTCTTCTTAAGTTTGTGGTATTTATATTGTATAATTATGGCTTATCTTTATATTAATTCTCCTTTTGAATGACTTTTTTTTTTAACCTGTTCTCCTTTTTATTTGTCTACTGAAATCATTCTTACCCAAGTGCTTATACTTTTGGCACAGATGATTCCAAAAGTCTCCTAACTGTATTTACTGCCTCCATACCCTGTTGATTAACCTTTTTAACGCTAACCGTTTATATTGCAAAATGTAATACCCATAGAGGTAAGTGTACAGAAAAAATGTGAACCTTGATTTATCACAAAGAAAAGACTCATGTAACCAACACCCAGGTCTAGAAATAGGACACTGCTACCCCCACACCCCCAAAAACCCTACCTTTTAGTCACTCTCCTACCTTGCACAAAAGGTAAACACTTCCACGCTTTTCTTGATAGTTTAACCACCTAAGCATAAATCCATAAACACTGTACTTCAAATTATTTTTGAACTTAGTATGATTTGAATAAAATACATATATTTTTCCCTGCACTTCTGTACTCAACATTATGATGTAAGATTTGTCTGTTGTTGCATAGCTGTGGTAATCCATTATTTTTTTTAAATTAATTAATTAATTTATTTGTGGCTGCATTGGGTCTTCGTTGCTGTGTATGGGCTTTCTCTAGTTGCGGCGAGCGGGGACTAATCTTCGTTGTGGTGCATGGGCTTCTCATTGTGGTGGCTTCTCGTTGCAGAGCACGGGCTCTAGATATGCAGGCTTCAGTAGTTGTGGCTCATGGGCTCTAGAGTGCAGGCTTAGTAGTTGTGGCACAATGGGCTTAGTTGCTCTGCGGTATGTGGGATCTTCCCGGACCGGGGTTTGAACCCATGTCCCCTGCATGGGCAGGTGGATTCTTAACCACTGCACCACCAGAGAAGTCCCCTGTAGTAGTCCATTATATGTATATACCAAAATATATGAATCCATTCTACCGTTAATGGATAATTCGGTTGTTTTTCATTCACACCTTTAAAAACGCTACTGTGGACACACTTGTAAATGTCTTATGGTGCATAACACATGCAGTTCTGTTTGGTATATACCTGGGAATTGGATTTTTAGGTCATTTGACATTTATATGACAAACTGTGAAAAGTACTGCCATACCGTTTCCCAAACCATGCAAATTTGTTCCTCCTCCACTCTCTTTTGTAGTCAGTACTTTAGCCATTTTGGTAACTATGTAGTGATATTTCATTTTAGGTTTAACTTACATTCCTTCATTACTAACTAGAATGAGCATCTTTTTTCATGTTTGTTGGCCATTTGGTTATCCTCTTTTTGGATTGCTTGCTAAGGTCCTGTGGTCATTTTTTTTTCTATCATGGCCTTTTCCTCATTTATTCATAGACTTAAAGAAGTTCTGGGTATGACTTTGTTGTAATTAATATGTGCTACAAATTTACTGACCTAGTCCAGTACTTGTCTATTAATGGTGTTTTGATGAACAGAAATTCTTAATTTTACATATTTTCCTTTATAATTAGTGCATCTCATATCTTATTTAAGAAGTCTGACCATAAGTTAACAAAGAGAACCTTCTTTCTATATTATCTTCTAGTCATTTTGTTGTTTGCCAATCATAGTTATGTCAAAAATCCACCTAGATATTATTTTTTGTACATATGACATAAGATAACATTTAAATTTTACTTTTTCTTTCCCATGTGGCTATCCAATGAAACTTAGCACCTGTTATTAAAAAGGTGCTGCCCTTTCTTTGTTGCTCTGCAGTGTCACCTTTGTTGAAACTCAGTGTTCATAATATGCCTAGGTCTAGAGTCTGTTCTAGTTATTGTTGGTTTGTCTATTTTTTAAATTGAGATATAATTGATATATAACACTGTATTAGTCTTAAGTGTCCAACATAATGATTTGATATATGTTTATATTGCAAAATGATTACCACAATAAGTTTAGTTAATATCCATCACCACACATAGTTACAATTATTTTTCTTGTAATAAGAATTTTAAAATCTAATCTCTTAGCAAGTTTCAAATGTACAACACAGTATTATTAACTGTAGTTACCACACTGTACATTGCATCCCCAGGATTTTTTGTCTATTCTTAAACTTCTCCCTTACTTACTATAGACATATGTCTTGCTATCATAGCACAAGACCTCCCACTGCTCTTATTCTTGACTATCCTTGGTCTTATGAATTTTTATATAAATCTAGAAAGAACTTGTCACTTTCCACAGAATCCTGTATTTTCCATGGGATTCTATGAATCTGCAGATTAATAAAGGGAGAACTGACATTTTTTTCATTAATGAATCTTCCAATCCATGAAATTATTGTAGCCTTCCTTTAGGAGCACTCCCTTTAACATGTCTCAATAATGCTTTATAGTTTTCTTCCTCATTTTCTTGCACATTTTTGGTTAGGTTTATTCCTAGGTATTGGATTTTATGGTTTTTGTAAAAGATACTTTATTTAAAATTTCATTTCCTAATTCTTTTAGCTAGTATATAGAAATGCAGGTTTTTAACATTGAGTTTATATTTAGCAATCTTGCTAGATTGCTCTATTAGTTTAATAACTTATCTGCAGATACTTTTAGATTTTCTTCTTAAATAGCAGTATAACCTATAACCATTAGTTTCTCCAATCGTTACATTTCATTTTTTTCCCTACCTTTTATCATTGTTTAGGTACAAAGTTGCATAAAGAGATGATAAGAGTATCCATCTTTTGTTCCTATCATCAGAGACAAAACTTTAAACATATCACCAACATGTATGATGATTTTTATGATGTTTATTTTATTGAATTATCCTTTTTAGATTAAAAAAATCACCTTCTGTAACTATTTGCCAAAAGTTGTTTTATCAAGAATGAATAGTGACTTTTACTAAATTTATTTTTATTTTGCATCAGTTCAGATGGCCACACTGTTAATGTAATAATTGCACTGATATTCAAATCCTAAATCAATCTTGTATTTTTCTATTTTCATACTGTTCTCAACTAAATTTGATATCAATGTCAGTATTTGCTATCCTAAAGCAAATACTTTGCTGCTATCCATGTCAGTATTTGCTTGTGCAGAGTGGTGATCTTTCTTTTTCTCTCATTTGGAAGATGTTGTGTATGATTAGAATTATTTCCTTCTTAAAAGTTTTCATAATTCATTGATGATGTTATTAAGTTTTAGCATTTCATTTTCTAAGGAAAAGCATTGTATTTTCTTTTTAATTTTTGCTTTTTGTTTTTTTGGCTACACTGTGTGCCTTGTAGGATCTCAGTTCCCCCACCAAAGATTGAGACCCGACCATGGCAGTGAAAGCCCAGAACCCTAACCACTAGCCACCAGGGAGCTCCCTGTATTTTCTTTAAATTTACATTATTATTCATGTTTTCCTTTTTTGTTGTTGTTTGCCAGTTCACAAGTTTTTTATTTTTTCTTCTGGATTATAGAGGTCAGGGTATAGGCAATGGATGAAATTGATGAGGAACGTACTAGTATTTGCAATGATATGAGTAATGTTCTTTTTGATATTGAATGGTGAATTTTACATATAGAAAACATTTTTGTACACCAAAATATAACATATTTTAGAAATTTTAAAAAAGCATGTGGTGAATCAATATCTATCAATCAAATTAGAGGAAAATACTACTCATGCTTTCTTTTTTTTGTCCTTCCTCACTTAGATGTATTTAACATAAAAATTCCACTTGCTGACATTTTAAGTTACTGTACTGAGATTTTTTTGAGAGTACATCTCCTTTCCTTGTACTTTCTTATTTTGTCTGGTTCTGCCTGAAATGAACTGCTGGAATTTAGATTGATGGCAAATGTGCTTCACTCTACCAAGGCAGAAGCTATCAGTCTTCATTATATCAAATAACCCCTACTGTCCTGTCATCTGTCTTTTCCAAGTGGACATCAGTTACCCAAGTCACAGATATACTGTAAGGTCATTGATAATGTTTGTCATCAATTTGATTTATGGTTTTAAATAGATGGAGTGTACCTTGAAAACTAAGCATTGATTTAAATAAATCAGATCTGCCTGTGAACTTATAAAAATATAGCGAAGATCTACACATTAATTTCTGTGTGACTGGGCCATTACAATGCTGTCTAGATGTACTATTCCTCTAAATTAAATGACTCAGCTCACACTCCTCAGCTTCCTGAATTCATTTTCAAAGATACTTCATTTTTTGTTCAAATACCTAAAAATGGAAGCGTCTATCTGCTTGAGTTAAACTTAATATTTAAACAGATTCAGCTTGAGTAATATCCACATGCAACTAAAGGTTTAACTCTTTAATCAGTCCAGATTTACAAGTAGAATTTTGGTGAGATACTGTGTTTATGCAAAATCATTTTCTTCTGTATTAAAAAAATGATCAGTTCAGTTCAGGGTGTTCAGTAGCAAGGAAAACTGAGCAGTTTATGTTAGCTTAATGAAGGTTCAAATCCAGATAGAAATATGAAGAATTCCCTCAATGAAATGGTGGAAAATATGCCATATCTTAACTCTAGAAGGGCACCAAAGTTTGAATGAATTATTTGAGCTTGAATAGAGTTATAATGCAAAGATAAGGATCACAATAGTCTTAGAGATTTCTCCTTATAATTATATCTATATATTGCATTCCTTTTTTATTATAATGAAATATTTTAAGCACACTAAAAATAGTGTGCCCAAGTGCCCACCTTCTAGCTTAAGAAATAATACTACAAATATAATTAAAACCTCCTTTATACAATTTCTCAATTCCATTCTCCTATCTCCTTTACTTCCTGGAGGTACCCACTATCCCAAATTTAAAGTTTATCATTCCTGTGAATATTTTGGATTTTTATCAAGTATGTTTGCACCCCAAATTATATAATTTTGTTTTGTATGTTTTAAAATTTTACATAAAAGTATCGTTCTGTAGTTAAATTGTATCAGTGTATTTTTGGGTTTTATTTATGTTGATGCAGTTTTCCCTACTTCATTAATTTCACTCTGTATCCATTATTCTCTTGATAAATAGCTAAGTATTTCACTTTCTCATTACAAAAACTCAGCAATATATATGCTTGTACATGTGTCCTTGATCTTAAAAAGTTGAAATACAAAGGAATAGAGTGAAATGGCAAGGGAGAAGAGAATAAAAGAGAATATTCAAAGGTATCACACATGTAAGGATATTGTTTCATGAAAATGTTTTTTCCTCTAACCATGTGTGTACAGCATTGCAATATAAAAATTATTTTTTTACTGTGAATGATGGTTAATATGTTTTTTAAAATACTGCTCTAATATATGTGAATAGATATTGAATTCTTGGATAGTAGGGTACTGGCATCTTTAACGTAATGAATATTCCAAATTCTCCTCTAGAATGGTGGTGTCAATTAAATTCCTCCGGCAATGAGGGAGAAGTCTTGTCTCTCCATATCCTCTGATGCTTATCAGGCTTTTGATTGTTTCACATAGTTTTAATTTGGATTGTCCTCACAGATGATGAGGCAGATTATCTGTTCAAATTCCTACTATTTTTATTTTCCTTTTCAGGGACCTGCCCATTCAGAGTTTTTGCCACCTCACTCTATTTTTCTTAACTATTTGCAGTTTGTTTTCTTATGTTATATTGTGGGAGTTCTTTATATAACCTTGGTCCTTGTCCTTCTGATATCCACCTGGTTAGAAATCATTTTCTTATTGTCTGTGATTTGATTTTTCACTTACTCTGTGATGAACAGAGATTCATTTTTCAGTATAGTTGAATTAATTGAGTGCCAACATTTTGGTTTCTATCTTTAAAAAATATGTTTAAAAAAATCTCTCACTATGCTGTATTTTTGAAATTATTCTCTTCTATTTTGTTCTAGAGGATTTAAATTTTTCACACTTAGTGTTTTAATGCCCATGACACTTATTTTTACTGTAAGGTGTAGATCCAAGTTAATTGTTTTCTTTTTTCTTTTATTTTTGGCTGCACCATGCAGCATGCAGGATCGTAGTTCCCCAAGCGGGGATCGAAACTGCTCCCCCTGCAGTGGAAGTACAGAGTCTCAATCACTGGACCACCAGGGGAGTCCCTAATTGTTTTCATTGAATGACAATTTATCTCAGCATACTTATTAAATAGACCATGTTTCCAAGTAATTATATTATTACTAAAATATAATATAACTGTGTTATTAAAATAATTTTAATAATTACTGCCAGTCATTAAAATCAGTCCTCTGACCCTGTTCTTCTATAATTATTTGCTAATTTTGAACATTTTCTCTTTGATAGTATTTTAAGAATTAGCTTATCTATTAAAAAAATCCTTTTTTTTTAATAGGAGTTTGATATGAATTACTTTGAATTGATAGGTTTATTTTGATGTAATTAATTTTAATAAAATTTTAATTTGAATATAGTTTTATATATATATTTTTTTAAATTATTTATTTATTTATTTATTTATGGCTGTGTTGGGTCTTCGTTTCTGTGCAAGGGCTTTCCTTAGTTGCGGCAAGCGGGGGCCACTCCTCATCGCGGTGCGCGGGCCTCTCACTATCGCAGCCTCTCTTGTTGCAGAGCACAGGTTCCAGACGCGCAGGCTCAGTAGTTGTGGCTCACGGGCCCAGTCGCTCCGCGGCATGTGGGATCCTCCCAGACCAGGGCTCGAACCCATGTCCCCCGCATTGGCAGGCAGACTCTCAACCAGTGCGCCACCAAGGAGGCCCTATAGTTTTATATTTACAGAAAATTTTAAAGATAGTAGAGAGAGTTCCCATATAGCGCATACCCAGTTTTCCCTACTATCAATATTAACAGCTTACATTAATGTGTACATTGTCAGAATTAATGAATCAATATTGATACATTATTATCCACTATAACCCATCTTTTATTCAAATTTCCTTCATTTTTACCTAATCTACTTTTTCTATTCCAGGATACTAGATTACATTTAGCAGTCATATCTCCTTAGGCTCCTCTTGCTGCCACAGTTTCTGAGATTTTTCTTGTTTTTGATGACCTTGAAAATTTTGAAGAGTTATTTTGTAGAGTCTATAATGAAAGATGACAGTAATGGTGAGTGACATTATGTATTTGTCAAAATCCATAGAATTTCACATCACAAAGTAAATTTTAATATGTGCAAAAAAAAAGTCATTTAAGAGGTCGAGAGAACCCAGGATGGAATGTAGAATGTGACAAGAGAATCTAACTGTATTACAAATATATGAAGCAACCTAACAGAAGAGGATGGGGGAAAAGATGCTGAACTAAGTAATTTTGAAAATGACTTCTGTAAGAATAAAGTCTGTAAGAATAAAGGTAAAAGGAAGGCTCCATAAAGACTATACTAGTTGATAAAGTTGTTTATTACAGGGACACATTTAATAATTCTGAAGCTACTATACCTATATATCGCATTAAATAAATAGATGGTGGATGGTGAGAACCAGGTTTTTCATTGCTGGAGTAGGAGGTTACAGATAAGAAAGAAGTTAGAATTAACCATAATCCATATGGTAATGGATTAATGTTGGAGGGATCAGTATGAACTTCTGTTTAGGTTAATATAGATACAGATGGCTAAATAGGGAAACATTTATAGATATGTTTAGAGACACATATATTTCCTTGCTCTATCAACTAAAAGAGCCTAGAAGCAATGACACTCTAGTTACAATGAGTAGATGTAGCACTCAGATATCAGTTTTTAATACCATTCTCTAATAAAAACAATTAGCCATTTTCCTTGGAAAATGGCTAATTCTAAGAAGTGGGCAGGGAATATGCAACATGAGCTTGCAGCATTGTGTATTGTAGTGCTAGAAAGTTAGGTAATTTTCATTCCCCCCCACCCCACACACACACCACACACACAGACACAGACAAACACACACACACACACACTAATAGAATATATGAAAGGGATTCAAGAGCTAACTGAAAGGTTGAAATAGCCAAAGTTGAAATAATTTTAGGAACAAAAAAATAAAGTAGTAATGGATTAGAACCCAAAGTATAAAATAAATATCCATAAGTCCATACTGACATAAATGATTGAATAAATAAGTAAATGATGAGAACAGAAAAATCCTCCATGCAGAATTCCAAATAATATATGTAGCTATTCTGCTCTCAAGAAGTGGAGCAAAACTCCCTACTCCTTAAGATGTGCTGAACAGAATGGCTTCTTTCTAAAGAATACCATATGGAAAGGGGAATAAAAGAATAACTCTATAGTGAACAAGCCTGAAAAAGACTACCTCAACCAAAAGATCAGATCAACATCAACAGTGATAAGTTACACTGATAATATATAACCTTGATATGATGTGATGAGAATGTAATGTCTATAGATTTTATCACTGTGGTCTTCTGCCCAAAATTCCATTCCTTTACTATGCTCTATTAAACATCAGACAAATCCCAACTGAGGCACATTCTATAAAAATACGTGACCAATACTCCTCAAAACTCTCAGTCATCAAAAACAAGGGAAATCTGAGAAACTGTCACTTCAAGAGGAGCCTAAAAAGATAAGACTACTATTTATGTAGTATTCTGGTTGGGATTCTGAAATAGAAAGTAGAAAACGAAGATTAGTTAAAAATGAAGGAAATCTGAATAAAATACGGGTTATAGTAGATAATAATGTATCAACTTTTACGCCTCTGTGTGTGTGTGAGGCTATGGACCATAGACTACATATAAAATCCAATGCTATAATGAGAATTATGGTGTATATGAGAGAGAGAGAGAGAGAGGAGAAGGGAGAGAGAAGAGGAGGGAATCTTTAGTCCTTGTATGCTCTCCCAGGTTTTTGTTTTTGTTTTTCTCTCAAACTGGATTAAAGCCCTATAAAAGATTCATACTGTATTGAACAAAATCCCCTGATGTATAATCAAGGGCCCATAAAATTTTTCTTTTTCGTTCATTTAGAAGCTCTTGGGGATGAAGAGTCAGGTGTTTCATATATTTAGATCAAATGAACACATTTAAGAATTTCGTTGAACCTGATCCATCCATACACTTAAGAAAGTCTAAGAGGGGCACACCAGGGCCTTCTTTCTTAAGGACACAGTGGGTACCTGCAGTCCTTGAGAGCTGGTGATTGATCATATACCGCAAAACTCCAAGAGGACCACATCCTGGAATAGGATAAAAGATAGTAGACTAAACTCTTTCCTTGTTCAGAGTCTCCTGCATCTTTATAGCCCTAGTATACATTTTATATAATATATTCTAGTAAACAAGCATACAACTCATACACTTCAAAAACATAGTAAAATAATGTTTACTCATTATTTGGGTTCTGGACTCAATTCCAATGTGTAGAGGGAGGTGGTGTCCCCATACCACCAACCAATGCTCTGGACACTAGCTGTGTGTCCTACAATACAACTCAATTCTGACACTGTCTACCCAGAGATAGTATCAGATCCCACAAGTAAAGGACTCAGTCCCACAAGACTGCCCTCTACTTCAGAGGACAATTGCAAACCCAGGTTGTTACCTATGCTTCAAAGGTTCCCGTGATCCCCTCCTTGGGTTTGATTAATTTGTTAAAGTGACTCACAGACCTCAGGAAACTCATTTACTCACTAGATTACTGGTTTAGTACAAAGGATTTTAAAGATAGGATTAAAGGACCATTCAGATAAAATTTATCTCTGATAATCACTCTTATTCTGGGAAAGACCAATTTAAATCCTGGTGAAGAAATACATAGTATGAGCAGAGGAGCTTCTGTCCTCATGGAGTTTATGGCTGGGCACAGTAGAAGTCATTTGTTCTGGGATGAATTTTCTATTACACTTTTCATTTGTATTTCATCAAACTAACTTACCCTACAGCAGTCTAGCAGCACTCTCAGCATGTGAGACTGTTAGTTTATGACAAATTACTGCACATGGTCACCTACTAGAAAACTGAAGGTTGCTGTAAAAGATCAGTGAAAATTTGTGTATGGCATGATCTTAATTTATTTTATACATCACAGGATTCAGCTTCTGAGGAAAAATAGATTTTTATTACTCTTATTATAATGCATACTTAGAAGCTAAAAGATAAAAGCCGATGATGCTTACTAGTATTTTCTAGTTTTTTAGTATGTTTTAAAGGCTATGAATCTAAATTACATGTAATGATGTTAATAATGTGTTATCCATCATGAATAGACTTACATACCTGACTTTCAAAATTACTTTAGTAATATAGATGGTGATTTTGCACTAACTTATTCCTGGTCTCATGACTAATTTCCTTTGTGACCAACAGACTGTGGTCATGAATGGTGAATTAAGATTTCGCTGCAGCCTATGGCCATTGCAAGAGAAAAATTAGAAGTCACAGATGGGAATTGATAACAAGATATGATTTTAATAATACCAAATTACAACAAATGAAACAAATCAGTCACAGATACACAGGTAAAATCATGACACAGTGATTCACATTATACCCAGAGGACATTTAAAAATAATAACGACTGTAGCACTTGGTTTCTTTTTTGATAAATGTTGTTAATAATACTTTATATTTGCAATTTGTAAACTTTTTTAAGTGTAATGCAAGGATTAACTCTGATATTTTTAAATGTAGGAGTATACGAGACATAAATTAAAGTAAAATAATGGGAATAATTTTATGAAAGAGATGTCCAACTCACTAGTTTTGACTGTCTAAACTGGATTATTACAGAGTAATACATTAGAGTTTTTTTTTTGAGCATAGTAAATTAAGACGACTAAACCATTATATTATCACAGTCCTGTTGAACAAAAGTGGTATTTGACTTAAATTTCAACTTCTTTTCAGTGAAATAAAATAGATTGCTCAGAAGTTAAAAAAGAAATTGGAAGGATAATTGCAACTTAAAAGTTAAGAGAATATGTTTGCAGCTTAAAAGTCCTAAAGCAGTTGAAAAAGTAGAAGTTTAAGTCTGACAAAATGGAAGATTTAAATGGAGGTTGTGAAATGAAAGACATACCTCCCTTATCATTAGAGTACAGTTCTTTTTCTTAATTTATGGTGCCCAAACTTAATACAAGTGATGCAAGTGCAAGATTTTTTTTTTTCTTCAACATGTGTAATGTATGGCTATTACTGATTGAAGAGTTTTATTGTTCTCTTTATTGTAATATCATGCCTAGTGACGCTTTACCTTACTTGGAGAAACCTCACTCTGATTCTTCAGAAATGCTCAGTAAGCGATAATACCCACACTAAATTTTAATTCACTTTTGAGAACTTTCTCAAATGAACTCATAATGATTTTCCTTAGATATTTCTGGTAATTGTAGAAGGATGCACCACAAACCAATTCTTATAATAATGCCCTTTAGCATCTCTTCTTTTGTGGATCTCAGCATTTCTATGACAGACTGTGTTATCACAGCTTTGTAACATGACTGTTATTTAGCAAGTCACAAGCAGGAAACTTGTAGTACATTTTAATTTAATATATTAAATTATATTTTAATTGGTTAACATTAGACATAGGATAATAAAATGAATTCTTAGTGGTTACATAGTTGAAACAGGAGGGAAGGGGGCAGGGCAAAGCCTTTGAAAGAATGACATAGCCCGAGGACATGACATAAACTGATTAGAACCAAATGGGCCCAAGATGGCAGGCAAGTCGACTTCCGCTAGACCTTGAGTCTCAGTATATGCTCACTGTAACCCATCAACAAGCTAAATGACACACCCACAGGCGCCATGACAATTTCCAAGGCCAACCATAAGGATCAAAGAGTGGGTGATGGCCCAATTCCTGGAAATCCCCGCCCCTTCCTGAAATATTTGGAATACTCCTCCCACTCATTAGCCTATGAAATTACCCACCCCTATAAAAACTGACAACCCCATACCCCGGTGCCCTTCTCACCTTCTGAGATGGCCCACACTCTCTCTGTGGAGTGTGTTTCTCTCTAAATAAATCCAGTTCTTACCTATCACTTTGTGTCTCACTGAATTCTTTCTGTGATGAGACATCAAGAACCTGAGCTTCATTAAGTCCTGAAACCAGGTATGTGATCTCAGTTGGAAGACTATGGGTTTTGGCCAGGTTCAAGTCCCAGCCACATGGGTTCAAGTCCTAATCTGGGTTTAGCCTGGGTTCGAGTCCTGGCATGTGGGTTCAAGTCCCAATCTGAGGTGCATGGTTTCACAGTGATGCCAATATCACTTTTTTTGTGTATTGATTTTCTTCATACAATGAGAAAGAGAATTGCTGATAAGAACTAGAAGGCTTAGTTGCATGATATTTTCATAATTTTAGCTTCATATTGAGCAGTTCAAGAGTCATCTTGAATTAGTAAATTGTACTTTATTCCAGGATGAAAGCCCTTTTTCTTCAAGATAACATTGTAGATGTATCACTTTTTTGTTGCATCAACACTGATTTGCAAATAACACAGCAATGCAGTAATTCAAGGTATCTGTATATGTCTCCGGAGATATAGAGCCCAGAAACGTTCTTTAGGGGCTCAGACTCCCTTCCTGTGGTCCTAAGGGTGCTGGTTGTACTCAGTCTCTCTGGTATAGGACTGTTGAGACATTTTGTCCCTGAATGCTCATTCAGGCAGCTATTGGACTGCATAAATTTAGAATCTCCTTTCAAATGCCCAGAAACCACATACAAAATACATTCTATTTTAATATTTCACAAATAATAATATTTTTCCCCACCTAACTTGATGCATGTTCAGTTTTTAACAAAATTGGTCATTAACAAATTAGAATAATCAAAATTCTATACTAAATAGCATAGGGGTGATATGCTTCTAGATGTCTATGGATGTGTGAGATCATTTTCTCCAGTTACTTCACCTTGGTGATACCACTAATAATAATAAACATGAGAGTAAAACTGAATATTTTAATTGAATGTACTCTTTATCAGATAATACAATGTTATGTATTTTTTAAGAATCATCTTCCTTAATCATCATAGCAATCCTAGGAGGTGGGTACTATTATCTATATCTTACATTGAAGGGTTTCAGAACAAACCTCCCCCAAATATGTTACTTCTGCATGATAATTATTTTGAGCTAAAGGCAATTGAGACCCTGTGGATTGAAGAGAAATTTCTGCCGCTGCTTAACTACTTAGAAGAATTTAAATTGGTCTTTCCCAGAATAAGAGTTATTACCAGAGATAAATTTTATCTGAATAGTCCATCTGTAAGTCAAGGCAAACATCTAATTACCCAACATCTGCTCTTCTTCTTATTGTCCTGTAAATTACCCTCCTGTCCTTGGAAGCCTCAGGCCCCTAGCCTATTTCTTAGCTCAAGATGGCATATATATCTTATTTTTCTCTCTTTGAAGCTCTCATGTATGTGGGGTCTTTGACCCTCTCATATATGAGGGGTTCCCATACATACAAAATAAAATTTGATTTTCTCCTGTTAATTTGTCTCATGTCAATTTAATTCTTAGACCATCCAGAAGAACCTGAAAGGGTAGAAGAAAGTTTTTGGGGTTTTTTTTCCTCCCACAACATACAGAAAACTGAAACACTGAAAGCTTAAATAAATTGCCTCATGTCACCCAGCAAGAGGAAGTATCATGCATAGATCTTGAATCCTGAATCTTTGCTGGATGTGACGTTGTGATTTATAATAAGAAATATGTGTTTGGTCTTTATCCCGTTTCTAACCCTGAGCTTCTAAAACACTTGGAACTTCCTAAGTGGTGAGAGAGATAAAGGTGTCTTTTTTAATGTTAATGAGGTGACTTTTGGAATGCCCCCAGGTCACCTAAGGATGGGGGCTGGTTGCCAGAAGAACCAACCCTGTGAATGAAGAGTTGGAACTTTCAGTTCCACCCCTTGACCTCTGGGGAGGGGTGAGGGGCTAGAGGTTGAACTGATCACCACTGGACAAGACTTCATCTATCATGCTTATGTAATGAAGCGTTTATAAAAACCCAAAGAGCTTTTAGGTTGGTGGACAGGTGGAGTTTGGGGAGACTGACAAACTCAGAGAGAGCATGGGATCTCCATACCCTTTCCCCATACCTTGCCCTGTGTATCTCTTACATCTGGCTATTCCTGAATTATACCTTTTTATAACATACTGGTAATTTAGTGGGTAAATGTGTTTCCTGTGTTCTGTGAGCTGCTTGTAAGCAAAAAGAACAAAGAATCTTGCTCATCATCCAGTTTAAGAAAGGTTAAAATGCAACCCACTGAAGAGCCCACCAACAGTGTGCCCTGAGAAGAGTTTCAAGACCCAAGATTCTTGAATCTTCCCATACATAGATAAGCACTAAAACCATTAACTTGAAGTATCAGGATTTTGTGATAAGCAGTAATCTTTTACAAAGATATATATTTTATTACATGTATTTTCCAGGACCACTGTTCTCCCCCACCCACCACCCCCCCAAAAAAAAAAAAAAATATATATATATATATATATATATATATGCTGGCTCTTGGCTCTTTCCCTTCCTCTTTGGAGCAGTTCCTCAGAGTTATCTGAGAGGTATCTCCTGGGCTATAGTCCTAGTAAGACTCTGAATAAAATTCAACTCACAGCTCTTACGTTGTGCTTTTTTTTTTTTCCCCAGTAGACATGCTGTAGCAAATTAATCAAACCCACGGAAAGGTCATGGAAATCTGATTTATAGCCAGTTGGTCAGAAGTACAGGTAACAACATGCACTTGAGATTGGCATCCTGAGTTGGAGTGGGTTGTTGGAACCTCCAATTTGTAGCACATGAGTCAAAAGACTGGTCACAACCTGGGCTTTTTTGACCTGAAACTAATTAACTGCCTGATATTTCTCCAGAAAAGATAGGTTTATTCAGGATTGGTGGAGGATTGCAATTTGGGATCAGCAACCGCGGTGAGCCACCTGCAAGTCCCTACAGGGCAAGGAAAGGAGAACACTTTTATAGAGAGGAAAAGGAAGTTAGGAGGGCTATAGTAAACAAAGAGTCTGTGGCTTTTCATTGTCTGAGTCCTTGCCAGGAAAGAAGAAGAGTCTTTCTGTATCCTGTTGGGCTCTGCTATCTTCACCATCTGTGAGAGCTCTCCTTTCTGGTCTCCCAACTCTAACTGAGGTTTCTGTTTATTAATTTTTTATAGCCTGCAATTGGCATCCAAAGTGGAGGGCAGTCTTGTAGGATTGAACCCTTTACCTGTGGAATCTGTTGCTATCTTTGGGTAGATAATGTCAGAATTCAGTTGAATTGTAGAATGCTCAGCTGGTGTCTGGAACATTGCTTGATGGTGGGGAGAAACCTCCCTCTCCACCATGAATTAGAATTCTCCATTCCAGAACCCAAATATTGGAGTATCCTGTAAAAATAGCCTTGACATTTGGTTTTAGGTTAAGTTACCATGCTTTAAAAGTATTGTTAATGTCTTAGATTATTTTTAAGTGTGTGAAATACAAAAATATGTTACTTTTTGTGCTAAATAGACTCCCAGTGATCAGTGGACTTTGCCTGTACTGAAAAGTAATGGGATTGCAAAGGCAGTGAGGACAAATACCATGGACAGCACACAGAGTTACAGTGTGTACTTGCTTTTCCTTCTGCTTCCTTTTTAAAAAATATTTTTATACCAAATACTAAAGAGGTCATGAAGTCAAGATATGAAGACAATCTGACTTTCTTGAAGATTTGTGTTGAAGAAATATTGAAACTGAGATGACAGTTGATGAAATATGTAATCTGTGATTCATCTGTCCTCCTCTAAATTCTAGAATTACTTTCTCCACTCATTTTGTCCGCATTCAGATATTTCAAAGGACTCAAAACTTAGCCTAAGACATTAAAAAATGGCATAGATGAAATACAAGAACACACACGCATTTTTTCCTCATCAGTGGTTTCCAGGCAATAGTGGTGTAAGTGTATTTCTCTAATACATTAGCTGAAAAGTAGAGAATTAGAACTATATTTCTCTCTTTTGTCATCCACTTCCTCTTCTTTTGTATCTTTTTTCTTTTTCAGCTGAACTATTCTTTCAATTGTTTTCCTTTACTTCTCTTCTTACCTTCTTTTCCTTTACCTCTGGTCCTTAGAATGCAGATGTTGAGAATTGTGTTTTGATGAGTTTGAGAGATTTGCAAGGGTAGCTGAAGTAATTCCAGCTTGAGTTTTTGTTTTATGCTAAGTTTAAATCAGAGGGGAAAAATGCGTGTGAATAGTTTCAAAGGATTCTTTGTGGTTCTCTGAACTTAAGACCTATCTTGTTAATAGAATAGAAGAATTAGTATAATATGTTGCTTAAGAACACATGTTGGAGTAAGATTGGAATTTTAAATCTGGATGTTCCATTTACTAGCCATGTGTATTTATTATTGACTCAATTTCCTCATCTGTAATAATGGAGACAATATTACTCTATAGGGATGTTATACTTATTAAGTTGAGTGATGTGTACCAATTGTCTCATTTCATGCTTCTGAAAAAATAAATGCTATTTCCCTTTTCCTTACCTAAAGCAAATCCAGTAGTTAGCATGGGGTTTAAATTTAAATAGGACTAGTTATTCGTAATTGTTCTTAGGAGAAGAAAATGTTTCTATATATCTTTAAAAGTCAACTAAAACATGTTAACAATTAGAGTAATACATAGCCGATCACTTTTTGTCGTTGTTTTTGTCAGTTTTGTTTTCTGTTTTACAAGAGAGTTTCTTCAGCGGGTTTTAAAGTCTAGTTTCATTTGAAAATGAGGCAGTTTCCACAACTGGATGGACCCCTTGCAATCCTGTGGATTAGGTTATATTAATCTTTCCTTACCAGCAGGGATTTTTCCTCCAGATCAGTGCATCATTCTTTGCCCAGTGTATGGAATGGCTGATTGTGCTTTTGCCCCCTATGGAGCTGGAAACTGGGCGACCAGGTGTAGTATATAATTAGTGTGTCCCAATCAAGCATCAACTGTGTTGTTCCTGAGTGCATTTTCCATATCTGAAATATACCCATCTGAGCTAAAACTCACTTTACTTTTAAACATTCTACAAATGTGACTGAAGTGTTTTTCATATTGAATGCTTTTTTTGACTTATTAAACAGGGGATTTGGAGATTTTGAATGACTCTAGCCATGCAGTATTACCATGAATCATCCAGTAGCTACTGAGGAATAGTTATGTTAGACTTCCTCTATCAACTTTTTTTTTTTTTTTTTAATTTATTTTTGGATGTGTTGGGTCTTCGTTTCTGTGTGAGGGCTTTCTCCACTTGCGGCAAGCGGGGGCCACTCTTCATCGCGGTGCGCGGGCCTCTCACTATCGTGGCCTCTCTTGTTGCGGAGCACAGGCTCCAGACGCGCAGGCTCAGTAGTTGTGGCTCACGGGCCTAGTTGCTCCGTGGCATGTGGGATCTTCCCAGACCAGGGCTCGAACCCGTGTCCCCTGCATCGGCAGGCAGATTCTCAACCACTGCGCCACCAGGGAAGCCCCCTCTATGAACTTTTAATAAACATTCACCTCATCCCTCTAAGCCACAGTTCCATCTGCTGCTGCTTGCTGCTGCCTATGGATATTTAGATATCAGATGCAGCATCCACCCTTATTTTAATCTACAGGTTAATGGAATGAAATAAAGGACTTTAATGGAATATTATGCTGACATTAGAGGGGTTGTGGTGGCCAAGAAGTAATGGCATGGAAAATATCTTTGATATAATATACAGTTGTCAACTTAAAAAATTGCTCACAACCTAAAAGTTGAGAGTTATCTTTTACTTGGCAGGAATTTTTAGGACTTCAAGCCCAGGAGGCAGCATCTCAAGTAACCCTGAGAGAACTGCTCCAAGGATGTGACGGGGAGAGCCAGAATATATAGGAGTTTTGCAACAAAGGGCAGGTAGTCTGAAAGTCAAAATATTATTGTTAATTAAAAAAAAAAAACAAAAACAGATATGTCAAGTTTAGGAATGTAGCACTTTGCTGTGTATGGGAAGATGCAAGAGTCTGGGCTCACTGAAATCATTCCTTTGATATACACCTCAGCTCTCTGGGGCCAGTATCTTGTGTTTTCACATCCTGAGTTTCCTCAGGGCTCACCATGGGGAGTGGCTGCAGTCTGATGGCTGCTAGATGGCAGGTATGCTTTCCTTCCTGAGTTTCCTCAGGGCTCACCAGCTCAGGTTGGAGGGCTGCAATCGCTGATAACTGTAACATACTTTGTTTATTGATATGGCAGGCAATAGTCAATTTCTCACAGTGATAAAGGAGAAAGGATACATACTGCAAATGTACAGCATTTATTATAAAAGATGTATACATAGATTAAAATGCAGAGAGAATGTTAAAAAGCTAATGGAAGTTTTTAAGGGCAATTTAAGCTATTGGAGCATATTTTTCTATATATTTAGAATTTTATGTATTGACATTGCTTCAAAAATAAAATGAAATATGTTAAATTTTAGGAGTTTCTTACATTTCTATGTAGTTGATCTGAAAATGAGTGGATTTTGCTTGTAGAATTGTCTATAAATTAAGGGTGCATAGGCTTTGAATGTGAGACCAAGGGATTTCCCTTCCATCTGTGTGCATGCATTTAGCGTAATGAATTCTAAGTCCAGAATTTTTGCTGTTAGAACTTTTTGAACTTATCTCTGGTTACTAAGCTGGTTTCTGGGTAACTGAGGTTTTAGACAAATTGCTATCCATTTCCATTCATGGTTGTTTCTCAACAATGATTAGAATAACAGTAATATAAAAATAAGAGACATTAAGAAATAATGACACAAATCCACAAGGGCTGATTAGGAGGACTTCGCAGTGGAATATTTTTCAAATCACTTACTTCTATGATCACAATGATTTTCTTCAGTATTTCAGAGCATTCCTCCTACCTGGATTGCTTTGGGTAGATGGTCTTCTTCATCGTGAAAGATGCAAGGAGCCTAACTAAAGCCAAGGATCAGTTACTGCTGTACAGGACTAACAACTTCATTCCAAACAGTGAAATATAACCCTGAAGAATATTATTTTGACAGATATATCCACAGTGTTTTTTATGATGCATATACTACAGCAATGATCAGAGGTGTCTTTACTGTAATGGATGAGGAAAGTGTTTTATAATTCTAATGTGCAGGATGAGTTTGAAAAATAAAATTTGTGAAGCCAGGAAATTTAAGAGATTGTGTAGTGATAACAAAAATCACATGTTTTAGTTTCTTAGGATTGGTGTAAGAAAGTACCAAAAAATGGGTAGCTTAAAACAGCAGAAATTTATGGCCTCATGCTTTGGAGGCTAGAAGTCCAAAATCAGGGCTATGCTGGCATCTCTGATGGTTCCAGGGGAGAATCCATCCTTGCCTCTTCTAGCTTCTGGCATTCCTTGACTTGCAGATTAATCTTTCTAGACAAATGGCTGACTTCTCCCTACTTGTCCTCATATGATCTTCTCTCTGTGCATGTCTATCTCTGTGTCAAATCTCCCTTTTTTATAAGGACAGCAGTCATATTGGACAGTGCCCATCTTAATGACCTTATTTTAACATGATTACCTCTATTAAGGTCCTATTTCCAAATAAGGTCACATTTTGAAGTATTGGGGGCTAGACTTCAACATATCATTTTGGGGGACACAGTTCAACCCATAACACCTCATGAAATGACAGCCATAATAAGGGGAAAATGAAAAATATTTATAATCCATTGACCATAAAATTGAGATGATCCAAAAATAAAGTGAGAGTTTGGTAATGCATGGTTTAGATTTCAGTAGACAACACTCCTACACCTCATAAAGAAGCACCTTCACATGCTAATAATATTATGATGAGAAAAAATGAACTATGTTTGAGGCAAAACAACATGCTATGAGAAGATGTGAAGAAGTTTAAAATGGCTTAAGTCAAAGACCCAGGACAAAGCTAGGAGGAAAAGAATTTTGTACATCCAAAATTATTAAACAGCTTATGGGGTAAGATCTTCCAGCCTACTGTTGTCCTAGTATTTTTCTCTGTGATGTTGATAAGTGGATGTCAGTCAGAATTTTCTAGTTTTAGTGTCAACATTGTTTCCTGGAGATAGAAAAGTGGCCTAAATTCATTCTTCTGATGCCTATGTTGTCTTGGGATCCGAGCAGTTGTGAAATTTTGGCTTAGATTATTCTCCCTGGCCTTAGTATTTCAGGGTTGCTAGGGTTTGCTTGACCTGTCCATAGGGCATTAGGGGTATTCAATAGAACTTCAATTCAGTAGAACAGGGATTTGGTAGAACATCTGTTGTTATACCAGCTAAAAATAAGTTACAATTCATAAACACAAATATTTTTTTAACATTCTATGTAAAATAATATCTTAAATTTTAACATCAGAGGCACTGATTATATTTATCAAGACTTTAATACAACTAAGGAGCACAAAAGTATCTGCTAAATGATTGAATGCCATAGGGTAAAAAGGTGCAAATAGATCAGTAGGAAATTTCTCTTCTTATAAATCTGATTTAATATTTTCTAGAGGACTGAGTCCTAGTCTCCAATATATTGGTCTGTATTGTTAGAAAGTAAAGAAATTGATAGCTGGTCATATTAGAAATGTTCTAATATATACTTCATGAGTAATTTTAGGGTTATTAAAAAAGAAAATTTTATAAGAAAATATATCCTTACCAAACTCAAAAGGTTAAATAGCACTTTCAGCTTAAAATAATTGTGTTTCTTCTTTTTTGCAAATCTTTTTTCTCCTATCCCATTCCACCTACAAATATGTTTAATGTTAACAATTAAAGCCACCAAATCAAAAATATTTGTTACTGAAACAATAATCACTGAAAATGAAATTTGATGCTTCAAAATACATCCAAATTTATTTTAAAATAACGTTTTCTAGAGGCATAGCTTGTTCAGACTCATGTAACAGAAAATATTGCCTACTAAAAAGAAACTTGAAAAGATTCAGTTTAAAATGAACTCTTTTAAATATTATTTCAATATTTTTTAATGAAACCCTTTGAATTATGGAAATAGCCTTCTAATAATAGCAAAAATATGCATGAAAAAGACACTATAATTTATTGCTTGCAAAACATCTTAACTTGTTTTCAGATGCTCCAGAGTTGACATTAGATATATTCCAAGCAGAAAATAGATCTTAAGGAACTAGCACTGAGCAGTAATGTCCTGGGACACAACATTTATTATTTCTAGGTCACTGCAAGGTCACAGCTGAAAGGAAGAAAAACATAATATATCATGAAATCTCAAGTTTGGCCCTACATATTTTTCAGTCTGCTTTTGGATTTTTCATTTTGGTTGAGCTTTCTTGCTCCCAGATCTGTACCTGACCTTCTTCACAATCTCCTGATCATCCACACTGGTCTGTACCTCTTTCCTCCTGAGTCTGCTCAGAGACTCTGGATTTCTGCTTCAGCCTTAGAATGTAGCCACATCTTCTACAGAATCTCCCATGGCAACAGACTCAGCCTGATTCAAAGATATTTAATTTTCTAGGCAATTTTATACTTTTATGAGAATGAAAACATATTTTAATTCCAAAACATTCTATCCTTTTTCTGAACACTTAAAGTCTTCTCAAGCATATTGTCTATGAATAGTTAAGATGCATTGCTCATTAATTTTTTTGTAGTCCAACAATTTACAATTACTTCCAAATTTCCAGACCAATGCTTTTGCTTTTTCTCTTTTCTGCAACTCTTCAACATCATCATAAAACATGGCATGGAGAATTTAGTCAGAAGTTGTCAACCCTAGATTTAGTTTGGAATAACCTACAAAACTAAAAAATTCCAGAGGCCTGGTGTCACTCCCAGAAATGTGATGTAATTGATCTATATGGACTTGGACATAAATAATTTTTAAAGATCCTAGGTGATTCTAACGTTCAGATGGAGTGGATAAACCCTGAACTCAACTTCCAGAATCCACAGAAAAATGTGAACTCTTCTCCCAGTCTTTGGATATTGTAAACTCTCTCCTTGAAGCAAGTTAGATAACTAAAAATTTACAAATTGAAACCAGAAAAAGAGTTTTGTTTGTGGTTTGTACTCTTATTTAAGGCATTTATAAATACAAACAGTAAGAAGAGACAATTTTCTTCCTTGTTTATTCTGAAGAAATATTGCTGAGGAATGCTTTGCTTCATTTTTGTACTCTCCCTGTATTTTATTTCATAAGAATTTTAATATTTAATCCAGCCATTCGGAACCAAGTCATTTATCCAGGTTAGGTCTTCTGGTAAAGTTTTATATTTTAAACATGTAGGTCCTGCACATTATATATTAGACTTATTTCAACATATAACAGAGGTTTGTGGCTATTATAAATGTGTAAATGGGATTTTTTTAAAAAGATTTTACAATTTCCGATCAGTTATTGTTTATGTGTAGGAAAGTAATTTTCTAGTGTTGATCTTGTGCCAACTCATTTTACTCAATGATCTAGATTTTCAGTTAGCTCTATTTTATTCCTTTTAAGATAATATTATAAAAGGACAATTTTGCACTCTCTTCCAATTATTCCTCCCCAATATTCACATCTCCTAATTCTGCTTTTATTGTTCTTTTGAATTCCCTAAGACTGTAGTATAATTTAAAATGCTTTTGGTGATAGTGAATGTACTGATCATTGTTGGTAGCTATTCCTTTGTTCTGTTTTTCAATCAGTGACTTGATTTTTAAAATCAGTTATACAAAATGCCCCAAAGTACCCCATTTGGTTCAGAGAAAACTGACCCAACTGCAGCTACAAAGCTAAATTTTATTGATCGGAGACCTTCAAGATGGCAGAGGAGTAACACGTGGAGATCACCTTCCTCCCCACAAATACATCAGAAATACATCTACATGTGGGACAGCTCCTATAGAACACCCACTGAACGCTGGCAGAAGGCCTCAGACTTCCCAAAAGGCAAGAAACTCCACACATACCTGGGTAAGGCAAAAGACAAAAGGAAAAACAGACAAAAGAATAGGGACGGGACCTGCACCTCTGGGAGGGAGCTGTGAAGGAGGAAAGGTTTCTACACACTAGGAAACCCCTTCGCAGGTGGAGACGGGGGCGGGGTGGGGGGGAAGCTTCGAACCACAGAGGAGAGCACAGCAACAGGGGGGCAGAGGGCAAAGTGGAGAGATTCCCGCACAGAGGTTCGGTGCCAACCAGCACTCACCAGCCCGAGAGGTTTGTCTGCTCCCCACCAGGGCAGTTGGGGGCTGGGAGCTGAGACTCCGGCTTCTTTAGAGATCAGATCCCAGGGAGAGAACTGGGGTTGGCTGCGTGAACACAGCCTGAAGGGGGTTAGTACGCCACAGCTAGCTGGGAGGGAGTCCAGGAAAAAGTATGGACCTGCCTAAGAGGCAAGAGACCGTTGTTTCGGGGTGCACGAGGAGAGGAGATTCAGAGCACCGCCTAAACAAGCTCCAGAGACCGGCATGAGCCGTGGCTATCAGCGCGAACACCAGAGACAGGCATGAGATGCTAAGGCTGCTACTGCAGCCACCAAGAACCCTGTGTGCAAGCACAGGTCACTATCCACACCTCCACTCATGGGAGCCTGTCCAGCCCGCCACTGCCAGCGTCCCGTGACCCAGGGACAACTTCCCCAGGAGAACACACAGCGTGCCTCAGGCTGGTGCAACCTCACGCCACCCTCTGCCGCCACAGGCTCGTCCTGCATTCCGTACCCCTCCCTCCCCCCAGGCTGAGTGAGTCAGAGCCCCCTAATCAGCTGCTACTTTAACCCCATCCTGTCAGAGTGAAGAACAGCCACCCTCAGGCGACCTACACGCAGAGGCAGGGCCAAATCCAAAGCTGAACCACAGGAGCTGTGCAAAACAAAGAAGAGAAAGGGAAATATCTACCAGCAGCCTCAGGAGGAGTGGATTAAATCTCCACAATCAACTTGATGTAGCCTGCATCTGTGGAATACCTGAGTAGACAACAAATCATCCCAAAATTGAGGCAGTGGACTTTGGGAACAATGATATATATATTTTTGTGTTCCTTTTCTTCTCTTTTGTGAGTGTGTATGTGTATGCTTCTTTGTGTGATTTCTCTGTATACCTTCTCTTTTACCATTTTTCCTAGGGTTCTGTCTATCCTTTTTGTTTGCTTTTTTGTTTGTTTCTTTGTTTTTTAGTATAGTTTCTAGGGCTTGGTTATCATTGGTGGATTTGTTTTTCATTTGGTTGCTCTCTTCTTTTCTTTTTTATTACTTTTTTTTTACTTTTAAAAATTATTTTTTATTTTTTTCTTTTACTAACTATTTTATTTTATTTTATTTTATTCTTTCTTTCTTTCTTCTTTTCTCCCTTTTATTCCTAGGCATGTGTCTAACAGGGTCTTAGTGTTCCAGCCGGGTGTCAGGCCTGTGCCTCTGAGGTGGGAGAGCTGAGTTCAAGACATTGGTCCACCAGAGACCTCCCGGCTCCACGTAATATCAAATGGTGATAGCTCTCCCAGAGATCTCCATCTCAACGCTAAGGCCCAGCTCCACTCAACGAGCAGCAAGGTAGAGTGCTGGACACCCTATGCCAAACAACTAGCAAGACAGGAGCACAACCCCACCCATTAGCACAGAGGCTGCCTAAAATCATAATAAGGTCACCCAAAACACACAACTGGACACGATCCTCCCACTAGAAAGACAAGATCCAGCCTCATCCATCAGAGCACAGGCACTACTCCCCTACACCAGAAAGCCTAGACAACCCACTGAACAAACCTTACCCACTGGGGACAGACACCAAAAACAACAGGAACTACGAACCTACAGCCTGCGAAAAGGAGACCCCAAACATAGTAAGTTAAGCAAAATGAGAAGACAGAGAAACACACAGCAGGTGAAGGAGCAAGGTAAAAACCCACCAGACAAAACAAATGAAGAGGAAATAGGCAGACTACTGAAAAAAACTTCAGAGTAATGATAGTAAGAAGATCAAAATCGTGGAAATAGAAGGGAGAAAATACAAGAAACCTTTAACAAGGACCTAAAGAACTAAAGTGCAAACAAGCAATGATGAACACAATAATGAAATTAAAAATTCTCTAGAAGAATCAATAGCAAATAACTGAGGCAGTAGAACGGATAAGTGACCTGAAGATAAAATAGTAGAAATAACTACTGCAGAGCAGAATAAAGAAAAAGGATGAAAGAATTGAGGACAGTCTCAGAGACCTCTGGGACAACATTAAACGCTCCAACATTCGAATTTTAGGGGTCCCAGAAGAAGAAAAGAAAAAGAAAGGGACTGAGAAAATATTTGAAGAGAATATAGTTGAAAACTTCCTTAATATGGGAAAGGAAATAGTTAATCAAGTCCAGGAAGCACAGAGAATCCAATACGGGGAAAATTCAAGGAGAAACACACCAAGGCACATATTAATCAAACTATCAAAAATTAAATACAAAGAAAAAATATTAAAAGCAGCAAGGGAAAAACAACAAATAACATACAAGGGAATCCCTATAAGGTTAACAGCTGATCTTTCAGCAGAAACTCTGCAAGCCAGAAAGGAGTGGCAGGACATATTTTAAATGATGAAACAGAAGACCTACAACCAAGATTACTCTACCAAGCAAGGATCTCATTCAAATTATATGGAGAAATTAAAACCTTTACAGACAAGCAAAAACTAAGAGAATTCAGCACCACCAAACCAGCCTTACAACAAATGCTAAAGGAACTTCTCTAGGCAGGAAACACAACAGAAGGAAAAGACTACAAAACAAACCCAAAACAATTAAGAAAATGCTAATAGGAACATACATATTGATAATTACCTTAAATGTAAATGGATTAAATGCTCCCACCAAAAGACATAGATTGGCTGAATGGATACAAAAACAAAACCTGTAAATATGTTGTCTACAAGAGACCCACTTCAGACCTAGGGACACATACAGACGGAAAGTGAGGGGATGGAAAAAGATATTCCATGCAAATGGAAATTAAAAGAAAGCTGGAGTAGCAATTCTCATATTAGACAAAATAGACTTTAAAATAAAGACTACTAAAAGAGACAAAGAACGACACTACATAATGATAAGGGATCAATCCAAGAAGATATAACAATTGTAAATATTTATGCACCCAACATAGGAGCACCTCAGTACATAAGGCAATGCTAACAGCCATAAAAGGGGAAATTGACAGTAACACAATAATTGTAGGGGACTTTAACACCCCACTTTCACCAATGGACAGATCATCCAAAATGAAAATAAATAAGGAAACACAGCTTTAAATGATACATTAAACAAGATGGGCTTAATTGATATTTATAGGACATTCCATCCAAAAACAACAGAATACACTTTCTTCTCAAGTGCTCATGGAACATTCTCCAGGATAGATCATATCTTGGGTCACAAATCAAGCCTCGGTAAATTTAAGAAAATTGAAATCGTATCAAGTATCTTTTCCAAGCACACGCTATGAAACTAGGTATCAATTACCAGAAAAAACCTGTAAAAAATACAAACACATGGAGGCTAAACAATACACTACTTAATAACCAAGAGATCACTGAAGAAATCAAAGAGGGAATCAAAAAATACCTAGAAACAAATGACAATGAAAACACGATGATCCACAAGCTATGGGATGCAGCAAAAGCAGTTTTAAGAGGGAAGTTTATAGCAATAGAATCCTACCTCAAGAAACAAGAAACATCTCAAATAAACAACCTAACCTTGCGCCTAAAGCAATTACAGAAGGAAGAACAAAAAAAACCCAAAGTTAGCAGAAGGAAAGAAATCATAAAGATCAGATCCGAAATAAATGAAAAAGAAATGAAGGAAACAATAGCAAAGATCAATAAAAATAAAAGCTGGTTCTTTGAGAAGATAAACAAAATTGATAAACCATTCACCAAACTCATCAAGAAAAACAGGGAGAAGATTCAAATCAATAGAAATTAAAAAGGAGAAGTAACAACTGACATTGCAGAAATACAAAGGATCATGAAAGATTACTACAAGCAACTATATGCCATAAAATGGACAACCTAGAAGAAATGGACAAATTCTTAGAAAACCACAACCTTCCGAGACTGAACCAGGAAGAAACAGAAAAAATAAAAGGCCAAACACAAGCACTGAAATTAAGACTCTGTTTAAAAATCTTCCAACAAACAGAAGTCCAGGACCAGATGCCTTCACAGGTGAATTCTGTCAAACATTTAGAGAAGAGCTAACACCTATCCTTCTCAAACTCTTCCAAAATATAGCAGAGGGAAGAAAACTCCCAAACTCATTCAATGAGGCCACCATCAGCCTGATACCAAAATGAGACAAAGATGTCACAAAGAAAGAAAACTACAGGCCAGTATCACTGAGGAACATAGATGCAAAAATCCTCATCAAAATACTAGCAAACAGAATCCAGCAGCACATTAAAAGGATCATACACCATGATCAAGTGGGGTTTATCCCAGGAATTCAAGGATTCTTCAATATATGCAAATCAATCAATGTGATACACCATATTAACAAATTGAAGGACAAAAACCATACGATCATCTCAATAGATACAGAAAAAGCTTTCAACAAAATTCATCACCCATTTATGGTAAAAACCAACGGAAAGTAGGCATAGAGGGAACTTACCTCAACAAAATAAAGGCCATATTTGACAAACCCACAGCCAACATCATTCTCAATGGTGAAAAACTGAAACCATTTCCACTAAGATCAGGAACAAGACAAGGTTGCCCACTCTCACCACTATTATTCAACATCGTTTTGGAAGTTTTAGCCACAGCAATCAGAGAAGAAAAAGGAATAAAACAAATCCAATTTGGAAAAGAAGTAAAGCTATCACTGTTTGCAGATGACATGATACTATACATAGAGAATGCTAAAGATGCTACCAGAAAACTACTAGAGCTAATCAATGAATTTGGTAAACTAGCAGGAACAAAATTAATGCACAGAAATCTCTTGCATTCCTATACACTAATGATGAAAAATCTGAAAGAGAAATTAAGTAAACACTCCGATTTACCATTGCAACAAAAAGAATAAAATACCTAGGCATAAACCTACCTAAGGAGACAGAAGACCTGTATGCAGAAAACTATAAGACACTGATGAAAGAAATTAAAGTTGATAGAAACAGATGGAGAGATAAACCATGTTCTTAGATTGGAAGAATCAACATTGTGAAAATGACTATACTACCCAAAGCAATCTACAGATTCAGTGCAATCGCTATCAAACTACCAATGGCATTTTTCACAGAACTAGAACAAAAAATTTCACAATTTATATGGAAACACAGAAGACCCCGAATAGCCAAAGCAATCTTGAGAAAGAAAAACTGAGCTGGAGGAATCAGGCTCCCTGACTTCAGACTATACTACAATGCTACAGTAATCAAGACAGTATGGTACTGGCACAAAACCGGAAATATAGATCAATGGACCAGGATAGAAAGCCCAGAGATAAACCCACGCACATATGATCACCTTATTTTTGATAAAGGAGGCAAGAATATACAATGGAGAAAGGACAGCCTCTTCAATAAGTGGTGCTGGGAAAACTGGACAGCTACATGTAGAAGAAGCAAATTAGAACACTCCCTAACACCATACACAAATATAAACTCTAAATGGATTAAAGACCTAAATGTAAGGCCAGAGACTATAAAACTCTTAGAGGAAAACATAGGCAGAACACTCTATGACATAAATCACAGCAAGATCCTTTTTGACCCAGCTCCTAGAGAAATGGAAATAAAAACAAAAATAAACAAATGGGACCTACTGAAACTTAAAAGCTTTTGCACAGCAAAGGAGACCACAAACAAGACGAAAAGACAACCCTCAGAATGGGAGAAAATATTTGCAAACAAAGCAACTGAGAAAGGATTAATCACCAAAATATACAAGCAGCTCATGCAGCTCAATATCAAATAAACAAACAACCCAATCCAAAAATGGGCAGAAGACCTAAATAGACATTTCTCCAAAGAAGATATACAGATTGCCACCAAACACATGAAAGGATGCTCAACATCAGTAATCATTTGAGAAATGCAAATCAAAACTACAATGAGGTATCACTTCACACCAGTCATAATGGCCATCATCAAAAAATCTACAAACAATAAATGCTGGAGAGGGTGTGGAGAAAAGGGAACCCTCATGCACTGTTGGTGGGAATGTAAATTGATACAGCCACTATGGAGAACTGTATGGAGGTCCCTTAAAAAACTAAAAATAGAACTGCCATACGACCCAGCAATCCCACTACTGAGCATATACCCTGAGAAAACCATAATTCAAAGAGTCATGTACCACAATGTTCATTGCAGCTCTATTTACAATAGCCAGGATATGGAAGCACCTAAGCATCCACCAACAGATGAATGGATAAAGAAGATGTGGCACATATATACAATGGAATATTACTCAGCCATAAAAAGAAACGAAATTGAGTTTTTTGTAGTGAGGTGGATGAACCTAGAGTCTGTTATACAGAGTGAAGTAAGTCAGAAAGAGAAAAACAAATACCATATGCTAACACATATATATGGAATCTAAAAAAAAAAAAAAAAGGTTCTGAAGAACCTAGGGGCAGGACAGGAATAAAGACGCAGACATATAGAATGGACTTGAGGACATGGGGAGGGGGAAGTGTAAACTGGGATGGAGAGAGTGGCATGGACTTACATATACTACCAAATGTAAAATAGATAGCTAGTGGGAAGAAGCTGCATAGCACAGGGAGATCAGCTTGGTACTTTGTGACCACCTAGAGGGGTGGGATAGGGAGGGTGGGAAGGAAATGCAAGAGGGAGGGGATATGGGGATATATGTATATGTATAGCTGATTCACTATATTATAAAGCAGAAACTAACACACCATTGTAAAGCAATTATACTCCAATAAAGATGTTAAAAAAATTATTAAAAAAAAGTAATCGATGACTCTTCTATCGTAATGTAGAAAAGTGAGAGTTTTAGCTCTAACTTTAGGCAAGAAATAAAGGCTTAGCTTTTTATATTATCTTTGATAAAATTTAAGAAAAAAAGAGACACAGCAAGAAGGTGTCAGTCTGCAAACCAAGAAGTGGGCTCTCAACAGAACCCAAGAATGCTGGTGCCCTGATTTTGGACTTCCCTGACTTCATAAACTGTGAGAAATAAATTTCTGTTTTTAAGCCAAAATAATAATAATAATAATAAATTTTATTGATCAAGAGTATTCCCATCACCCTTACCATAATGACTGGTCCAGTAACTCAGGTTTAAGCCAATCATCATAAGACATTACCCTTAGCCAAAGTGGAGAATTGAAATTGAACATATTTACTAATTTGGGGCCAACAGACATAGATAGCAACTTGCTAGAGGAGTCTGGGCATGAAGTTTCTTCTCTCTTAAAAGCGATCCACCAAAAGAGATACATTTTTTTTTTCTTTTGGATGTCCTGGTATGGGGGTGAGTTATCTGAAAAAATACTACCTCCATTTTTCCACAATGAAAAATAATAGAGCCTGAGAGTGAAGCAAACAAAGATACCACATATGAGTGAATTATAGGAAAACAGAGACAGTTTCAAGCCAATGCTGAAATTTGAAGCCAGGATGAATCCAATCCTGTGAGTTAATAAACTTTCTTATCATTTAAGCAAGTTTAATTTCCATTTTGTTATTTGCAGTTGAAAATATCATAGATGATACTTGACTATATGTGTTTAGAGTCTGGTTTTAATGAGGATGATTCTTACATTTTTTTGTAAGACATGACAAAAATATATATACATATTATGACAATGTTAAGTAATTTTTTACCTGTATATATCATGACAATGTTAAGTAATTATTTTTTTCTACTCCTAGCCTGATAAGGAGTTTTATTAGCTATACAGTTGACTTTTATAAATGTTTTTTGAAATCTAAATGACCAGGTGGATATTCTCCTTTATTATGTTAATGAAGTGAATAACCATAAGAGATGACCAATGTTGAAAATATCTTGGATTTCTCAAGTAAAATTTACTTGATCATTATATTATTCTTTGATACACTGACTTGTTCATTTATTATTATAATCTTCTGTAATGGGGATACATCTTGTCCACATTTGAAGACATTATTTTGCATTTCTGCACCAGGTTCCGTTAGTTGTTAATCCCTGCCCCTCACTGCTTCTTCCTCCCTGATTTTGTTTGGAGCAGCAATATACCCAACAAAATATAGTTGGTTACTCTTATTCACAGATTCTATATATATAAATTCAAGTGAGTTTGTAATGGTCCAAACACTTACCTTTATTCATGCTGGCTCCCAGACATCTAGAGTACAGCAGGTCCTAGTCGTACCCCCCAGGCAGGTGAGACGGAAGCCAGTCCCCAGGCCATTGAGAAGCTGGAATGTTGGACCCATTCTCCAACTCTTTCCCTTCCCTGAGAAAAGCTGGAATTTGGGGGTTATCATCCTCTTGTTATGTTCTGAGCCAAAGGGAAATGTATGGTAAATGAATGTATACTAGTCCAAACTGTCATCTTTATTCTCAGTGGCTCCCACCTTGGAGCTCTTCCTTTTCAGGGCTCAGATTCGGCCAAGACAGATACCAGTCCCTCAGGCAGCCCCTTGAAATGTCAAAACTTTGGATGTAGGGTGCAGTCCTCTCCTTTCCTGCCCAGGAAGAAGCTGGGAGCTGGGGGGTTTCCTCTAGACCATGGTGCTATGCCAAGAGAAGGGATTATGGTGAGAGGGTGCCGCAAAATTTCCTACCAGCTTTGATGCATCTGGTTTTGAGCTTTTCATGGGATGCAGGAGCCTTTCAGCTGGTGCCTGGATTTCTTGAAAAGGGAAACAGTCTGTGTATTGTTGTTGAAGAGGTTTGTCCATTGGTGGAAGGAAAGTCTGAAGCCTTCAGTTCTGCCATCTTGCTCATGTCCAACACCAACTATTTTTTGAATAATATCAATGATCTCACTAAGTGAGTAATAAGTGAAGCATATGCTTATGATCAAACAGGAATGCTGTGGGTATGTATCAGGGTCTTCTATTCACAAACAGCACAAGTGAACTATGATTAATCACCAATCTAGAATTTATGGAAGGATGTGGGTTAGAAAACAACTATTGAAGGAAAAGACAAAAATGATATTTTAGGAAGAACAATAATAAGGCAGCTCTGCAAATCTAAGTTTATAAATCAATAAATAATCTTTTCACGGTACAGTCATTGGGGCGGGGGGAATCATCAGCTTCACTTGTGTTTTACACAAGATTCAAATTCAAGCGGAACTTCTTCATTTCCTGGCTTAGGTTATTTGCCTGCCTTAATTGACAGTCATACCAAGATTGCTTGTAGTTGAGAAGAGATGGTTCTAAAAGAAGAAAGAGGCACTTTTAGCAAGAGAAGGGAAAAATGCTAAGTGGGCAAAAAACACCAGAAGCCCACTAGACATCTTATGATTTTATTTAAATTTATGAATAACGATATCTTCACTTCTTTCTTTCAAAACTGTCACGTATATTTCTGATTCCAAAACTTCTGTTGTATTTCAGCAGCTTATAGGATAAAATTCCTAAACATTATATTTGAGAATTTTGTTAATCTGAACTCAATTCGTACTTTCCTTCTCATCTCTTGCCTATTTGACCTCGGTGCACTCCTGCCATTATCACCCTGATTACACAGGCCTATTTCACATTTTTCAAATAGAACTTTGTATGTGCTACCGTTTTCCTGGAATGCATTTACCACCACCATCCCCAGCCCTCCACCTTCTCTCCACTTTAACACCTACCCCAACTCAGAATTTAGAAGTTACCATCTCAGGGACGAAAAAACTTAGAGAAGCAAGGTGTATCTGCCAAACACCCCAACACAGATGCTCAACTCCCGACCACTGCATTCTGTATAAGCTTTGTCCAACTTATGCTCTAACATCTTCAGTGATAGAAAATGTATCACTTCTTGAAGCAGCTCATTTCAAATTCTGATAAATTTGACTTCTGGAAACGTCTGGAAGGATAAGGCTAGAAAGATACAACTCATTCTTTAAGGTCTAGCTCATACATCACTTCTTCTATGAAACCTATTCTGACTTCCAGAAGACAATTAATCACTTACCCATATGTACTCCCAAAGTACTTTGCTCCTAATAAGTGCAATCATATTACACTTTACAGTTACTTTTGCCTGCCTTTGTTCCTGATCCTGATTTTGACTTTCTTAAGGATGGGTAGTATGCGTTAACTTTTGCTTTCTAGTGCCTAGCAGTGGAACAAATAGGGGGCAATCAATAAATCTTTGTTGAAGATAGACTAAATTGTACAATGTTTAAAAAAAATTTTTTTTTTTAAAGGGTGAGGGGAGAGTCAGGCTTTTTTTTTTTTTTAATAGTAATCTTTTATTTATTTATTTATTTATTTTTTATATTTATTTTTGGCTGTGTTGGGTCTTCGTTTCTGTGCGAGGGCTTTCTCTAGTTGCAGCAAGCGGGGGCCACTCTTCATCGCGATGCACGGGCCTCTTCACTATCGCGGCCTCTCTTGTTGTGGAGCACAGACTCCAGACGTGCAGGCTCAGTAGTTGTGGCTCACGGGCCTAGTTGCTCCGCGGCATGTGGGATCTTCCTAGACCAGGGCTCGAACCCGTGTCCCCTGCATTAGCAGGCAGACTCTCAACCACTGCACCACCAGGGAAGCCCCTAAAAAAATTTTTTTTAACATCTTTATTGGAGTATCATTGCTTTACAACAGTGTGTTAGTTTCTGCTTTATAACAAAGTGAATCAGCTATACATATACATATATCCCCATATCTCCTCCCTCTTGCGTCTCCCTCCCACCCTCCCTATCCCACCCCTCTAGGTGGTCACAAAGCACTGAGCTGATCTCCCTGTGCTATGTGGCTGCTTCCCACTAGCTATCCATTGTACATTTGGTAGTGTATATAAGTCCATGCCACTCTCTCACTTCGTCCCAGCTTACCCTTCCCCCTCGCATGTCCTCAAGTCCATTCTCTATGTCTGCGGTCAGCGTCTTTATTCCTGTCCTGGCCCTAGGTTTTTCAGAACCAACTTTTTTTTTTTTTTAGTTTCTCTATATATGTGTTAGCATACGGTATTTGTTTTTCTCTTTCGGACTTACTTCATTCTGTATTACAGACTCTATAGGTCCACCCACCTCAGTACAAATAATTCAATTTCATTTCTTTATATGGCTGAGTAATATTCCATTGTATATATGTGCCACATCTTCTTTATCCATTCATCTGTCGATGGACCCTTAGGTTGCTTCCATGTCCTGGCTATTGTAAATAGAGCTGCAGTGAACATTGTGGTACATGACTCTTTTTGAATTATGGTTTTCTCAGGGTATATGCCCAATAGTGGGATTGCTGGGTCATATGGTAATTCTATTTTTAGTTTTTTAAGGAACCGCCATACAGTTCTCCATAGTGGGTGTATCAATTTACATTCCCACCAACAGTGCATGAGGGTTCCCTTTTCTCCACAACCTCTCCAGCACTTATTGTTTGTAGATTTTTTGATGATGGCCATTATGACTGGTGTGAAGTGATATCTCATTGTAGTTTTGATTTGCATTTCTCAAATGATTACTGATGTTGAGCATCTTTTCATGTGTTTGTTGGCAATCTGTATATCTTCTTTGGAGAAATGTCTATTTAGGTCTACTGCCCATTTTTTGGTTGGGTTGTTTGTTTTTTTGATATTGAGCTGCATGAGCTGCTTGTACATTTTGGAGATTAATCCTTTCTCAGTTGCTTTGTTTGCAAATATTTTCTCCCATTCTGAGGGTTGTCTTTTCGTCTTGTTTGTGGTCTCCTTTGCTGTGCAAAAGCTTTTAAGTTTCAGTAGGTCTCATTTGTTTATTTTTGTTTTTATTTCCATTTCTCTAGGAGCTGGGTCAAAAAGGATCTTGCTGTGATTTATGTCACAGAGTGTCCTGCCTATGTTTTCCTCTAAGAGTTTTAAAGTGACCTTACATTTAGGTCTTTAATCCATTTTGATTTTATTTTTGTGTATGGTGTTAGGGAGTGTTCTAATTTCATTCTTTTACATGTAGCTGTCCAGTTTTCCCAGCACCACTTATTGAAGAGGCTGTCCTTTCTCCATTGTATATTCTTGCCTCCTTTATCAAAAATAAGATGACCATATGTGTGTGGGTTTATCTCTGGGCTTTCTATCCTGGTCCATTGATCTACATTTCTTGTTTTGTGCCAGTACCATACTGTCTTGATTACTGTAGCATTGTAGTATAGTCTGAAGTCAGGGAGCCTGATTCCTCCAGCTCAGTTTTTCTTTCTCAAGATTGCTTTGGCTATTTGGGGTCTTTTGTGTCTCCATACAAATTGCAAAATTTTTTGTTCTAGTTCTGTGAAAAATGCCATTGGTAGTTTGATAGTGATTGCACTGAATCTGTAGATTGCTTTGGGTAGTATAGTCATTTTCACAATGTTGATTCTTCCAATCCAAGAACATGATATATCTGTTCATTTGTTTCTATCATCTTTAATTTCTTTCATCAGTGTCTTATAGTTTTCTGCATATAAGTCTTTTTTCTCCTCAGGTAGGTCTATTCCTAGGTATTTTATTCTTTTTGTTGCAATGGTAAATCGGAGTGTTTCCTTAATTTCTCTTTCAGATTCTTCATCATTAGTGTATAGGCATGCAAGAGATTTCTGTGCATTAATTTTGTATCCTGCTACTTTACCAAATTAATTGATTAGCGCTAGTAGCTTTCTGGTAACATCTTTAGGATTCTCTATATATAGTATCATGTCATCTCCAAACAGTAACAGCTTTACTTCATTTCTGATTTGGATTCCTTTTATTTCTTTTTCTTCTCTGATTCCTGTGGCTAAAACTTCCAAAACTATGTTGAATAATAGTGGTGAGAGTGGGCACCTTGTCTTGTTCCTGATCTTAGTGGAAATGGTTTCAGTTATTCACCACTGAGAACGATGTTGGCTGTGGGTTTGTCGTATATGGCCTTCATTATGTTGAGGTAAGTTCCCTCTATGCCTACTTTATGGAGGGTTTTTATCATAAATGGGTGTTGAATTTTGTTGAAAGCTTTTTCTGCATCTATTGAGATGATCGTATGGTTTCTGTCCTTCAGTTTGTTAATATGGCGTATCACATTGATTGATTTGCATATATTGAAGAATCCTTGCATTCCTGGGATAAACCCCACTTGATCATGGTGTATGATCCTTTTAATGTGCTGTTGGATTCTGTTGGCTAGTATTTTGTTGAGAATTTTTGCATGTATGTTCCTCAGTGATATTGGCCAGTAGTTTTCTTTCTTAGTGACATCTTTGTCTCATTTTGGTATCAGGCTGATGGTGGTCTCATAGAATGAGTTTGGGAGTGTTCCTTCCTCTGCTATATTTTGGAAGAGTTTTGAGAAGATAGGTGTTAGCTCTTCTCTAAATGTTTGATAGAAATCGCCTGTGAAGCCATCTAGTCCTGGGCTTTTGTTTGTTGGAAGATTTTTAATCACAGTCTCAATTTCAGGGCTTGTGATTGGACTGTATATTTTCTATTTCTTCCTGGTTCAGTCTTGGAAGTTTGTGGTTTTCTAAGAATTTGTCCATTTCTTCCGGGTTGTCCATTTTATTGGCATATAGTTGCTTGTAGTAATCTCTCATGATCCTTTGTATTTCTGCAATGTCAGTTGTTACTTCTCCTTTTTCATTTCTATTGATTTGAATCTTCTCCCTGTTTTTCTTGATGAGTTTGGTGAATGGTGTATCAATTTTGTTTATCTTCTCTAAGAACCAGCTTTTATTTTTATTGATCTTTGCTATTGTTTCCTTTATTTCTTTTTCATTTATTTCGGATCTGATCTTTATGATTTCTTTTCTTCTGCTAACTTTGGGGGTTTTTTCTTCTTCTTTCTGTAATTGCTTTAGGTGCAAAGTTAGGTTGTTTATTTGAGATGTTTCTTATTTATTGAGGTAGGATTCTATTGCTATAAACTTCCCTCTTAGAACTGCTTTTGCTGCATCCCATAGATTTTGGGTCATCGTGTTTTCATTGTCATTTGTTTCTAGGTATTTTTTGATTTCCTCTGATTTCTTCAGTGATCTCTTGGTTATTAAGTAGTGTACTGTTTAGCCTCCATGTGTTTGTATTTTTTACAGGTTTTTTCTGGTAATTGATATCTAGTTTCATAGCGTGTGGCCGGAAAAGATACTTGATACGATTTCAATTTTCTTAAATTTACCGAGGCTTGATTTGTGACCCAAGATATGATCTATCCTGGAGAATGTTCCATGAGCACTTGAGAAGAAAGTGTATTCTGTTGTTTTTGGATGGAATGTCCTATAAATATCAATTAAATCTCTCTGGTCTATTGTGTCATTTAAAGCTTCTGTTTCCTTATTTATTTTCATTTTGGATGATCTGTCCATTGGTGTCCATTTTGGATGATTTGTCCGTTGTAAAGTCCCCTACAATTATTGTGTTACTGTCGATTTCCCCTTTTATGGCTGTTAGCATTTGCCTTATGTATTGAGGTGCTCCTATGTTGGGTGCATAAATATTTACCATTGTTATATCTTCTTCTTGGATTGATCCCTTACCATTATGTAGTGTCCTTCTTTGTCTCTTTTAGTAGTCTTTATTTTAAAGTCTATTTTGTCTGATATGAGAATTGCTACTCCAGCTTTCTTTTAATTTCCATTTGCATGGAATATCTTTTTCCATCCCCTCACTTTCAGTCTCTATATGTCCCCAGGTTTGAAGTGGGTCTCTTGTAGACAGCATATATACGGGTCTTGTTTCTGTATCCATTCAACCAGTCTATGTCTTTTGGAAGGAGCAGTTAATCCATTTACATTTAAGGTAATTATCGATATGTATGTTCCTGTTAGCATTTTCTTAATTGTTTTGGGTTTGTTATTGTAGGTCATTCGTTCTCTTGTGTTTCCTGCCTAGAGAAGTTCCTTTAGCATTTGTTGTAAGGCTGGTATGGTGGTGCTGAATTCTCATAGCTTTTGCTTGTCTGTAAAGGTTTTAATTTCTCTGTTGAATCTGAATGAGATCCTTGCTGGGTAAAGTAGTCTTGGTTGTAGGTTTTTCCATTTCATCATTTTAAATATGTCCTGCCACTTCCTTCTGGCTTGCAGAGTTTCTGCTGAAAGATCAGCTGTTAAGCTTATAGGGATTCCCTTGTATGTTATTTATTTTCCCCTTGCTGCTTTTAATATTTTTTCTTTATATGTAATTTTCAATAGTTTGATTAATATGTGTCTTGGCATGTTTCTCCTTGGATTTATCCTATATGGGACTCTCTGCCCTTCCTGGACTTGATTGACCATTTCCTTTCCCATATTAGGGAAGTTTTCAACTATAATCTCTTCAAATATTTTCTCAGACCCTTTCATTTTCTCTTCTTCTTCTGGGACCCCTATAATTCGAATATTGGTGTGTTTAGTGTTGTCCCAGAAGTCTCTGAGACTGTACTCAATTCCTTTCATTCTTTTCTCTTTATTCTGCTCTGCAATAGTTATTTCCACTATTTTATCTTCCAGGTCACTTATCCGTTCTACTGCCTCAGTTATTTTGCTATTGATTCCTTCTAGAGAATTTTTAATTTCACTTATTGTGTTGCTCATCATTGTTAGTTTGCTCTTTAGTTCTTCTAGGTCCCTGTTAAACATTTCTTGTATTTCTCCATTCTATTTCCAAGATTTTGGATCTTCTTTACTATCATTACTCTGAATTCTTTTTCAGGTAGACTGCCTATTTCTTCATTTGTTTGTTCTGGTGGGTTTTTATCTTGCTCCTTCATCTGCTGTGTGTTTCTCTGTCTTCTCATTTTGTTTAAATTACTGTGTTTGTGGTCTCCTTTTCTCAGGCTGCAGGTTCGTAGTTCCTGTTGTTTTTGGTGTCTGCCACCCGTGGCTAAGGTTGGTTCAGTGGGTTGTGTAGGCTTCCTGGTGGAGGGGACTAGTACCTGTGTTCCAGTGGATAAGGCTGGATCTTGTCTTTCTGGTGTGCAGAACCATGTCCGGTGGTGTGTTTTGGGGTGTATGTGACCTTATAATTATTTTAGGCAGCCTCTCTGCTAATGGTGGGGTTGTGTTCCTATCTTGCTAGTTGATTGGCATAGGGTGTCCAGCACTGTAGCTTGCTGGTCGTTGAGTGGAACTTGGTCTTAGCATTGAGATGGAGATCTCTGGGGGAGCTTTCGCCATTTGATATTACATGGAGCAGGGAGGTCTCTGGTGAACCAATGTCCTGAACTCGGCTCTCCCACCTCAGAGGCACAGGCCTGACACTCGGTCGGAGCAGCAAGACCCTGTCAGCCACATGGCTCAGAAGAAAAGGGAGAAAAAAACAAAAGAAAGAAAAAACATAAAATAAAATAAAGTTATTAAAATAAATAATAATTATTTAAAAAATTTTAATAATTAAAAGTAAAAAAAAAAAAAACAGAAGAGAGCAATGAAACCAAAAATCAAATCCACCAATGATTACAAACACTGAAAACTATATTAAAAAAAAAAAGACAGAATCCTAGGACAAATTGTAAAAGCAAAGCTATACAGATAAAATCACACAAAGAAACGTACTCATACACACTCACAAAAAGAGTAAAAGGAAAAAATATATATGTTGTTGCTCCCAAAGTCGACCGCCTCAATTTTGGCATGATTTGTTGTCTATTCAGGTATTCCACAGATGCAGGGTACATCAAGTTGATTGTGGAGATTTAATCCACTGCTCCTGAGACTGCTGGGAGAGATTTCCCTTTCTCTTCTTTATTCGCACAGTTCCTGGTGTTTAGCTTTGAATTTGGCACCACCTCTGTGTGTAGGTCACCTGCAGGCATCTGCTCATTGCTCAGGCAGGACATGGTTAAAGTAGCAGATAACTGGGGGCTCTGGCTCACTCAGGCTGGGGGGAGGGAGGGGTACAGAATGAGGGGCAAGCCTGTGGTGTTAGAGGCTGGCGTGACATTGCAACAGCCTGAGGCGCACCATGTGTTTTCCCGGGGAAGTTGTCCCTGGATCACGGGACCCTGGCAGTCGCGAGGTGCACAGGCTCCCAGGAGGGGAGGTGTGGATAGTGACCTCTGCTTGCACACAGGCTTCTTGATGGCTGCAGCAGCAGCCTTAGCATCTCATGCCCATCTCTGGTGTCCGCCTTGATAGACGTGGCTCGTGCCCGTCTCTGGAGTTCGTTTGCATGGTGCTCTGAATCCCCTTTCCTCGCGCACCCCGAAACAATGGTCTCTTGCCTCTTAGGCAGTTCCAGACTTTTTCCTGGACTCCCTCCCAGCTAGCTGTGGTGCATTAGCCCCCTTCAGCCTGTGTTCACGCAGCCAACCCCATCCTCTCCCTGGGATCTGACCTCCGAAGCCCGAGCCTCAGCTCTCAGCCCCTACCCGCCCGGGCGGGTGAGCAGGTAAGCCTGTCAGGCTGGTGAGTGCTGGTCAGCACCGATCCTCTGTGCGGAAATCTCTCCACTTTGCCCTCTGCACCCCTGTTGCTGCGCTCTCCTCTGTGGCTCCGAAGCTTCCCCCCACCCACTCCCCGTCTCTGCCCGCGAAGGGACTTCTTAGTGTGTGGAAACTTGTCCTCCTTCACAGCTCCCTGCCAGAGGTGCAGGTCCTGTCCCTATTCTTTTGTCTCTGTTTTTCCTTTTTTCTTTTGCCCTACCCAGGTACGTGGGGAGTTTCTTGCCTTTTGGGAAGTCTGAGGTCTTCTGCCAGCGTTCAGTAGGCGTTCTGTAGGAGTTGTTCCACATGTAGATGTATTTCTGATATATTTGTGGGGAGGAAGGTGTCTCTACGTCTTACTCCTCCGCCATCTTGAAGGTCTCACCCCCAAATTTTTATGTTAGTAGTTTCACATGAGAAAATTTCAAAAAAATAGGCAGTATAATACAATAGATTTTATAACTGTAAGCACTGCAATATAAACTTACTCCTGTGTGGTCCCAAAGTATTTTGCTCATATGAATCTAATTGCACTTGTTACAATCTATTACTTATGTCTGCCTTTGCTTCCCCAACTGCAGTGCTTACAGGCAACATATAAAATCTATTGTATTGCTTATCTCATTCAAATATTCTCATATGTATATTTACAGAATCTTTTGATTTTGTTCCTAACCAAGCTCACTTATCTATTTAAAATTTAGAAACAAATATTTTACTATACAACTGTGACTAATGTAACAATAGTGCTCAATCTTGTTATTAGAGCCAAAAACAGCAAGAAAACATTAATTCCTCATTCTTACTTATTCCAGCTCATTTACATTTGTTGTGTTTAGGTTTAGTTGGTTGATTAATTGAGTAAACTTTTGGCTGCAATAATAAAAGTCAGAATAACAATAGATTAATCCACATAGAAATTTAATTCTCTCTTACATACAGTCAGAGCAAAAAATATTCCTGGTGTGATACAGTGGCTGTATCAGGCTCTATCAGTGCAAGGGTCCCAGCCTCCTTCTATCTTGCTGGTCTGCTACACTCAGTGTGCCGCTTCCATTAGAAATTCCACTCCTAAAAGGGAACCCTCTTGCACTGTTGATGGGAATGTAAATTGATACAGCCACTATGGAGAACAGTATGGAGGTTCCTTAAAAAACTAAAAATAGAATTACCATATGACCCAGAAATCCCACTATTGGGCATATAAACAGAGAAAACCATAATTCAAAAAGACACATGCACCCCAATGTCCATTGCAGCACTATTTACAATAGCCAGGTGATGGAAGCAACCTAAATGCCCATCAATAGACGAATGGATAAAGAAGATGTGGTACGTATATACAATGGAATATTACTCAGCCATAAAAAAGGAATGAAATTTGGTCATTTGTAGAGACATGGATGGACCTAGAGACTGTCATACAGAGTGAAGTAAGTCAGAAAGAGAAAAATAAATATTGTATATTAACACATATATGTGAAACCTAGAAAAATGGTACAGGTGAACCAGTTTGCAGGGCAGAAATAGAGACACAGATGTAGAGAACAAACGTATGGACACCAAGGGGGGAAAGTGGCGGGGGACGGTGATATGATGAATTGGGAGATTGGGACTGACATATATACACTAATATGTATAAAATGGATAACTAATAAGAACCTGCTGTATAAAAAAATAAATGAAATTAAATTAAAAAATTTAAAAAAAAAAACCACTCCTTTTTGATATCAGCATTCCAGCTAGCAAGTCTGCGAGAGGCAAAAATATAGGGCATCACTTTGCCTCCTAAGGCATGGCCTGAAAGTCATCCATGTCACATTCTCTCAAATCCCATTGCTTAGAAGGTAGTCACATGGCTATACCTAAATGCAGGGAAGGCTGGGAAATAACGTCTTCAGCTGTCACGTATGTATTCTTAACATTGAAAGGGTGGGAATGGAAATGTAAGACAACTAGCAGTGTCTGCTGAAGTTGGGTTCATTCTCATTTTGTTACCATCCTGATGTCAAATGGTAATATACAGCAAATATCAATATAATGTCTAATTCCTTTGCTTATTGGAAGAAGAGAACACCAATCTTTTTGGCAAATCATGTGATCTTCTAAGAGCTTCTTTTTAAAATATTTAATTAATTAATTAATTAATTTTATTCTTGGCTGTGTCTGGTCTTAGTTGTGGCATGCAGGATATTCATTGTGGCACGTGGGCTCTTAGTTGTGGCACGTGGGCTTCTCTCTAGTTGTGGTGTGCGGGTTTTCTCTCTCTAGTAGACACGCGGGCTCAGTAGTTGTGGCGTGCGGGCTTAGTTGCCCTGCAGCATGTGGGATCTTAGTTCCCCTACCAGGGTTCGAACCCATGTCCCCTGCATTGGAAGGTAGACTGTTCACCACTGGACCACCAGGGAAGTCCCTAAGAGCTTCTTATAGTTGGAAGTTATACAAAATCTGGCATACTAACGGTGCTGACATACTGTCATTTAGCTATTTGCAGGACAACATTTACATGCAGTAGTAATATTTTATTTTTTTTATTGACTGGTGTATAATAATAAAAGTATAATATAATATACTTTATATTATAAAATAGGCCGTTAATACTGGTATTATCCTAAAATTTAAAACTTCCTTTCCTCACCTCTACCCCAGTTTTTTCTGTTTTGTTCCCACTACATTTCTATTATTACATTTTTAACACATGCCTAGTACATAAAATAACAGTATAGGTTTATACTGTTTAAAGAATACTTAAAAAAGTATTGTTACCATTTAACAGTATTTATTATAATTATTATAGTAAACAGCTACCTCTCATATAGTCTCTGAAAAAAAACCAGTCTCACATAAATTTCTTCTTATTGAATGCATTAGTAGGCAAAAAAAAATATTTGAGGGGACCCTTGGGAGTACACAGGAAACAAGGAAAAGTAACTTAAGAAAACTTGAAAAACATGCAAAACACAAGTATAGCAGGATAAGGACTCCTACATCCCCCAACCCTGCTGAATAGAATAGAATGTTTCTAATATTTCCATGCCCTATCTTTCTTCTTAAACTGCCCTCAGATACACTTCCTCCAAAACCATTTCTCCATCATCACTACGTTCCTCCCATTTCTGTGACTAACTGGAATAGATGATTTTCTCCTCTCTCTACTATTCCACATGAAAGAATAAGAATGCACACAGACTACTGAAGCAAGAAAATATAAACTCATAAATAATGTAATATAGTTACACATTAATAAGATTGATTTTCCTGAGGGACACTGAGAAAGCAGGTTGTTAGTATATAGTCTCACCATGTGTGTATTTATTTACATCTATTTTTTTCTTATAAAAATAATAAATCTTCAAGGTGGGCAAAATCAAACAGTACAGAAATATGTCATAGAGAGTGAAAATTCATTAATATTGATAATGACCTTTGAAAACTGCATCCTATATTGTCTTAATGATAACCCAGAACCCTTAAGAAACATTTCAATTATTCCTCTGTGTAACAAGGCAGATAATTATACAATAAATATATGATCTCAAATATTAGTTACATTCTAATATCTGGGAAATCAGTATGTGTGTGTGTGTGTGTCTGTGTGTGAGTTTGGTTCCTGAAATTGCTAAATAAATAAATCATTCTTGAATCAGTAAATAATAGATAATTATTAGTGTGTGATTTTACATGATATATTCATATAAAGATAATGCTCAGTATTGGTGTGGATAATATGAAATATTCACACCCTCTTTGTGAGCATATATAGGGGTATGCTTTTTCTGGAGTACAATCTGTCAAAAAGCATCAAAAGCTAGAGCATATTCTTATACTGTGTGAATGACTAAGAAATTACATTTATAAGAATTTATTTTTTTTAATATGTATTTATTTATTTATTTGGTTGTGCCGGGTCTCAGTTGAGGCAGGCGGACTCCTTAATTGTGGCTCGCCAGCTTACAGGGATTTATTTTAAGAAAATAATTAGAGGTGTGCTCAAAGACCTATGTCTTTGAGGTATTTGTACTAGTAAATGCCATTTCATTGTGGTATTTGTAGTAGTAAAAATTTTAAACATGCTAAATTTCAAACAAAGGGAGATGGCCAAAGAAATATAGTTGATCTAACTAATGAAAAACCAGAAATTCATTAAAAATCACAATCTCATAAGCTTTATAATATTGGAAAACATCAAATGAAACAAAAGTAGTGTAAAGTTGATTATACAGTGTCATAGCAATTTATTTGTGCATATTTATATGCATATAAATTGAACAGAAAATTTAAAAAAAAATTAACAGCATTTAAACTTTCTTTTGTTATGTTTCTGTATTTTTCAACATTTTCTAACTTTTTATTTATAAATTATACATCAAAAAGAGCCATTATGTGTATAGTTCCCCTAAGATCTTTTTCATCCCATTGAGTGCTATTATGTTGTAATAGAGAATAGAACATGCTGGTATCTATGAGACAGGAGTGTAAGTGATTGGTGTAACGTCTGTACAAGGCTTAGTAGATGGGCCCCCACTGTGCAGAAATAAAAGAGGTACCATTAATTTTGTAGTTGATGTGAAAATTGCCCTTGAGTTTATACAGTGCACAACTCACATGGTTATATTAGGAAGCCATTACATTAGGTAGGAGAATAAGAAGTGATAAGAATGAGGAGGATACAGAAAATCTCTTGTTATTAACATTTAGCCTCTGTATCAGAAGGGATGGGTGTATTCTAATTCAGGATTCATTAAACTATGACCAACTCAGGCCCATCACATTTTGTAAAAAAAAAAAAAGTTTTATTGGAACACAGAATGCTCATTTGTTTATCTCTTGCCTATTGCTACTTTTACACTACAACAAAAGAGCTGAGTATTTGTGAGGGTATAGCCTGCAAAGCCGAAATCCTCACTATGTTATTCTAGACGGAAAAGGTTTGCCAACCCCTGCTCAAAGTATACTGCAATCATGAAAACAAATCAACAACAAAAAAACAAGTAAATGAAAATCTCAAAAAGTATAGTAGTTATTATACTGCCCAACAATATTTTTTGTTCTCCTTTCCATCAGGAGGATTGCACTTTCTTGACCTCTTGAATTTAGGCAAGGCTATAGGACTTGCTTTAGCAATAAAATGTGACCAGAGCACCATGAATCACTTCCTGGTTGAAGTATTAAAGATATAATAAGGTATAAATAAAAGTATGTATTCCCATCCTCTATCGCATTCTACTGCTATAGTTATTAAAGATCTGATGAAGTAGAGGTGTAATCTAGGATGCTGAACCCCACCATGTAGAACAATTGCCTTGGAGACAGCTGCCTGGAAAGCTGCCAACCCCAGCAGAAATTGAGAAAGAAACAAATCTTTGATGTTTTAAGCCACTGAGATTTGGGGCTGTTTATTACCATAATATTTACCCAGCTTATTGTGACTGATACAGAGAGTAACGTTTTGTTTTAAACCATGTATTAACGGTTAATAGATTCACAATAAAATACCAGGCAACCGTTTCTTCAACTGCCTTAGCGTGTGAACATGATAGATATAGAATAGAATTCCTCAATGAAATTTGTGACTACTATCTTAAATGCAGCTAAAATTTTAAGAAATGAGAAAGTGTATATATTCTTACTAATACTCCCATACCAACATATTTTAGAGTTGGCAAACCATTACAGAATTAAGATAGTTTGTCAAAGAATTATAGTCACAAGAAAGAAATAATAATTAAAATTAGATATATATCATCAAAAATAAATATTTGTTATAATGCTGTTTAAATTATTAGCTATTTAGTCCTACCTCAGGTTTAAGAAAAACTCTACTTTTCATAATTCTATGATTTTTATTTTTATTTTTTTACCATTACCATTTGTGCTATAGCAAAACAGCAAATTGACTGGAGCTAGTAGCTCATTATTTTAACAATGATGAAGTTCACAATATTGTTTGTTCCTTTTGAACTGTAGCACAAAAGAAAATGGGTTTTAAAAACTGAAGTTTGAATTAGGTGGAACTTTTTGTTTTTGTTTAATGGTATCAGTGCTGGGTTAATTAAGCTCACAAGCCTGGGCTTTTCATAGCAGTCATTAATTTTCCATGAGGTTGAAATTGAGATAGTGTGGAAGATTTCACCATCATGTCATACTAAATATTTGAATGCAGTTTGACCAAATTTCTCCAGCATATAATCTTCTTATCCCCCCAAAACAGCTAAAGCATCATTTGTGAATATGAAAAATTTCCCAATCATTTAAATTTAGGATTCATAGCTTTTCATGTAACCTAAGTTTCTAGGCTCTCTTAGATAAATGGAAATAAAAAGTGTTGACAGAAGGAAAAAACTTTAAATTCTGACATTTGATAAGTCTTGAGGAAATGTATCCTGTATCTATTTCCCTTTTTGTAAAAAGGATTATGGTGTGCTTTCCATTTAGAAAGTATTAAAAACATAACTTGTATTTAAAAAATCACAGGGAGTGAAATAAGTTATACATGCATACACATATATACACACACATACATATAATCTACAGATGATAATTGATAACTATTTAAAAATGAATTTATAGTAATTACATTTTAAAACATATGAAAAGTTGATAAGGGAAATAATTTGGGCAGAGCACACTTCAAACGAGATAACCTCATCATAAAATTTCTATCATCATTAATATTCTCCCTCAACGGTTGTAGCATGTTTGTTTTATAAATTGAGTCACAAAGGATTCTTTTTTCAAGCTCAAATTGGTAAAACTATTTGGAGCATGAAAGAAAAGATCAAAAGGGCCAGCTGGGAACAAAGCACAGTGATCAGAATTCAGGATAACCTACAACACATAATAATCCTAATTACCAGTCTTTAATTACACCAAATACACTGAATAAGTTTCATACTTCCCATCTTCCTGGCTATTGGGCTGAGAGTGTTTTGATTTTGCCTGACCCCAGGAGGGTCAAGGAGGCAATTGCATTGAGTGATTTTTTTCTCTAAAGAAAAAGCCAATGTTAATTTCCACCTGTGTTAAATTTGGTCAACATTACGCAATGTTACTATTTCCCTGATAACCTTAGGTTTCTTCTAAAACAGTTTTTTTGTTTGTTCTGTGATTTTTTTTGTTTTTGTTTTTGTTTTGGTGTATAAGCAGGCCTGATTTTTTTAGTTGCACTTTTCAATTTTAGGCTTTATTTTTTTTCATTTGCTTGATTTTTCATAGATTTCTAGAACATTAATATACTGCAGTATAGCATTTAACACCTGTTTGCTAGACCTTACCTGCACTCTCACAGAGATGGAACTCCGGTGTCTTAGTCCATTTGGGCTGCTATAGTAGAATATCATATATGACTGTCTTCTTGCTGTGTTCTCACATGGCAGGAGAGGTAAGAGAGCTCTGTAGGATCTTTTCAGAAGGGCACTAATCCAATTCATGATAGCTCCATCCTCATGACCTAATCACCTGTCATAAGCCCTACCTCCAAATACCATCACATTGGGGATTAGGTTTCAACATATGAGCACCCATCTCTTGCAGGTACCAGTGGCCCGCCTTTGAAACCACCTTGAGCCCCTACCCCAGACCTTACACTCTGGGTCTGTGATAGGAGTAGCAGCTCTGATGATCTCCAAATCATCTTCAGCCTCATTCTTCCATTGTCTTAAAGAATAGTTCAAGCTTTCTTGAGATGTCTAATTCATACTAATCGTATCAGATGGTTGCTTGGCCACATCCTCAGTGTTTTCATTCTTTGTAATATGAATAGGCTGAGCATTTTCCAAATCTTTAACTTCTGCTTCCTTTTTTGCATTAAATTAACAACTCTATCTTTACATTAATTCTCTCTTCTCTCATTTTACTATAAGCAGTCAGGATGAACAAAGCCACATCTTCAACACTTTACTTAGAAATAGCTTCAACAAAATATTCATTTTTATCACTTGTAAGGTCCACCTTCCACAAAACACTAGACCACGAACTCAATTCAGCCAAATTCTTTGCCAATTTACAACAAGGATTGCCTTTTCTCCATTGTCCAATAACATGTTCCTCATTTCTTTCTGAGACCTCTTCATAATGGCCTTTACTGTCCGTATTTTTATCAACATTTCTGTTCAGGATTATTTAAGTATTTTCTAAAAAGGTTGAGACTTTCTCTACAGCTCCCCTCTTTTCTGTGTGAGCTCTCACCAGAATTGACTTTAAAGGTCCTTTCATGGCAATGTAGGTTTTTTTTAGAATGAGCCTTAAATCTCTTTCAGACTCTACTCATTACCCAGTTCCAAAGCTGCTTCCACATTTTTAGTTATTTATTATAGCAGCACCCTACTGCTGGTACCAATTTCTGTCATGGTTGGTTTGGGCTGCTATAATGGAATGGGTAGCTTATAAACAACAGAAGTTTTTTCCTTAGAGTTCTGGAGGATGGGAAGTCTAAGAACAAGGAGTCAGCTTATTCAGTGTCTGATGAGAACCCATTTCCTGGTTCATAGACAACATCTTCTCCCTATGTCCTCACATGGCAGAGGGGGTAGCGGAGCTCTCTGGGGTCCCTTTTATAAGGGCACTGATCTCTTTGATGAGAGCTCCACTCTCATGACCTAATCACTTCCCAAAGGCCTTACCTCCAAATATCATCACACGGTTTCAACATATGAATTTAGAGGGGAAACAACATTCAGTCTAAAGCACTCTGTAACTATGTTTATGCTCTGTGGTCCTAGTTATTTTTCCTCAGCCCTGGAATGTTGATAGGAGATATGGAAATGTTGAGTGGCATTGGGAGTTTAATTTTACTAACAGTTAAGCTGTTAAGGGGTGGCTAACTCCTGCCATTGAGATCTCAGGGAGCTCTTTTTGGTAGAAAACTTTCTAAGGCAATTTTTTCGCTTGGATTCTCTAAGACAGTCCAATGTCCTGTATAAAAATAGTTTTTGTTTGTTGCCTGTTTGTTTTGTTTAAGTCAATACAAAGTAATGTCTGTTCTTTCAGAAATTCCAGTACCAAAGTAATACCATAGGATTGACCTTGGTGATTCAACATAAATATCATCAATGTTGAAATTGCCATATACGGTTTCAAAACACAAATTTATTATTCAACATGAGACACAATGTCTTATCTGAGGAAGAGATACATTTTGCTTTTTGATGCCTTTGTCTAAACAGAGCCTTCTTACTAATGTCCCAAAATGTCAATCTATTTTATTTTAAGTAATACAGTCTTGGAGGAATAACACAAATTTTAATGAAAATATTACAAGCAGTACATGTAAATTCTAGTAACAATTAATGACATTTCTTAATATCGTGGTAACATTGTTCCTCTATGTGACTGTAGGAAACTAGCTAACAATGTGTGACAGCTACTGCTGAACTTATTCAGACTGAAAATATGTTTAAGTAGCTTTCTCTTCTAGTATAGAGAAGATATCTGGGAAAGCAATCTTTTTCATTTTAATTCTGATAACTTGGTGACTTGGCATGTGTCCAACTCTGATTTTTTAAAACTGGATTGAAACCAGGTTACTGTATGTCAGTCTTCCCTGTGAATTATTTATAAGAGTAAGAAAGAGCCAACACTTGATCTCCTAAGGAACATTAACACATGGGGGATATAACAGTCTTACAAAAGAAAACGAGGGTTTGAAAGGAATAAAGCTTATGACTAGTGAACTCTGAGAACATAAAGTACTTTGAAACCAAAAATATATCCAATACAACAAAACCAAGACCTTAGTAAAAGAAAACCATAATCTGCTTCTGATCTAAGAATGTATTATACATTTTCCTCAGTGAGAGAGACAAGGTACCCTTTATTATCAGGAAAATTCTATTTTTTTCCTTCCCCAAAGCCTAATAAGACTGTGTTGAATATTGTCTGAACCTACGATTCTTTATATAAATATTGCTTTTAAGAATGCCATGACAGTTACAAGTGTTTCTTTTTGGTGCTTTAAGGGGGAACTTCTTAGTTCACGTGACAAAACTGTATCTTCTGGTATAAAAGCTTTCTCTAGCTTTTTAATCTAGCTTTCCACAGTGTTTAGTGTTACATGTTTACCGTCTCTTCAATGTCTGTAGGAAAATGTCAAATTTATCATGCAAGGTTGTAATATAAGTAAATATGTATTATATATAGTCTAATATAAGTAAAGGATCTGTTAATTTACCATTAAAAAAAAAGAATGCCATGAATTGCTTTGAAATAAAATTGTTAAATTAGGAAAGTAAAATCAGCCACTGCCCGATTTAGTTTCACGTCTTTTTTTTTTTTTTTTTGGTCGCACTGTGCAGCAGGCGGGATCTTAGTTCCCCGACCAGGGTTCGAACCCGTGCCCCCTGCAGTGGAAGCATGGGGTCTTAACCACTGGACTGCCAGGGAAGTCCCCACATCTCTCTTATTGTTTTTCCAGGACACCAATTGGTGGCCCCTGATGCTATGAGGGGGAGTTTCTAGAGGTCAGCAACCATTTCTTGGTCATCTCTTTAATGTTTATTTGAGTGCACTTTCCCATGAATATTTTTTAAATGATGAATAGAAATTGAAACTTATTTCTTTGGTTGAGGGAGGGAAATCTTGTTGGCAAAGGCCAAAAGAGGAAGACACATTAAAGTGAATGAACACTCACATTAGCTCTTTCTACATAAGCCTTAACCACTTGAAAGAAAATTTTCAAGCCCGACTAAGTCTCAGGCGTTGAGAACAAATCTATTAGCTGTACCAAAAAACAAGAAGGGAAATAAAAAGAAGGGCAATTTAATTAAAGGAAATAATAAATATGGAAAAATGAAGAGGAATAAATCTATTGTAATTTAAGTTTCTGATTTTTAAAGTTACTTCAGAAAGGGGGTGAGGCACAACAACTGACTTCAACCCCAGCCAGTTACAAACATTTTTGTAAATTGCTTCCTCTGTATTATGTTGGCCTGAATATGCTTTATATCCAGCTACTTTTTAGCGGGCCTAGTGACTTTGTTGGAAGGATGTAAGCAAGACAAATATTGTGTAATGATTGGAGAGGGTCATCAATTCTTGGAGAAAATTAATGAGAATAATTTGAACAGGAGAAAAACGGTGATGATAATTCCTTTTTGTACAGCCTTTGGAAACTATCTTTGACATATTTTGAGGCTTCTAGCTTTTAAAATAAGACCAAAGTATTAAAAATGATATAGAAATGTGCCTGAACTTGTAATTATTAGGTGATGAAGAGCTGTTTTTAAAGGTTTGATTTTCAGAGGCTGGACAAAAGGAAGACAACTAAAAGGAAGTATTAAAGCTACTATTATAACTGCTAGTAAATGTTTTATAGCAAATAGTTCAGTAAAACAAAATAGTTTTTAAAACTTATTGTGGTACATAGAGAGATAAATAGAACCATTAGCTCAATACTGACAGTGTCAGCGGAGGAACACGGCAACAACAAACACAGATAGTTTTAGTAAAATGAATGTCTGCTTTTAAACCTTGCCATGGATGCTAAAAGAAAATTATTTGGTAGAAGTGTGTAAATGAGTATGTTATTGGTAGGAAAAATTATATGTAAAAATTATGTATGTATATATATATATTATTGTGTCCTTATGCCTTAGATGACAGTGGTATAAATCAGGAGATCATCTGATTATATGATTACATATTGACTGGAAAATTGTTTTTATAATTGTAGAAAAGGTAGAAAAGTGTAAAGAAGTACTTTCCTAAGCTTTTGTTCTCTAGTTGAATCTATTCTGAAGGAGACCTAACACCCCAGATTATATAAGGCTGCTTTGACATGAAGGAGCAAAGGCAGTATACCTTTCTTTTTAGAAAATGAGTATTACCTCCTATTATATTTATATCAGACTTAATTTACTCTATAACCATTAACACCAATATAGATGGAAAATACAATTAAATGGAAACACTTTGAACTTCAGCAATTATATGATGTTTGAAAATATTCTACATTCAAAATGTTACTGACAGCAAGTTATTGGTTATTCTCTAGGTAGACCATTCATTGAGAAGGGGAGATAAAAAGTGTTTATACACAATTTTTCCAAGAGGTATTTATAATCATTGGTTAGCATCAAAAATCGCAGTTATTTAAATTGGAAACTTTGGTCTTTATCCAGTTGTAGTAAATTAAATCTTCACTGATACAGGAGAAAAGTATGGTTTAATTTTATACATTTTTTTTTTTCAAATTCAATTTAGTACTACCTAAATGTACTTTTCCATATAACTTTCTCATAAAGAGCACAATTTTCACTCTGAAGGAGAAAAAAATAGTTCAGTGAACAAATTCAAGAACCCTTTATTTCTGGCTTGAATTATGGGAAAATAAATCTAGAAATGTTGACTGTTGATTAAAATCATTATAACTATCCAAGATTAAAGCAGTATTATTCGAAAATAAAATCTATGGATCAATAATAATTTTGAAAACATTATTGCTAAAGGCAGGTTCATCCATATGTGTGATTAAAGATAAAAAGAGTTTGAAATTCACCTCTAATTTCTCAGTGAAGTAGACAGTCAGAAAGTTTGTTCATAATATTTACAAGTAGATTTTTAAAGTTTAGATTTGGTATATAATCTTAAATAAAATACTCTCAATTTTATGCTTAACCTCATGCCATAAAGTGAACATGAGACTTTGTACTACCCTGGATAAATTTTAGGACCATTTTATTTTATAAATACTTAAAATTGAAATGATCCTATATCTACTAACCCTTGATTTTTTTACTGTACTTTGTCCCCCACCTTACTCTTCCTATTAATTCATTCATTCACTCATTCATTCATCATTCATTCATCTCTTTGCCTGATTCTCCCCAAGAATGGAAGTTTTACAAGAAGGACATTGTTTGCTTTTTTCACTCCATGTATATCCATTTTCTGGAAATTTTCCTGGTCTCATAATTGGCGCTTGATTATCATTTGTTCACAAAAAGACATTAATTCCTAACTCTTTTGAAGTTTTGACCTAAAATTTCCTTGCTTTCACCTAAGAATCTTATCTCTACATCCATATTTTAGCATCTGTGGTGTGCTGGTCAGTGTTTAAAAACTGACTCTCCGGGCTTCCCTGGTGGCGCAGTGGTTAAGAATCTGCCTGCCAATGCAGGGGACACGGGTTCGAGCCCTGGTCTGGGAAGATCCCACATGCCGTGGAGCAACTAAACCCGTGAGCCACAGCTACTGAGCCTGCGCGTCTGGAGCCTGTGCTCCGCAACGGGAGAGGCCGCGATAATGAGAGGCCCGTGCGCCGCGATGAAGAGTGGCCCCCGCTTGCCACAACTAGAGAAAGCCCTCGCACAGAAACGAAGACCCAACACAGCCAAAAATAAATAAATAAATAAATAAAATTAAAAAAAAAAAACAAACTGACTCTCCAAGAAAGAAAAAGGAAGAAAGAGCACCCTCATATGTAGCATTTGCTGATTACTATGGTGGGAATTCCCCCCATTGATGATGCAATCAGAAGAGAGAAGTAGAAACGTGACTGGACCAATTTCAGTAGAAGAGACTAGAATGGTAATGCATTTCTATACGTTAAAACGTTCAAAGATCAAATGCTGTCACAGCTACATTCTGTGACATTTCTACATTAGGAAAAGATAATTTCAATAACATTTAAAGTATTCCACGCCAAAAAGTGGGAATATCTCTGATCAGTATTATAAATTTTTTACAATCATAAAAACAAAACCTAAAAATATGAATAGAAAAGTATAGAACAAATTTTATTTATTAATGTAAAAATTCCAAATAATTATAAAGATTATATAATAATTATATAAATAAATGGAATAAATAAAATTCAGCAGTGGATTACAGAGTTAATATACTACAACCAAGTGAAGTTTGTTATTTTATATCTGAAAATTGGAGAACAAAACATTGAAAAAGGTACTTCCCTGGTGGCGCAGTGGTTAAGAATCTGCCTGCCAATGTAGGTGACACGGGTTCGATCCCTTGTCTGGGGAGATCCCACATGCCGTGGAACAACCAAGCCTGTGAGCCACAACTACTGAGCCTGCGCTGTAGAGCCTGCGAGACGCAACTACTGAGCCCATACACCACAAATACTGAAGCCCACGCACCTAGAGCCCGTGCTCCGCAACAAGAGAAGCCACCTCAATGAGAAGCCCATGCACCACAACGAAGAGTAGCCCCCGCTTGCCGAACTAGAGAAAGCCCACACACACAGTAAGGAAGACCCACCGCAGACAAAAATAAATAAAATTTTTTTAAAAATTGAAAAAAATAAATGTGCTTACCTCTAGGATTTTACAAATGGTTTCTCATAAAGCTCTCTGTTTATGTTTATTCTCTTGCACTGGGTCTTCTCATCTGCTGGATGAAATTTTGGGGAAGTGTCATGACTTTTCAGATCATTGTTAGTAATGAATGTTCAGTATTTTTAAGCCCAGTCCAGCATAGTAACAAAAAGTTTAAATGCCATCCCTTCTCTCCTCAATTTTTTTCTTTCCCATCTCTAAACTGCAAGACACACACCTGAAGTTGAAAGAGATTGTGTGCATAGCGCCTTTCCCCCACATTTTACGTGTTCCTTTCTCCAACCCCTGGCTTGTTAACCAAGTTTCTACCCTTTACTGGATCACAGAATGAGGATGGAGAAAAGGTAACAGTAATGATCTGACTTGACTAGTGCCATTGTCAGAGGGCAGAACCATTTCCAGATTTGGCAGGTGTTTAAAGCTGACCCTTTTCATCATGGGACATACCAGTGGCTTTTTCAGAAATTTAACCATTTCTAAGGGTATCTTGCCCATAGTTCTCTTCATATAAATATTTGCATCTCTTTGTTTCGGAATCCCAGTAATTCATCTCCCTGTATGGATTAAATTGTATTCCCAAGTGGCTTTAAACAGAATCCAAGATCACTCTTTCCTGCCTTTCTCTTCCTTTCCGAGCCACAAAGGTTTTTAATTACAAGTTTATGTTCTTTAACAAATATAGTGCTATCGGATGATTCATTTCTTCCTGAGTGAGCTTTACTCGTTGGTATCTTTCAAGGAATTTGTCCATATTATTTAAGTCATCAAATATGTTGTCATTAAAATTTTCAGAATATTTCATTATCATCTTTATCATCTCTTTAAAGTCTCTTGAATAGTATGTATTTTTTCCCTATTACCTTATTAGGACCTCTGCTACAAATATGAATATAAGTAGTAAGAATAGGCACCCTAGTCTTATTCCAGACTTTTGATGGAATTTAAACACAGTTTCTGGGACTCATTTCCCTGTGGCTCCCTCCTTTCCAAGATTCTTTCACTCATGTTTCAGCTGTTCTGGCAGCCCAGCCAGTAAAATTATGCATTTCTATTTGAATGTCAGTTATCTTTGCCTTGTGGACTAGTGGAAAATCCTCAGAAAAAAATTATTCAGGAAAAAATTTCACACAAACACAAATCTCACTAACTATAGAGTTTTTATCTACTTCAAGGGTCTATATATCTGTAGCTTCTGCCAGATTTTGGTTACTCACAGGTGTTTCAAATAGCAGCTTTTACATATTTTGTATAGAATTTATAATTGTTATCTGTGGTAGGGTATGCATTCATTACCAAAAAAGTAACTACATAAATCACTTTTAAAATCTGGAAAACATCACATTAAAACAGGAAAATATAAAATAAACTATATTTGTATTATATATTATGGTTCTCAGTGCTTAGAGAATCTATTAGTTTAATTAGTTAAAGTAAATACTTGGAAAGATTTCAATTTATGAATGTGATGATTTATAGATATATTTTAATATTATGAAAAAGAAGAAAATTAATTTAAATATATTTGTTTATTTCTCCCTTTAAACACTATGGTTGACTCTGAAAGGCAATGAGGCCATAAAATGAACCCAAATACAGTATAGGCTATAAGCCATTGTGCCCTGCCCTGAAAACTGGGTCTTTGCATGTAAGGTTATAAGATACGTTATCCTTTACGAAGAAAATAAATGCCAATCTTAGGAGAAGGATGATCTCCTGTGCATTAGCTGAAGCTATAATCTGAAAATGCATGTACCTGTTAAGGCCTTCTTTATTTTTTCACAACTAAGCTGAAGTTAGAACAGAAGTTTTCTAAGTAACTACAGTTTCCAAGTGAGGAATTGTTCTGACTCAGTCATTTGAGTTACTTAATAATAATTGGTTCCTCTGAGGATTTTCATTTCTATGACTTAGATGGTAAACTAAAGACATATTGATAATGGTTTTCTCTGGTGGGAAGACAAAAGAGGAATCACAATAACTTATCCAGGATGAACTCAATGGGATTGTTATTAGTGCCCATTTGCAAATTGCATATAACCATTCTGTGCTATCTTTCTGAAGCTTGTAATTTAAATTTTTTATATTTCGTAGGTGAATACAATCTTGGTGAAATTGAGGGTCTAATAATAAGTACAGAACATGTGAGAGAATGTGCGGGTCTATGAAGATTTTAAAAATGACTTTTTCCCCCAGAACTTGTAGTGAAATAAATTGCTTGCCTTAACATTTGGGGATATCTAAATTGTTCAGTGAATGATCAGAGCAAATATTTCAGCTACAGCTTTTCAATAAAACCAGTTATTTGTATAGCTTCATATTTCTATAAATTCTTATATATCTGTACTTAGAATGCATTACTAGTTTCCCAACTATAGCTAAACTAAGCCATTATTTTAAAAGCAGAATCCTGTTATTATCAGGTAAGCATTATTCTTTCCACATATAATGTCCCTTAAACATACTACACGCATTATCACTCTGAATCGAGAATATTTCATGTAACCCAATTCAACCATAAGACAGTTTATAGCACACTTCCAATCCCAACATTATAATGAATTGTTCTATTTTTCACATAGGTAAATAAGAAAAAAATGTTCAGAGTTTAGTTATGCTAGTTGTAATAAATTATCTTTTCTCCATCTAAATGTCATGGGCTTTTTAAAATTAGGCAAACTCTTAATGATAATTTTTTTAAGAAGTTAAGTGTAATAGGAAAAAACATTTGGCAGAAGCAACTGTGAAATTATAAGAAGTGCCCAGTATTATGCTTAAGATATAGTAGAAGCTTTAAAAGTACCATGAATGTACAAAGTGATTTATTATTTTCATAATGAGGTCTTTGGATTCAAACTGACTTGGATTTCATTATCAATTATATATATTTCCTAGTAGGTTAACATGAGGAATATTGCTTATTTCCTCTAAGAATTTCCTAATCTGTGAAATAGAGTGAGAATTTACTTTACAGCATTATTGTATGGTTTCAATGAGGTAACTCACTGAATCTGGTGCAGCAGATAGTACTAGAAAATATTGATTCCTTTCCTTTGTATTGAAGCTTGCCCTCTGTGTTTCTTTCATTCTTTCTTTTTCTTTCTTTCTTTCTTTTGCTTGTTTTCTCTCTTTTTAAAATTTCTTTTATTCTTTATAAAATTTTAAAAGTTACATTGCATTTATAATTTTTACAAATATTGGCTATATTCCTTGTGTTATACAATACATCCTTGTAGCCTATCTTACCCCCAGTAGTTTTTACCTCCCACTCCCTCACCCCTATATTGCCCTCCCCGGCACTGGTAACCACTGGTTTGTTCTCTATATCTGTGAGTCTGCTTCTAAAAAAAAGTGTTATAATCACCAGTTTGTTGTATTTTTTAGATTCCACATGTAAGTGATATCATACAGTATTTGTCTTTGTCTGACTTATTTCACTTAGCATAAAGCCCTCCAAGGCCATCCATGTTGCTGCAAGTGGCAAAATTTCATTCTTTTTTATGGCTGAGTACTATCCCATTGTGTATTTTATATATATATATATCTCACATTTTTTCATCAGTTCATCTTTTGATGGACACTTAGTTTGCTTCCATATCTTGGCAGTTTTAAATAATGCTGCTGTGAACATTGGGATGCATGTATATTTTAGAATTAGTGTTTATGGTTTTTTTTAGATATATACCCAGGAGTGGAATTGCTGGGTCATATGGTAGGTCTATTTCCAGTCTTTTGAAAAACCTCCATACTGTTTTTCACAGTGGCCACACTAACTTACATTCCCACAAATAGTGTACAAAGTTTCCCTTTTCTCCACATCCTCTCCAACATTTGTTATTTGTGTCCTTTTTGATGATAACCATTCTGACAGGTGTCAGGTGATATCTCATTGTAGTTTTGATTTACATTTCCCTGATGGTTAGCAATATTGAGCATCTTTTCATGTGTCATGTTTGTTTTTTACTTAGTGATACTAGTGGTAAAAACTTGTGCACTTGTGATTCCCATGTTCTCAAGAAGAAGCAAGTAAATGTCAGAAATGAGATGTTTATAGGGTATATATTGCACTTCAGCATATCCATAAAATTCAAATTTGTTTAGACAGAAAAGTCATTCTACATACTAGAAAAACACCTTGGAATGCATAATGTATAATGCAGTCACATACTTTGATATGTACTTACTTTACTAGTTGGATTTATGGAAAAGAATTCTTTTTAAAAAAATTTAATTCAAACCATTTTTTATTCACCCATAGCATAGTTATACAATAGCATAGATATATTTCATATGTACATACAAACATGCATACATGTACACAGGAACTTTCAGGGAACTGCAAGAATATATGGATTTCTAAACAGTCACGATTAGAAGGATAGAATAAGATAAAGCATCTGGTATGGGCTATATGCTCCTTATTATTCAAACATCTCTCTGAAATTATTCTTGTCCTCCTTAATGTCTAAATATTATTACCTTGAAAAATAGAATACTAAGAATCAGATGCCATAATTCACTTAAACAATCTCTATATTGCCCTAAATCTACATTATAACAATTACAAAAAGTAGTGTGTTAAAGGAAGTTTCTTAGAACATAGGAAACATTTTGCTGAATCAAGCTTATTGTCCTTAAGTCCAGAATTTTATCTGCAATGGAGTATTTTGAAGAAATTTATATTAAAATTATAAATTTTCAAAACAACCAGCCTTTGATTTCTCTTAATATATTCCATAGATTAAATAACCCAGGGCTTTTTTATGACTTTCTTTTGAACTATGTGAAGAAAATTGTATATTTTGTGTAGTCAAAAGTGTTTTCATCAGTACTACACTTAACTAAAGGAAGGCAGAAAACATACCCACTAGATATTTTATAGGATTTTTTAAACTTTCACAGAATAAGGATGAAATAAGAAATTATTTGAATTTCAATTTAACACTAACAGATATAATCTTTGTACGACCTGAAAAGACATTTTGGTCTATAAGCTTTTCAATTATCAAAAACCAAACACAACTCAAATTGCAAGTCTTTGATGCACATCTCTCTCTGTAGAACTGCAGACTCAAGGGCACTTGTGTCTAGAAAGGTTCCACGCCTGTGACTCAGACACATTTGTGTTTTCAGAGTACTATACGCTGTATCTTCAGTGTATGTCAAAGGTAGATCCTCATTTTTTATCTTATGAATTATTCTTTCATTCTTCTACAATTTGGTTAATGAAAGTTTTCCATGTATTGAACAACTTTTTTGCCTGGATTATCCTTGATCAGATCTCTCATTCTAATTTTACCTAGTCCAGAAAATATCTTCAGTGTATGTCAAAGGTAGATCCTCATTTTTTATCTTATGAATTATTCTTTCATTCTTCTACAATTTGGTTAATGAAAGTTTTCCATGTATTGAACAACTTTTTTGCCTGGATTATCCTTGATCAGATCTCTCATTCTAATTTTACCTAGTCCAGAAAATGTGTACCTATGGGTATACAAATGAGGCCAATTACTCCTTGAATTGCTTTATTTACTTTTTAAAAAATATTTATTTTATTTATTTTATTGACGTTTAGTTGATGTACAATATTATATTAGTTTCAGGTGTACAACATAGTGATTCAACACTTATATGCTTTACAGATTTGATCACCACAATGTCTAGTAACCATCTGTTACCATACAAAGTTACTGCATTATTATTAACTATAATCCTTATTCTGTACATCACATTCCCATGACATTTATTTTATAACTGGAAGTTTGTACCTCTTAATCCTCTTTACCTATTTTGTCCATCAACTACCCCCTCCCCTCTGGCAACCACCGGTTTGTTCTTTGTATCTATAAGTCTGTTTGTGTTTTGTTTTGTTTGTTCTGTTTTTTAGATTCCACATGTAAGTGAAATTATGCAATATTTGTCCTTCTCTGTCTGACTGATTTTTTTGGCCGAGCTGTGCGGCTTGCAGGATCTCAGTTCCCTGAACAAGGATTGAACCCGGGACACGGCAGTGAAAACGTGAGTCCTAACCATTGGACCACCAGGGAGTTCCCTGTCTGACTGATTTACCTAGCATTATCCATTGTGATTTGATGACTTTCTTTGGTGTTATGTTTGTATTCCTTTCTTTTTATTTTTGTGTGTCAGTTGTAGGTTTCTGGTCTGTGGTTATCATGAGGTTAACAACCTATGTGTATGGCAGTCTATTTTAAGTTGATGTTCATTTAAGTTCAAGCATATTCTGAAAGCACTACATTTTTACTGCCTGCCAAGCTTTATGTTTTGTCAAATTTTACACCTTTTTATGTTGTGTATCACTTAGGTAATTACTTTAGATATAGATAATTTTACTACTTTTGTCTTTTAACCTTCATACTAGCTTTATAGGTGGTTGATCCACTAGTCTAACTGTAAGTTTGCCTTTACCAGTGATATTTTTTTCTTTCATAATTTTCTTGTTTCTAGTTATGACCTATTAAAGAAGTTCCTTTAATATTTCTTATAAAACTGATTTAGCTTTTGCTTTTCTGGGAAACTTTTTTTTTTTTTTTTAAAGGAGTCTATTTGGTTCTTTTTTTTTTTTTTTTTAACTTTGGGTTTATTTATTTATTTATTTATGGCTGTGTTGGGTCTTCGTTTCTGTGCGAGGGCTTTCTCTAGTTGCGGCAAGCGGGGGCCACTCTTCATCGCAGTGCATGGGCCTCTCACTGTCGCGGCCTCTCTTGTTGCGGAGCACAGGCTCCAGACGTTCAGGCTCAGCAATTGTGGCTCACAGGCCCAGTTGCTCCACGGCATGTGGGATCTTCCCAGACCAGGGCTCGAACCCGTGTCCCCTGCATTGGCAGGCAGACTCTCAACCACTGCGCCACCAGGGAAGCCCCTGGGAAACTCTTTATCTCTCCTTCACTTCTGAATGATAACCTTGCCAGGCAGAATATTCTTGATTGTAAGTTTTTTCCTGCCAGTATTTTGAGTATATTGTGCTAGTCCCTTCTGTCCTATAAAGTTTCTGTTGAAAAATTAGCTGATAGTCTTATGGGAGTTCCCTTGTACATAACTAGTTGTTTTTTTCTTGTTGCTTTTAAGATTCTCTCTTTAACTTTCAACATTTTAATTATAATGTGTTTTGGTGTGGATCTCTTTGGGTTCATCATGTTTGGAACTCTGTGCTTCCTGAACTGGGATGTCTCTCTTTTTCATCAGGTTAAGGAAGTTTTCAGCCACTATTTCTTCAAATAGGTTTTCTTTCCCTTTCTTTCTCTCTTCCTTCTGAGACCCCTTAGAGGGTCTAACTAATGAACTAACATGCAAATGTTAGTACACTTGGTGCTATCCCAGAGATCGCTTAAGCTAGCCTCACTTTTTTTTTTTCAATTTTTTTTTCTTTTTGCTGTTCTGGTTGGGTGATTTACACTGCCTTGTCTTCCAGGTTGCTGATTCATTCTTCTTCATCCTCTGATCTGATTTCCTCTAGTGTATTTTTCATTTCAGTTATTGTATTCTTCATTCTGACTGTCTCTTTTTAATATTTTCTTTCTCTTTGTTGAAGTTCTCATTGAGTTCGTCCATTCTTCTCCCAAGTTCGGTGAATATCTTTATGAGTATTACTCTGAATTCTTTATCTGGTAAATTGCTTATCTACATTTTGTTTAGTTCTTTTCCTGAAGTTTTGTCTTGTTCTTTCATTTGGAAGGTATCCTTTGTCTCTCCATTTTTCCTAACTCTCTTTGTTTGTTTCTATGTATTCGGTATATCAGCCCCACCTCCTACTCTTGAAAGGGTGGCCTTATGTAGAAGGTGTCCTGTGGGACCCAGTGACACAATCCCCAAAGGTCATGAGTCAGGTGCTCCAGGGGTACTCCTATGTGGACTGGGTAAGCCCTCCTGTTGTGTTTGGGTCACTTGCTCTGGGCGTACTGGTATATGCAGCCAGGCCCAGCCATGACTCCTGTGGGTTTGCAGATGTGCAGGGTTGGTCCCCAGGACAACTGACTGAGAGGTCTGGTCATGACTGCTGCAGGTGTGCTGGTGTGCAGAGCTGTCTCCCTAGCATGGAAGCTGCTTTGGAGGGGCTAGCTGTTGGGGGCAGGATAGGAGGGGCTGGTCCTCAGGGGAACACCAGGGCAGGGCCCACAGCTTTAGCTAAGTTGATGGAGAGTGACAGAATTGATGCCAGTGCCAAGCCAGCCAGATGGAAAAAGAGTTAAAAAAGAAAAAATGGCACCTGACAGTGCTTCTGTCCCCAGAGAAAGTTCTGTCAGATCCCTGTCCCTCAGGCATATGCTCTAAAATTAGTCAATGAATCGACTTCTCCTGTGACCCAGGCCCTTTTCAAGCTACTGCCTCTGTGCTGAGACTCAGAGTGAGCGAGATTGTGCACAAGCCCTTCAAGAGCAGAGTCTCAGTGTCCCATAGACCTTCTCTCTCAGAAATAAGCCCCGCTGGTTTTCAAAGCCAGACGTTATGCATGCTTATCTTCCCGGTACAGGTCTTCTGGTCTGGGGAGCTCAGCATGGGGCTTGGGCCCCTCACACCTCAGAAGGAACCTCCACAGTTGTGATATCCCTACCTCTTGTAGGTTATTGCACTGGGGGTGTGGGTTCTGGCTAGACCAAGTCTCTGTCCCTCCTACCTGTCTCGATGTGACCTTTTCTTTATATCTTTAGTTGTAGAAAATCCCTTATACCAGTCTTTAAGTCATTCTCAGAGATAATTCTATATGTGGTTGTAATTTTGGTGTGTCCATGGAAGGAGGTGAGCTCAGGATCTTACTACTCTGCCATTTTGATTGATTTATTTACTAATTATAGAGTACGTTGCTCTCTATACTATATAGTTCCTACATAAATTGAAGATTGATAATGTAATGGAAATGTGTGATATGTCTGAAATTATTTAAGCTCATATTTAATTCCTTTACAATTCATACATTATTTAATTGAACTTGTATATCTGCATATCATCAAGTTTATTTTAGCATAGCCATTTATATTACATGCAGTCTGAAGAATTTTTAAAATTTCCAACTTATTCGCTTTATAAATATAGTGATATTTTATTCATTGAGTACTGTTAGGCAGGGAGAAATCCATATAAAGAAATTTTCAGGCAACTGAATCTTACCCTTACCCTTAAACTAGGAAATTTAAGCGTAGACTTTCAGTGCTATGTGTTTCAATTATGTTTTGGCTTCTTAAAACATTTTGGTAGAGTGGGTGTTTTCTTCTGACTTCTTGACTAGATTATGAATATTTTCAGTTTCAGGTAATTAACTTTAGATAAGTGAGATTTGCTAAAATATGTCCAGAATATCAAAAATCATCAATCTTAAGGACACTATTTGACCTGATTGATTTATCCTGCCCCTCTTACTAATTATTTTAGTACAGCTGCTCTTTTGCAACACTGCCTTATTCCCCAAATTAAGTTTAGAAATCAAATATTAAATTGCAATAAATCTGTTTAGTATCAGCCACCAAAACAAATTGCAATAAATTCCTGTATTTTTTTTAAATGTAAGGAATTTAAAAGACAAAATTTAGTTTAGTTCTGTTGCTTGCTTTTATATTTCCTTACCATTTTCTTCTTTTAATTCCTCTCTCCCCTCTTTGTCTCTTTCATCTTTTATTTTTAAACAGGGTCTGAACATATGATTCAGTGCTTCATTTCTATGGAGGTGTTATCACAAATTGACATACACCTCAACAGAATCAGGTCTTTAGTGATTCCCAAACCTAAGGAATTAAAAACCTTCATGGTTGTGACAATAATGTTGGAAAAAATTATATTGGTTTGTTAACCATTTATATTGGTTTGTTTGGTGTGGACAAATTTATTTTGATATAACTTGAGAGATGATCAAATTTATACTGTAACTATCAAAAATAAAAATAAAAGTAGTATAAAATGTGATCTAAACCAGTTTCAATTTAAGTTGGACACTGTGAAGTTGTTCTGACTCGAGAAGATCATATATACGAAGACTTAATAGGGGGATTTCTAAGTGTAATGAATCTTTGTCAGATGCCCCAGGGATTTACATTTCTCAACGTGACTTTACTAGCCTGTGAGTGCCTCAGAGGCAGAAACTGTGTCTTGCATTCTTATTCTCAGCATAAAATCTGATGTTAATAATAATAACAAATTAGTAAAAATTATAACTCTTAATTATTTTAGATGCTATATACATGCTGAATTAACATACCCAGAAATATCCGCATGGTCAACCACCTCAGTTTAAAAGGTGTAACTTATTATTCACTATAATTGTCTTTGGCTTCAAACTGAAAGTGCCTGAACATGGTAGCTAAGATGACATTTCCTCATGAATAATTTTCTGCCAAAAAAAAAATCAAAATTTTAATGAAGAAAGGACAAAAATAAAGTTAATGGTCTAGAGAAATGAGATTGCGGTTTAGTGATTCACTGAACCCATACAGGCAAATGGCCCTGGGGAGAAGAAAATGTGAATTTTAAGAGAACCAGAAGCAGGATGAGCCACCATTCCTGAAAGTTGAGAAGAGGTGGATGTAGGACAAGAAAGAACATGGTTTTTAAATGGTGGGTGGTAACATTACTGATATGATTGTATAGATTAGATGACATAAATAGATTCAAGTGGAATTCACATTAATTATCATGTAAATTTCTAAATGAGAGATTCTTCTTAGGATGTATTATATAAAAAGAGAGGCAACGTAATTAAAGTCCATGATGCTAATTTTAGAGATACATTATTTTACTGATTGGTTATTTATCTCTCACCTGGCAGTTTTAAATGTTTTCTATGCAGAGAATATTTTCACGTTTATGGGAGGCATTATGTGTATAGTTGATAATCAAATCTTAGAAGTGATCTTACTTTGTAAAAACTATTTTATATAATTAATTGGGAAAAAACAAGTGAAGATCTACTAGATAGTGGACATGGGCATACTTAGCTTCCAATTCATTAGAAACTTGATTGCATATACTTTGGAAGCAGTCCTCTCTTGGCCACTAGGACTTCCAAATCCATTAATTTCAAGGTTGTAGGACGGTGAAGCAAACTTTTTTTTTTTTTCCAGTGAGTTATTAAATAGAATAGTAAGAGCACTCCTCTCTCTCTCCTGACTTCTGTCAGGAGCACTCCTCTCTCTCTCCACACCTACTTATGGGAGAGTGGCAATATATTTATTGGTTGTGGGTTTAAAGGATATACTACATCCTGTAAATTTGTACGCAAACTCACAGTGTGTCGTCTCTCAGCTGGGATTGTATGTGAGCCTTCAGCAGGCTGTTCCGCTGCTCTATCAAAATGGGGCCCTCTATAGATGAGTAATGATGAAAGACCAATCTCTGTGCACGTGAGATCAATACCACAATTTTTGCCATGAATTATATCCCCAGGTGAAACACCATATTGTGGGCATGCCACGGTGATGAAATAAGTATTTTATAAGTTGACTAACAAGTCCTTCCAGCAAGAAAGACAAATCTGTACCTAGATTTTTATATTTTCTTAGGAGGACAGTGAATTCCCTTCTATTTATGGAAGGGGACCAATGAAATAACGACACCCCCAAGTAACAGGTTGGTCCACCCAAGGGATAACAGAAATTGGGGCTTAGCATTGGCTTCTGGTGTCGTAGATTGAACACTAATCGGTGAAGGTAACTGGGTTCATCTTGGTGTTTTAATTATGTATTGTTATGTAACAAATCACTCTAAAGTTTAGCAGCTAAACAACAGTAAACCTTACCTCTCTCAGTTTTGTGGATCAGGAATTCTGACCCACTCTCTCTCATGTAGTTGCCATCAGATATTGGCCAGGAATGCAGTCATCTGAAGGTCTGTTTGGAGATAGAAGCTCTGCTTCCAAGGAGGTCATTCACATGGCTGACTGTTGGCAGGAGCCTCAGTTCTTCTCCATGACTGTTTAGGGTGGGTTTAGAGTAGCTTTTCATTTAGGACTGGGTTAGCCTTGCTAGAAAGGCTTAGACCTTCCATGGCCTCTACTGAATTTCCACGAGGTCTGATGTGGTCTCTTCATTCTGGCTGGTCATACCTAAATGTCTCTTAGCCCAGTCTGTGAATTGTTTACCTTATTGCCTCCTGGTAGTTTTTTTCTTAGCATAATGGAGAATTACTACACATGCAACCCTTATTGTTCATTCAAGGGGAATCCTATGCAGGTTTCAGGATCCCTTTCTTCTTATGGCTCCCTCTTTTCTGATACTCTGCACCAAAAGTTACTTCTGCTATAGTCTCCCTGAACTCTGATCATTGATTCCACAACACAGCTAGACAGCTGTGCCCTACTTGAGTTGCTCCCAACCCCCAGCCCATTTTACTGTCCAAAACTCTTCTGAGAAAGCTAAGGCAATAGTAAAAATCATCTCATTTGTTTCTTCTTTCAAGGGTCAGAGTCCTGGGTCACCTTTTTTCCAATATCTAAAAGCTGTTGTTTCTTATGTTTTACCAGATTTCTACTTGTTTATGTCAGGTGGCACATTGGATACTAGTAAATCCATCATGATCAAAATGGCATTAGAGATTTCATAGCATTGTGAAACAAATTAGGGCACTTTTCCTCATTTTCTTACTGGGGAGATTCTTATTTTCTTTGGGATATACTTTTTTCTTTGCTATCTTTAAAATTTTATAAGATGAACTTTTTTACAAGGTTGATTTTAAAACATTTAATTTTCTTGCTTGATTATTGTTTAACTTAGGTCACTTTTAATAATTTTATTTTCTCAGAAAATATTTCACATAATTGATATTTAATTCAAATTATTATGGCATTGCATAGTATTCTCTGGTTTTTGTTAAAATTGTTTCTTTGATATTAGTATATACAGTTTTTAGTTTTCTGTATTTGTATTTCTTTATTGTTGTTAACTTGATTTACCCCTCTTACAGAATTTTCTTACTGGACTCTATATGAAGGAAAAGTTTTTCAGTTTTTTATTAGTGTTATAATTTACCATTTATTAATGTCTGCATTTACTACATTGATTCTTCCTATTTCTCTATGGTTATTTTGTTTGTCTTCTTTCTTTTACTGAATGCTGAGCTAATCGTCTTTGCTTTTCTTTTCTATGTAACTTTTCTTGCTAAGATTCTATTTTTTAGACAAACATTTATTAATCAAATCAAATTTTTTAGTTTTGTTTTATTATCTACTTTACTAATTTCTGCTTTATCTTTTTAGAGGGAGGGCATCTGCCTTATTTGGGTTTAATGTCTTCCTATTCTACATTCTTTAAAGGTTAATTGCTCATTTACATTAATATTTTTAACTATATCTACTATATATGTTTTTCTTTTTAACGGTATCTTTTAAGTTTTGATAGTTACTGACTTTATTGCCCTTTAGTGTTCATTTCTAAGCTCTTATGTAGCTGAAAATACGTTTTTTTTTTTCCTTTGGCAAAAAAATGCCATTCAAGCGGATCCAAATCACTTTTCAAGAAAGCACTCTGTGGGGACTTCTCTGATGGTCCAGCGGTTAAGACTTCACGATCCCAATGCAGGGGGCCTGGGTTCGATCTCAGGTCAGGGAAATAGATCCCGCATGCCACACCTAAGACCCGGTGCAGCCGAATAAATGAATAAATATTAAAAAAAAAAAAAAGAAAGAAAGAAGCTGCTGTGTGGATTGATCATTGTCTTCTGGAACCTAGTAGTGAATAAAAATTTTAGATTAGCCTCATGTAATTATTTTGCAGGCAAATATTGACAATCTAGAATCTCTTTTCAAGTTTCCTTTTATTCTTAACTTAAAAAAATAATATCAGTCTTAGGCACTAAGCTGTGTCTCCATATTGCTTTATTTTAGTTTATTTTCCTTGTATCAGTATGTACATCCTACAGTTTCCTAAATATCCCTTTATTTTTTCATTATTAGCCAGTCTCCATTTGCTTCTTCTTGAATTATAAGTTAATTGGTTCACCTAATCTTCTCATACATCTTTTAGTTTTTCAATATTATGTCTATCCTTTTCCTCTGATTTCTTAGAAAACATTCAGTTTGTCTTCTACTTTTTATTACATTTTACAAAGTATCCAATGTTCTTTTCACTGTATATATATTGAAGTTATTAATTTTTTGATCATGTTTTTCTTATGAAAATAATTTGTTTTTTTAACCTCACAATGTTCCTTTTTATTTCCTAATAGCTTGATTTTTGTCCAGTTCACCCTCCTCTTGATGCATATTGAGAATACAAAAGATTTTGCAATTTTTTATTTATGGAAAAAATATTTAACATTAAAAGGGCCAAAGTTTAAACTAAATTTTAAACTAAAATTTAGCCATGTCTTCAGATAAATGTCATTAAAATGTTTATTTTGATTTATTTAGTAGTTGCAAGGAAATACTAATTTCTTCTTAGTTATATTTGTATCGAAAAGGTGATTTGCTTATAAAATTTCTTTCAGTGGCCAGAGCCCAGTTATAGATCTAGGAAAAATGCAAATTGTGTCCAATTTTCTATGATTGTTGCAAAATCCTCAGCAAAATCCTTTGATTTTTTTCCAAACAGAAAATATTGCAGGGGCATTCACAAGACCTTAATATTTTGATTAAAAAATATTCTATCCCCAGTACAGTATTATGTACTCTCTTGCCTAAGAATTTTTATAAACCATGTACACTGAATTTTATATTATTGCTACCATAAGTATTTGTCAAAAAAATACTCAATGGAGGATGTTTATCTTGAGGGTGGCCTTTACTGGGACTGATTTGTAAAACAAAAGCCTTACAAATGTGGTAGAAACTCTGGTTCCTAATTAAAGTGATGGACATTTGGGTTATTTACACCATCTGGCTATTAGGAATAAAGCTGCTGTGAACATTTGTGTACAAGTTTTTGTGTGGACATACAGTTTTATTTCTCTTGAGTATATGTCTACGAGTAGAATTTCTGAGTCATATGATAACTCTAAGTTTAAGTTATTGAGGAACTCCCGAAGTGTTTTTCAAAATGGCTGCACTATTTTACATTCTCACCAGCAATATATGAGGGTTCCAATTTCTCCAGATGCCTATACTTTTTATTAGCTATCTTTTTGATCATAGCCATCTTAAAATGTGTGAAGTAGCATCTCGTGGTTTTGCTTGGCACTTTTCTAACGACTAATGGTGCTGAGTATCTATTCATGTGCTTATTTGCCATTTATATATCTTCCTTTGATAAATTTTTTATTCATATCCTTTGCTCATTTTTAATTAGGGTATTTGTCTTTTTACTATGGAATTATAAAAGCGCTCTCTCTCTCTCTCTCTATATATATATACAGATTCAAGTCTCTTATCAAATACATGATTTGCAAATATTTTCTCCTCTTCCATAGGTTCTTTTTTCACTTTCTTGATAGTGTCTTTTGAAGCACAAAATGTTTAATTTTTATGAAGTCCAATTTATAATTTATGTATTTTTATCTTTTGTCACTTGTGCTTTTTCAGTCTTATCTAAGAAGATTTTGACTAACTTCAGGCCACAAGTATTTACTCCTATATTTTCTTCGAAGAGTTTTGTTTTCAGCTCTTTCATTTAGGTCTGTGATCCATTTTGAGTTAATTTTGGGGTATGATGTGAGGAAACGGTCCAAATTTTTTCTGTTCCTTATGGATATTCAGTTGAACTGCCACCAATTTTTGAAAAGATTATTCTTCCTCTATTTTATTGTCTTGATACTCTTGTCAAAAATCAATTTACTTTAAATATAAGGGTTATATATACACTCTAAATTCTACTTCATTGTATATGCCTATTTTATGCTACTTCCACACCATCTTGACTATTGTACCTTCATAGTAAGTTTTGCTTTGCTGTTCTGAATCCCTTGAATTTCCATATGAATTGTAAGACCACCTTTTCAATTTCTTTCAAAAAGACAAGCTGGGATTTTTATAGAGATTGCAATTTAGAGAGTACTACCATTCATGAACATAGAATATCTTTCCCTTTATTTAGGTCATCCTTAATTTCCTTCAATAATGTTTTGTAGTTTTCAGAGTATAAGTTTTATAGGTCTTTTGTTAAATTTACCTCAAAGTATTTTTATTCTCATTGATGCTATTGTACATGGAATTGTCTTCTTAATTTCCATTTAGGACTACTAGTATATAAAAATGTAACTGATTTTTGTATATTGATCTTGTACCCTGGAACTTTTTTGCTGAACTATTTTATTAGTTCTAATAGTTTTTTAGTGGATTCCTTAGGATTTTCTATTGCATGATCATGTCATCTGAAAATCAACTTAGATTTATTTTTTTCCTTTTCAATCCACATAGCTATTGAGGGAATTTTGAAGGTGCAGAAAGGTGAGCCAAGTACTGCCAGCTAGCTGAAATTACACATCAAAAGAAATAAATCAATGGTTGAAATTTTGATTAAATGAACGTCACATAGGAGCACTGCAAATTTTGTTTGAAACTAAATTGCTGACTTACTTACATAGGGTTCCTTAAACTCCCTCTAGTTAGAAATTTGATTAATCCAAGAGGTTGAAATGAGACTAAACCTGTAGAGGGGGGTTAAACCAATCAAATTCATAGGTTATGGGTTCACAGGAACATTGAACTAAGAAAACCTTCACATACACTTTGCTGGTCTAGTTAGAAGATTATAGTATATGACATTATAGTATCATCCATTATGAGGATAAATGTGAGTATATAAGGGCAAATAATTTTATTAAATGTTATCAAAATGAGGATGACAATAATCACACAAAGTGATTATTGGCAAAAATCATACAAAGTCTGCTTTTCTCCCCTTAGATATTGGTGTTCAGAGATAGTTTCAACAATGTATATATCTCATAATTTCAATGCAACTTATATAACTACCATAACATATAAAACCCAGATGACAATAGAAGTCCAAAAACACTACTCAAAAAATCATAAAAATAACTGTTATGGTTGTTCTTTTTAGGCAGAACTTTCAAGTGCATTCTTTACCCATGAAATGCTACAGATTTTTTTCTTCTTCCAATAACTTCTAGTAGTTTCTCTTCACTTTTACCTTTGGAGGCAGTATAGGGCAATTGAAGTTATTCTACCACATTGTGTCCCACAAATTATTTTTTCTATGGTTAGCTCTTGGCAGCTGTCTGCAGGACGTGTGATTTACTCTAGTCCAAGGGTTTAATAAGTCCATTTCATGGTTATAACATCTGCTTTTCATGAAACTGTATGGAGAAAAATGGATAAAACTCATCCAGAAGATAAATGTAGCAATTTGAGGGGGAAATTTACATTTTCCTCTTGCTGATAGTTTTAATTTTCCAGACTGAATTACTTTTAAATCATGTAATTTTAAAAGTTTCATCCAAATCATTGAATTAGGATGACTTCTAAACTTTAAAAAATTCCAAATTTATTTAACATTAGTCTTTCCCATCCCCAGTCTAAAGAAAAATAGAGATACATCTAATATTAATAAAGAAAAAATACCTTTACATGTCAAATGTTTGAAGCACTTTTCACACATTATCTTGATTTACGCAAAAACTCTGTACCTTGCATCACTAGCCAATTATAAAGTTAGTAAATTTTCTTAGACTCTAAACTCCTCAAAGACTCATATTGTGCTTACATTTCTTGTTCTTTTCTCTTCAAAGTGTGTCTTTTTTTAAAAAAAAAATATACTTCAAATGCTTCTCAAAATATCTGACAAAGCAATACTACAAGCTCTCTTACCACAGGTTCATCATATTATCTATTTTACTAAGTATAGAGGTATTGGATGATTTTAAAATTTCTTCCTACATGCTTGTAAGACTTATCTCAGATTTATCCTTTCTATATTAAGCAGGTATTAATCAAGCTGCTATGATGTAAAAATTTGATTATTTCGTGTAGCTACTGAGAAAGAAAAATTGTATATATAGCTGCTGATAGCTTATAGTCAGCTCAGCATCTCACAACTGAGTTGTGGTGTGCCCTGTTGGGCATTAAGAACTTCAGAGAATGTTAACATTAGGTGAGATCATTCTGCAACTATGATAGAACAGTACAAACCACCACAAGTGTAAACATCACAATGACCAAACATCTGTCTCTCCTGGCTGATATGAATGCTAATGCTTTTCCAATGACAACTCTGGCCTAACTTGACTTCTTCCACTTCCCTCACCAATTTTAACTCATTTTCTTCAAACTTCTGGGAGTTCTCAAATTTTCTCAAAACTGGATTCACATAGTCAATGTCAATAGCATATAAACCTACTTAGATTGTGCCTATATGCAGACTTCAATTTAAATTCCTTAATTAATTTTACTTATTCAGCTAATCTAAATGGCCTAGATAAAAATAAATAAGATACTCAAATCACAAATTAGCCTTAATACCTGACAGCACCCAGTCCCATACAAACCCATACTTCCTTAAATTTTGCTCCAGATTACTCAGCATAGGATCAAGTCTATAATAATCTTACCCTAACTTCCTCTTACTTCTGTACGCCGTAATTCTCATGGTACACGATTTCTCTTACTACAGCAAGTTCATATACATAAACAAGTTTGACTGTAGGTGTGTTCCTGGTGATCTTTAGACACTGAGATTTACCATTGCATATTTACATGCAATATATATACATATATATGTATATATATATGTAAAAATATATATCTGTGTAAATGTGCTTAGTTACCTATAATGGCAGAGGGAGATACAGACACATAGAGAAAGAGATATATTTAATTTAATGGGAAGAACTTAGCAAGTATTTAATAAATGCTGGGTGAATTCCTGAACAGCTGAACAAAATTAATAAAGAGTTTCTGGCAAACACATTATAATGTCCCCGGGATTGGGTTATTCCCTAAGATGTGAACGAGACAGCAAAGTTAATGAACACTGTATTAGCTTTGAATTTTAAGAAAGTGAACCTCCAGTCCAGGAAAACATCACCCTTTAAATGCTATAACATCTTGGTGAAGCACAAGCAGTGGTCAATTTCTGTGGCTCTTGTGTCTTAGAAAGAGCAGATTCTGAGCCACTAGAGGCTCCACTGAAAGTGTTCTACACTGGTCTGTTAAAAACTTTCTATAGTAACTTTACCCTTTGGGACACACAATGAGGAATTAGCCTTCAGACATCATTTACCACCCACTCTTTGTAGCCATCCTGCTAAGTCTTTCAGTAGAATCCCTTATTCCTCATTAACTCAGGACCAGCCTAGGACTTCAGTCCAATTTGCTGAGGGCTCTGGTTGCATTTCCAATTCTTCTTAGCCTCTCTGTGTCTTGCATTTTGATTTGTTGTACTGACATCTGCTGGATAAGAGGTTCTCTTCCCAAACTCCTCATCACCAGGCTCCACTTATTTGATCCAGAGTGGGAAGTGATTTGATGACATGCTGGAGATTTGAAATTCTGGTTTCCTTTCCTATTTTCCACACCCTCTCCAATTTTAACTAGTTTTCTTCAACCTTCTGGGAGTTCTCAAATTTTCTCAAAACTGGAGTCACATAGTCAATGTCAATAGCATATAAACCTACTTAGATTGTGCCTATACGCAGATTTCAGTTTAAATCCCTTAATTAATTTTACTCATTCAGCTAATCTTAAGTGACCTCTATGAACAAAAATAATCCCATTTGAGGAGAATCCAATATTTTCTTCAAACGTCAAAGAAAATTAAAACTGTTGTAAGAATGGAAGTTGTCTAACTAGTGTAAAGCTGTAAAATATACTTACAGCACAAATTTTGTGTTTGTGAGTCTACTTAACGGTTATAGCAAAAATATCAAAAGCATACACTTTTTTTCCTGATAAATTCAATGGTTAACCCATTGGTGCTTAATTAAATAATGCTCCATGAATGAAAGGATTTAAATTATTTTTACATTCTGATGGATTCTGAATTAGTATTTATCTTTGTAATTATCTCTCAAGTTAAAGATTTAGGTATCAGTAAATTAAGCTCAAGATATATACACAGAGGGAGTGGCTTCTCCAAGAAATGCATCTAATTAACTTCTATAAAACATAGCATATCCTATGAGATTTATAATGTATACTAAATAAGCGATTTAAGGGAAGTCACCTTCATTGTTTACCTAATATGCAATAAAAAAATAGGAAAATAAAAAAGCAAGTAACATAGTCTTGAGAGAGTTTTTTTTTTTTTAATTAATTTATTTATTTTTATTTTTGGCTGTGTTGGGTCTTCGTTTCTGTGTTAGGGCTTTCTCTAGTTGCGGCAAGCGGGGGCCACTCTTCATCGCGGTGCGCGGGCCTCTCACTATCGCGGCGTCTCTTGTTGCAGAGCACAGGCTCCAGACGCGCAGGCTCAGTAGTTGTGGCTCACGGGCCTAGTTGCTCCGTGGCATGTGGGATCTTCCCAGACCAGGGCTCGAACCCGTGTCCCCTGCATTAGCAGGCAGATTCTCAACCACTGCGCCACCAGGGAAGCCCATTGAGAGAGCTTTTGATTGTTAAATGAAATAAAAGTTAAACATAATTATTTCCTGTGACATAAAGAGAAATTTCGATATTCTGGTTATAGTAAAGACAGTATAACAATATGCCTGAGGCACAGGATATTCCTTAGCTGATTTTATGTAGTGCAGTTTTGTTTTCTCAATGCACAGTTTTAAATAATATTAGAGAATTCAGTGGGTTCATTAACTACAGTAAATGAAAAACAACCATCCTATTGCAGTAGGCATTTTTATAGATATCAGATTAGAGGGGGGAAAAAAGCAAAATGGAATATTTCTATGTTGCAGATTATCCTGACTCATAATGCTGGTTAAAATTGATACCATTTTAATTTAATGAATCTCGTCAAATCCCACTGTTAGAGACACCAAGCATATGCTGACAATTAAGTGACCAATTTTATAATTTTGTTTTGAAGTACTAAATAAGAACTAAATAAATTTACAGTCCCATCACCTTAGAATCCTACGGTTTACCTACAGTGGCTCAATTTGCCTCAGTTTGCAAATGACTGGTTCTGAAGAAGAAAGACAAATCAGTTCTAATTTGAGTAGCCTTCCTAGTATAGCCATAAGAGTTTTGACCATAACATTTTTGTAAACACTTAGTCATTTGAAATTTTTACTCTGCTTGCATAGAGTGTTGCAAAATAGACCAGTTTAGGTAATTTCACTGTCATATGTATAATAGTCATATAAGTATTTATGTAATTCTTATAAAAATTTGTATATATTCACATTAATATATATATAATATTTATAAAAGTAAGAAAAATCTGAAAACTGAGAACATAAAGGAGATAAAATTATCCACTAAATTATTTCTATACAGTCTTCCTGAAAATAATGATTACATTGACTACTTTCTGACTGTTGGATTCCTGGAAACCCCTTCACCAAGGATTTCTTAGCTAGCTAAATGTGCGAGATAACTGCTGATGCCAGGAATCCTTGATCTGCATTGTCTCCCATCTTAATTTTAGATCTTGTGGCCTATTGGCCAGTGTTGTTGGTTTCTTTGTAATTTTGTTGATTTGTCTAAAATATTAATATTAATAAATGTAAATAAACTTATATGTAATATTAATGTATGTAAGAATCCTCAAGGAAGTATGTTAAAAAAACAGATTCCTAGGTACCATACCTAGAGATTTAATACATTAGGTCAAGGAATCTGCATTTTAATATGTACCCCAGGTGATTGTGATGTAGGTCTACAGGCAAAACTTTAGGGACATTGTGGATACTTAGGAAGTATGAAAAGGAGTTGGGCAAATGAAATACGTTAATAGTGTGTTATTTCATGTTCAGCGATTCCCAAATTTTTGTAGTAGAGAATTGTTCTGTTCATCAACTGAAACTTCAGTTAATGGAAATCTGAGCATTTAGAACAGCTACAGTTTGTGAGAGAAAGAGAAGCTGTGAATGAAATTGTAATACAAATTTTAAAGTACGAAGAAAGGAAAGAAACGAAAATTTAAATATCGCAGTTTAAAGTGTAAAATCGGAGTGCACAGAAAAGCAGAAGTAAGCTGTGGTATTATAAAAATATCTGTTTTTATTAATCTGGGAGTAATTTTTGTTATCATGTATCGTTTTATCAATTGTGGGCAGCTCACAGACTTAGGATTCCACATTTCATCTTCTGTGATTGGCCAGTGTTTATGTAAAAGATACAAAAAGCAGAAAGAGATCAACATTGATTGACTGCTTGCTTTATGTTTCTCACCACCCCCATGCACTCATGTCTACCAAGCACACCTGTGACAGGCCATCGACTATGACTGCTTGTCTGAAATCTGATCCTGCTGCAATGATTGCTCGCAGTGCCTGATGACCCAGATATCATTCCTGGCTCTGATTCCAACTCTGAGCTGACTTTGACCCGCTGGCAGGGACTTCCAACAGCACCTGAGCTCTGCTTGTGCCAATATATCTGACATGTTCAGAGCCAGCTTCTGGCTGGTGAATCTGCCACTCAAATAGCAGGGTTTTGTACATATTAGGAAATTAAACACAGGACTTGCCAGAAGTGTTGTTTCATTAAAACAAAATATGAAAAAAAAAAAATGTGTGAAATTTGAGTAGACCCAAGTGGGTAGAAGACCTTGTCTGAATAGTCACTTCTTTTAAGCAAATTGATATACATTTATTATATTTGTATTCTCTATGATAAATTCTCTGGTCTCTAAGTTTAAAAAATATTCATAGTTAAGGGCATTACATTTAAAAAATGCTACTAAGAATGATGCTTTCTTTTTTTTCTCAATTCATGTCACCAGCTTCTAAAAAGTCTATGCATAATTTGTCAGGCCATTGTTAAGAAGTGATGTAATCCTTGGTCACCTTATAAACTGTGCTGGTGACCAGAAATAGTAGGAAGTTAAAATAACAATTATTTTTGTGAAATATTTTACCATGAAACCTTTTCTTTGAATACCACGGTGGTTTTTTTTTTTACTCTTTTTAATCTGGGAAAATAATCTCTTTTAGAACCAATGTGTCTATATGTGATTTGCTAATAATCTAGTTAAATTAATTACAAATATTTTACCATATGTGTTCATTTTCAGTATTTGTACTATAAGACTATAAATATATGTACTCTTAGTCCATTCTGCTGTATCCTATATAATATTTATGGAAGAGTTTTAAGCAAATGTAAACTATAATATAGTCCACCTAATGTACAAAATGTAATATTTGACTAAAAATCATTTTAAAAAGAAAAATGAAAATATTTGCCATTCTTTCTTGGACCTAAAGGTGACATTAAAAAATACTTACATATGTTAATTAGTAGGAAAACATAGAATAAATCTAAAAGAATGTAGGTGTTATCTAAAGTAGTTAAATATTTTCAAGTAAGCTTCAGAGAATATTGCAGATATCTACATTTTCTTCATTTTAAGAACAAGAACTTTATTTAACTCGGTTGAATGAACATAAGGCCTCGGGGACATCATTTTAGTGTCACTTCATGTCAAGCCAGTACATTAAAACCAGTGCTCTAAATATTCTAACCAGTTCAAGCAAAAAACATTCAACAAAGTAAAAGGCAATGTCCGTTGTACTATAGAGTAGTTTCAGAGTAACAACTCTCTCATATTTAGTCATGTGAATATCTAGAATAAATGAAAAAGTAATGAAATGGAAACATGTAGAGAAACAGAACTCTGAATATGCTTAAATGTGTACAAGTAATAATCTGTAAATAGCACAGACTCATATATAAGTCTATAACTTATTGTTGGTAGATGAAGTAGAGTTGTAATATAAAATTTATTTCTTCTGTTTTTATCTTTTGTTTTGTTTTAAAATTTTTCCCTAGATCTGTTTTTGTGGAAAGAAGATGAGTGACTCTACTGAACATCTGTAATACCCAGATGCACACTGGCATTCGGGTAAGATTTGATTGATGCTGTACTCGAATGTAGATTTACAAATGTGGCCCAAGGCCAGTTTCCCCTTATTTTGACAATGAAACACTGTAGTTCTTAATATTAAGTGTTTACTGGAATGGAGAAAAAGAAAGCAGTTTCTAGCAACATGCAGAGAATGAGAATTGGTAAATTAATCAGCGTTACTACCCACCCATAGGTCCCAAAGCTTATAGTGGATATTCCACCCATGAAATGGTAGCTACTCATTAGTGCAGAAAAACTGCCTTAATACAGCCCACTAGTGCTATTATGCTGGTGCTGTCAATTGGATACTCTTAAAAGTTCTGTTTTGTCTATTAATCCCACGTGTTTTTTTTTTTCTTGGAAATTTAGATTCTCCCTTTGTTAAATTTAAAAATACATGCTAAAGTATAAGAATATAACATGCTTTGATTAGAAGCTCCTAAAACAACACATCAAAAACATTATGGTCTAGAAAATGTTTATGAGCCTGAGAACTGCTACAGAGTAGCAAGCAGATTTTTTTTAACAGTGCCTAAAATCTGGACATTTGTCTACACAAAAATAGAAAACCTTGTGAATTCTATCTTCAGATTTATGTGAAATTGTAGAGATTGCAACTAATATCTTGTACTCTTTTAACAAAAGTTTGAAAGGATGGCTAAACTTTACCGTGAGGGCATACACATCATAGCTGTCAATGACAGACGTGGAAAGGTAAAGTCCAGGTTAACTTCCTGGAGACACTAACATTTTCGGGAACTTGTCTTTACACTGGTCATGAGAAGATTTTTCCTGTCAATGCAGCAAAATCTCTATAGCATAATGGTTTTTCAAAGATCAGTTTAGGGACTTCCCTGGTGGTCCAGTGGTTAAGACTGTGCTTCCAATGCAGGAGGCACGGGTTTTATCCCTGGGTGGGGAACTAAGATCCACATGGTGTGAGGCACAGCCAAAAAAAAAAAAAAAGTAAGATCAGTTTACTTGGACTAATATTTAACAGGAGAAAAAATGTTTTCTTAACTTATAACTACACTTGTGTTAAAAATGGCCCATAGTCATCATTATTTTGATTTGTATCCTGATGGTGACAAGATACCTCTTAGTTCTCATAAACAAGTGACTCATTTTTTTCTTGAGCGTTCTCTATGGCAATTTCCTTTATTGGACATATTTTGCTATTCTTATTTCTAGCTTACCTTGCTTTTTTATGCTGTTTAATAATATAGATAATTTTATAGTGCATAGTTCTTTTGATTGAACAAAGCTCTTTTAAAAAAATTATTTAAAATCATCAACACAATAATTGTATAAAATACACAGGATTAGAAAGTTTATTCAAATTAGCTCCATAAATGTATCACGTTTACCACCTAGATAATAGGTAATAACAGAGCTAGAGTTGGAACTCTGAAGGCATAACTGCAAGCTTAGAGATTTTTCCATGCTGACTTTCACTATTGCTGATTTCCAAAGCATGCTTCCTATTCCTTTTCCACTCACAGTATATGATTTTACTGAATATAGACTAGAAATTATATTATATCATCAAATCTGATCTGGGAAACTAAATAATCAAAACTTTTATGAAATTAGAATCTAAGAATCTTTGTCCAGAAATATAAATATACATAAACTCTTAAAATTATAGCACATTTATTATTGCTGTTATTAGAAAGTGGGAAAAAATTTTAAAATTCTGGAGTCATTCAATTCTCTTCAAATTCTAATTGCTAATATGAATTAAAGGGAAAGGCATAAAATGCCAAAAATTACTTAAGGAAAGTAAAGCTGAAATGCAAAATCCCAGTATGCTCTACAAGGTAAAGGTACTAAAAAAAAATAACAACAATAATATGCACTCTTAAATATAGGTCATAAAGCTTATTTATGAGAATCCACAAAAGCACATAGAATGAAAGTGAATAATGCTAAAGCTGACATAACTATCTCTTTTGGTAGTCCAATAAAATATTGATTCTTAAAGGTAACAACAGTCATGAATTAAGGTGACTAATATAGGGCTTCCCTGGGTGCAGTGGTTAAGAATCCTCCTGACAATGGAGGGCACACGGGTTCAAGCCCTGGTCCAGGAAGATCCCACATGCCCCAGATCAACAAAGCCCGTGTGCCACAACTACTGAGCCTGCGCTCTAGAGCCCGTGCTCTGCAACAAGAGAAGCCACCGCAATGAGAAAGCCCGTGCACCACAACGAAGAGCAGCCCCTGCTCACCGCAACTAGAGAAAGCCCGCACGCAGCAAGGAAGACCAAACGCAGCCAAATATAATTTTTTTAAAAAAGGTGACTAATATAAAATAAGTAAACCAACTAATATTTGCTGAATTTATTTTTCATGAAGCTATTCTTACTTATTCTCATAGAGAAAGGAAACAAAAATTTATCCAGAATAATATAATTGTATTGACATTAAATAAGAAAAAAGAAATCCATTAAATAGTAAAAACAAATTTATATGTTAAGTGAAGGTTAAAAAAAAAGATCAGTTGCTGAGTTAGAATATTTTCTACTCTTGCACTTGAAAAATGCCAGTATTTTTTATTGCAATTACTTTTTGTAGGTCTATTGCTTTCACATTTCAGTTGTCATGATAATGTTAATTGTGTAGCATCCATCATAAATTTAAAAGGGCAGATACCATGGTCCATTTGCAAAGGAGAATTTGATAACTTACAAGAAAAAAAACCCAAAAAACTTCATCTGTTCAAGCCTTATGCAGAATTCTTAACTCTTTTAATCACAAAACCGTCTTACCCATTCCCTCAACCTGAGACAATGAAAATACAGCATTTTGTGTTGTTTCCAGTTAAGCTTTCAAAATTCTGAAATGCAGCTTCATTTTAAAAACATTGTTAAGTAATTATAAATGATTGAGATGTTCTACATTTGCAATTTTTAACTCTTGATATCTTTTAAAATCATCTATAGATGGATTGTTCACACAGCAATAAAATTTTTCTTTCTGACTCAAAAATGCTTCTCAAAGTTGGAATTTGAATAGCGCCTACATCAATCAAAACAACCGAGAAAATTGATTTGTTAACAATATAATTTTATAATAACATTATTTTTTCTCTTTTGTCTTAATCCTGCTAAGAGTGTCAAGATCTACTATCAGAAAGAATAATGAGCCATTGATAAATGTTTGCAATGGGATAATTTATGTGTTCTAAACCATCAAAATCTAAAACAAGTTTGGAGGGAGGAGGAAAAGGAGAGGCAAGAGAAAGGGGAGAAAGAACAAGAGAAAAAGGAGGAGGAGACTACAGTTAACAGTCAAATGAAGACAGAAACAATATAATCAAATTTGGGAAGGGAATACAACTGAGTTGAATGAGTGAATTCCTATGCTACTGATTCATTCATTTATAAAAATAATTATGAAGTATGTTTAAATATTGGCAAGAATGTAACTACAATGAACAATAAATTATTTCACCATTATTATTTATTAAATTAATCCAATTATCAATCTTTTAAATTTGTTTTAGTTTTATTAATAATAGAAATCATAAAGAATTAATTTTTATTTTATTAGTAACTTATATAAGCTAAAGGTCAAACTTAAGTCTGAAGATATTATCTCAAACAAGAGTAAGTTATTTTTTATTAACATTTGATTGAATGACTTGTGTTCTTTTGTTCTGTTTGTCAGCCCAGATGGAATAGATCATCCATTTTCAATGGTGAACAATTAACCCTTCCGGTTTAGAGCTTTGGCTCCTTTCCATAATGCTCAGAAAAAAACCCAAAAAAACTAAAAAACAAAAACAAACAAAACTAGGAAAAATGATGCCAAGAACAAAACCAGCCAGCAGTTAGAGTGAAGAGATCACTTAAAATTTTTTTATTAAATATCTTGGATATTTGGGTCGTGTTCTAAACTTATCTCAGAGATGCAATACTCTCTAATGATTTCTGATTTCACATTCAGAATTCCTAACTCAGAGTTATAATTTGGGTTCTCTGGCTGCAGTGCACCCATCCCACTTCTAACACAAGAAGCATAACTATAGAATCTTTGTAATGTTTAACTTGCATCATACTCACTTAGGGAAAAATGGGTCTTGTCATAGAGAGCTGGTACCTAGCATCATAACATGATTTTTCTTCCTTTTTCTCCATGGAAAATGTCTACTTCATGGTATTTGAACATGACTATAAGTGGTAGTCAATAGAAACATAACTGAGATAGGTAATTACTATTTTCTTTTGAAATGTATTAACAATAACATTCTTTCCCCTTGTATTTCTTTTCTTCATTCTCCAAGAGAATCAAGAACATAACTGTTTCTAAGTGTAATATCATACCTTTAAGTAGGAAGTATTCTGCTAAGTACCAATTAACATACACATTTTATATACATTTGCTTCCATTATAATTGCCTTGGAAATGATTTGTAAATACAAAAGGTGAGGTGAAAGCTACTGCACCACATCATGTCCAAGTTACACTTGGCCAACATCACTGTTACCTATTTCTTGAAACTTTCTGAAACAAAATTTTGCCTACCTTCTTTCCCTTCCTCTTCTCTTTGCCCATCCCTTCCTTTTTTTCATTTCGTCCGTTAAATATTTTCCTCTCATCTCCCTTTTTCTTTGTTAAGTAGATCATTAAAAAGTTCTGCTCTCTTACTAAACTTCATCTTTCAGGAGTCACCTGAATCCATATATGACAAATACCTCAAATTCATAAACTTTAGTATAAAGTCTCTTGGGTAGTGTTTGAAAGGGTGGGGAAAGACAAAAGATACTCTGAAACCAGACTGCTTTTCACTTTTACCAAGTCAGCATCAACAGCTTTGATCAAGCTGTTCTCACTTACCATCATATTTCATTAGTTTCTGAAATCCAAAGACCTTGTTTTCAGAAAAAAAAAAGTTCTTACCATCTCTATATAATTTTTTCACTCCTTGAAATACGTGAATTACTTTCTAAGTAGTGGTATTGTTGGTATGATTATAACTCAGAAATAGAAAAATAGAATCTGGGTTATGCAGTGTATCTTAGGTAAAGAAAGTAGCTGGTATTATTTGGCTCTAGCCAAGTTTTCTATCTTTATTTTCATATTCTATAGCCAGAAAGAAAACAAAGCCTTCGGCAAGAAACATGTTTTGTGGGTATCAGTACCTCGAAATGCAAACTGGTTACAAGCTGTTCAGAAGTTTTAAGCTGATCCATTAATGCCTTCCCCAAAGCTCTGGGCAGCCACAATCTGCAGAATTACATTAAACAGGCTTAGTGCAGGGACTGCTCATTCACAGGCAAAAAATAAATAAATAAAAAATAAAAAAATTCTGTTACTCATTTGCAAATGAATGAGGAATTGGAAATAGCTTAGTATACTACAAGAAATATAACTCCTAGGTATTAGTCACAGCTATGCCAGTAACAAATTATACAATAGGGCACATGTCACTTAATTTCTTTGACCCTCACTTTCTTCATTTGCAAAATTAGAGATATTCTTCTTGACTAAAATGTATGATATTGAAGTTTTAGAAGCAGAAAGCCATTTCTCTTTCTTCCATGACTGAATTTGAAATAAGCTAGGGCTGAGGGAAAATCTTGTCTTTGTTGAAACAAACGACACGATTATTTAACCACCACCACAACCCACCCTTCCAACCGACACCAAAACGACTAGGAAGCCTAGTTTGTGTTGGTGATTTTGTCTAAATTTGGGACACTTGGTTTCTGACCATAACTGTATCATAGATGGATGGCTAACCCGAGAGCAGTGTTCCAAGTGGCCTGAAAAGATTAACCAAATGGATTGATTTTGTCTAAGAATATAGCAAAAGAATGGCACAGGTAGAAATTGCTGAAGCTGAAAGGATGTGAGAAGGATCATGAGGTGATTGGGCCCAAATTTATCAGGGAATCCCAAATATGAATAAGACTGGGAAGCAGCAACTCTGATGAATAAACCTATGAGATACAGAGAAAAATAGAAAGTACAACATAAGACAAATGATTAGTAGTAATGGAGAGTAGAAAAAGAATAAAACTAAGGAAGTGCACTAGAATAAACACCCATTTGCCAATACCAGGATCCTCCCTAGAGTTCCTCTTCCTGTGTCCCAGTTGTTCATTTTCTGAGTTTCTCTTTGTGGATACCCTTATAGTAAATCCTATATTACTTGAAGCTTCCAAATAAAGTTGTACTCTTTCAACCCGAAGACCTTATCTTAATAGAATTATTATATGATGTGTAAATACAAAAACGATTTCATATTCCCATATGGTATTTACATTTTAAAAGAGAATCTTATTAATTCCAAAATGTTTACAACTGGAGGCATATTTAGAAGATATTTTGAAACAGAATATTTCACATGAGTATTACCTATTCCAGATCCCTACTTCTCATATCCTCAATAACAACAACAAACTTGACAAAAAAATCCTCTTCACAATGCTACTAACCAACCAAACAAGATGACATTTATATTATGTTTTCTGGAAGTGTTTTGGTTTGATTTATACATTTCCATGTACTTTCATTAATATGAAGATGAATATGTAATTCATTAAATTTCGTCTTCATGATCAAGATGCTACATATTAATAAAATTTTTCCATTTTTACGATGTCTAAATTTACCAAGATGAGGGTATAAATCAAAGAAAGTTTATAGAGCTTTAGTTAAGAAACATCTTTTAAATGGCATTTTTACTATTCTTAAAAAAAAAAAAAGCCATGCTTTCTGTACTACATTGCGTCAGGGCATTAAAGATTAATGAAGATGTTTGACTACAATGTTGAATTTATTTTTCATTTTGGAAAAAAAGTAACATATGCAAGATAATATGAGAGATGAAATAAAAAAGAAGCCTGTTTGATTCAAATGAGTAAAAATACATCAGTATAGACTTGGCATTATATATCCAAAGAAATAAAAAGCAGAGATTGCAGCAGGGTCCAGAGTTTGCTTAGAGAAGACTCTTGACCTTATTCAGTTTCCACCAATACCCTATGCCCCAAACCAAATAAACAGAATCTGCATTTAGTTATGCGAACTGAGCTTCAATACAAACAGTTTAGTTTTTACTCAACTTTTTGTTGCTCTATTTTCTTTCCTAAAGAGAAGCTGAAGCTGCTACCAAGCCCAGACAGAAACTAAGTCTGAGAATCACCCAGGAACTGCTCTGGACCACACTTGGAAGCAGTGGCTTTCAGTGGTCCTCATTTCCCTTTTTATTCTCCTCTCCCAACTTCTGTGCTGCTTCCCAGCTTTCTGTCCAAGGAGCCACCATCCTAATCTTTTCATTCTTGTTACTCTTGTTATAATCTTTCTTTCTTCCACCCTTTTCCCCACAACTTAGACACATGGTTGCCGAACTTTCTCCTAATGTAATCAGAAGAAAATCAGTTCCTAAAGTGTTAATTAATTGGTCAGATAAATGAATATAGGCTAACACTCTCTCAAGTGACCACAGTTTTCTGGAAAAAAAATTCTCTTTATCTTTTTGGTCAGATCCATGTATGACTCTATCACAAAATATTTTGATAAGCCTCAAAAGAATTTTCAAGTTATATATTCTGTTTACTGACATGCTCTAAAAATAGTTACCCCAAAAGAAGCAACCTATGGTCCGATCTTAAAAGTTTAATACACAAATGACATCATATCCCTTAGACAATCATAGTCCTGGACAGCTTTGCCCTCAGATTCACTTCTGAAAATTTCTATGCCCTGCTGAGTGTCACAGAAAGGATAGTTACTACAGGCTGCATTTCTCAGGCTCCATGTCAGCTGCTTTCCTCCTGGGTTTGGTCAGTGGCAGGCATTGGCAGGGGAGTAGGCAGGGAGAGAAAGGAAGAATCCAGGATATGTGCCTCCCTCTCTATCAGAAGTGATGTCTTCAACAATAGCTGTTCTTCCTCCAAATCTCCATCTCCCTCCATGGTTGCAACTTCCCCCAGCTGATTCTGATCCCTGAGCTCTGGTAGTACAGCCTTTTCGCTTTCCCACTCAGACCTAGGGGCAGTAATGGTTTTCTGCTTCTTAATCTCTGAATCATCTTACAGATTTTCCATTGTGTGCCTCAGTTCTTTCATTACCTGTGTAACCTGTTCCCTGCATTAAGTACCCTCTGATTGTAATCTCAGAGTGGTTTTCTTGGTTGGACTCTTTACAGGATGTGAAGTCCTAGAGATGACAATGTTTAGTGTTGCACATACTTTCCTTAAAGCTATTTATTCCATAAATTGGCTCTGGTTATTACGTTTTTCAAATAAGTGTGAGATGGGCAAAGATGATGAGACTTCAGTTGTTTCAGTTTCTCTTCTAATTTATTTGTCTGAAAACTGCCAGATGGGAAGATCTACCAAATATCCATCTGTTACAATGTCAATCTGAGAAAACAAAGCAATTAAATCCCTTGACAGGAAAAGCAGTGGGTTTTTTTTTGGACACCAACTTGTGAGTAATGATCAAATAAGTAAAGAGGAGCAAATGGCTAATGGGACAACTGCATTATAGGATGCCAATTTTAGATTTTCCTCAATGTTCAACTTGACAATGTTTAATATAATTTAAGTGTTTATTGAACAACTAGTCTATAGCAAATATTGTGCTAAGCCTAAGGATAGGATAATGAATAAGGCACAAAACTTGCCCTACAGGGCTTCCCTTCAGGAATGAGTAGGTGAATAAATAAATAAGAGTAGGTAAATTGGAAGAAAGATAATCACTTAAAAACATATAGGTATTAGAAACAGAATCCTTCTAGTAAGGGACTCATATGTGTAAACAAATAAATAGTAAATACTGATTAATTAGGACAAAATGGGAAAATATACAAGCTGCGGATATAGACCAAGAAGGGAGTACTAAATCTTGGTGGGGGATGTATAAAGAGGTTGACCAGGGAAAGTTTTCTGAAGAGATAATGTGATAGTTAATTTTTGTGTCAACTTGACTGGATCACAGGATGTCCAGATATCTTGTTAAACATTATTTGTGGGTGTGTCTGTGAAGTGTTTCTGGAAGAGATTAGTATTTGAACTAGTAAACTGAGTAAAGCAGATTGCTCGAGCAATCCCCAGTGTGGGAGACATCCAATCTGTTGAGGGCCTGAATAGAAAAAAAGGTAGAGGAAGGCAGGATTCACTCTCTCTCTACCTGACTGATTGAGCTGGAACATTGATCTTCTCCTGACCTCAGTGCTCCTGGTGTTTAGACCTTCAGACTGGAATATACATCATCATTGGCTCTCCTGCTCCCAGATTTTCAAATTATTCCACCAGCTTTCCTGGATCTTCAGCTTACAGATTGCAGATGGTAGGACTTCTCAGCCTGCATAATCACATGAGCCAATTTCTTATAATAAAGCCCTTTATATATATGAATGAATGAGTGAGTGAGTGAATGAATGAATAGGTGAATAAATAATAAGTAAAAGATAAGTTGGAGGAAAGATAGGTATTTAGAAACGTAAAGATACTAGAAACAGAATCAATAGGATCTATATCTATATATCTGCTTCTCTGGAGAACCCTGACTAATAACAGGGAACATCTAAGTAATATTTTGAAGGACCAATATCATTCCAAGCCAAGAGCCCTGTTAGAGAACTAGGTGATAGCAACATAATGAAAGGGTTTTTGTGTCATTGTAATGAGTCTGGGATTCAATGCATGCTGAAGAGTTCACTAAGGGTTATACATATAAGATAAACATGATCAGACACATGATTTTGAGGAATATTATGAAAGAAGTATGTAGAGAATGAGACTGGTTAAGAAATTGATGTAATCTAAACATACTTCTCTCTTTTTTTCTCAATTATTCTATCCTTTTAAATAATTTTATTGAAGTATAATTGATTTACAATGTTGTGTTTAATTCTGCTGTACAGCAAAGTGACTCAGTTATACCTATATATTCTTTTTCATATTCTTTTCCACTTTGGTTTACCACAGGTTATTGAATATGGTTCCCTGTGCTATACAGTATGATCTTGTTTATCCACCTATATATAATAGTTTGCATCTGCTAATCCCCCACTCCCAATCCTTCCCTACCCCACCTCTCCTCCCTCTTGGCAACCACAAGTCTGTTCTCTATATTTAAACATACTTCTCTTAACCTGAGGGTGATGAGAACATAAACTAAGGTAATAGGGTTGGAAATTGGAAGTAACAATTTGTTCAAGAAATATTTAGAAGGTAGAGTTGACAGGGTATTGAGACCATTTTAATGTATTGTGTTAAAGAATGAAGAAAACTATTTAGATGATATCAATTTATTCAAGTATTTAAAAATTTAACACTACATAGGTAATGTTCTTGAATTGGAAATTGAATGGGAATTGTAAACCTATAATAAGCTCAACATAGATGAGTTTGTTTACAGCTTTACCAAATTGTTGATTGAGTCAGCAAAACAAATTAGTTAAGAGCAGGGATTCTGCAGCCAGAGTCTGGCTTTGAACTCAGGGTCTGCCAGAAAAGAGTAATAGCTATACGTTGAATAAATAAATAGATGAATGAGAAGGTGAATACATAATTAATTAATAAAATGTAGATAACAAATTGGAGGAAAGGTGGGTATTAAACACATATAGGTATTATATATCTTAGTTAACATTTCTGTAACTCAGCTCCTTTATCTCTGAAATGGGACTAGGAATAAGACCTACTTGTCAGGGTTGATAATACATCCAAAAAGGTTGGAATAGAGTATAACTAGATATTAGCATCATAATTATACCTAGAATGTTTCACTTGAATGCATCTAACTGAATGCTATTTCCAAGAAAGTAAAGATTTTTGTCTGTTTTGTTTGTAAAGAATCTGAAGTGCCAGAACAATGCCTGATAAACAGCAGATGCTCCATAAACATTTACTGAATAAATGAGAGAATACTTCTAATAGGCACATATAATTGTTATTTCTCCTTTAACAAGCATATAATGCTTAGTATATGTCATGCACTATTCTAAGCACTTTACATTACTCAACACATTTAATCGTCAAAACAACCTTATGAGACAGTCTTATTGCTCCCTTTTTGTAGATTAGAACACTGAAACACAAACAGTTATTATTATTGAATATTTATTGTCTTAGTTTGAGGTGTTACAACAAAATGCCATAGACTGGATGGCTTATAAACAACAGAAATTGAACTCTCACAGTTCTCGGTACTGAGAAATCCTAGATCGAAGCACCAGCAGATCAATGGCGACATAGATGGCCAACTTCTTGCTGTGTCATCACTAGACAGAAGGGGAAAAGGAGCTCTCTGGGTTCTCTTTTATAAGGGCACTAATCTCTTGTTCATAAGGGCTCCACTTCATGATCTAATCACCTGCCAAGGGCCCCACCTCCTAATACCATCATACAGAGGATGAGGTTTTAAGATTTTCATTTCAGGGGGACACATGCAGTCGATAGCAGTTATCAAAGATCACACAGGAGTAGGAGTCAAAGCTAGAATTTGAGCTCAGACACTATGGCTCAAGAGTTTTATGCTATTGTCCATAATACACTTACAAGCTTGGCTCTAAGGGCCAAGGAGATAGACGGTAATGGCAGTTCCCAAGGAGAGGGAGTCTCTTTTTGATTTAGGCAGAGTATCCCAACTGTTTTTATTGAAGGATTAAATAAATTCAAAGTGACAGTCAGCAAGCCTTTAATGATTCTCCAGTTGGAATATTTGTTTTTAACTTGAGAAAATGAGCTGTCCTTGTTGTAGCTGATATTTGGGGGACAGCAAATATCTCAGCATCCAGCTCTTGGCAATCTCATAAAAGCTTTGATGGGGCTAAATACAAACCTGAATAAGATTCCTTGTTTCCCTAATTTTGCATTTATGCTACATTGTACTCTTTTTTCCCTTTACACACATTATTACTCCTGTTATTTGTAAACTCTGTGGTTTGTACTCTATTCTAGTATTTTATTTTATTATTTCATCTTCTTACACTCTTTCCGTCCTGTTTATTCACTCTTCCACATTCAGACTTCACCTATACTGTTAAGATTCATGTTTTTATGTCTTATTGAAATTGTTTTTATGATTTTCTTTTTTGTTTGCTTTTCTGTTTTTTGGCCCTACATGACAGACAGAGATTATTTATAAACCCCTTATTGTTTCTTGGTATTGTCAACAGGTTGACAGTTTCCCCAGTTGTATCCCTAGGGTACTTCTGAATAATCTTGTAAAGTATTCCCCTGCATCAGAAAAATAGAATATCAGAAATTCTGAGCCATACTTGATATGAAAGGTACACTTTGGTTTGACAGGGTTTTTCTGAGACAAAAATGTACCATTCCTGTGTTACTGTAGTACCAGGTTCCAGGTCTGAAATTTCTACCAATAAGTTTGTTCCTCTAGAACCTACTATACTGATATAGTAAACTATGAAAGTAAACTGATATCAACAGAAAGCCATTTCAAAGTTCATATGCTTTCAATTTGGTCATTTAGCCAGTGTTATTCAGCCCTCTTCCACTGGCATATTATCGTGGCACAATTTCCCTTAACATTCTCTATTGGTGAATCAGAGAGCTTCTAATTCTAGAAGAGAGCTTCTAGATTCTAAAAAACTATTTTATTCCCTAAAGGGAACGTATCCCTTTTGAGAATAAGAGGGGTTAAGCTTCGAAGTTATAATAAGTTGGTAGCTATACATACATACATAAATATACACACACTCTCACACACACATACACATATACGTATATATATGTATATATCTATATCAGTTTGTCAGAGTAAATAAAAAAATATAGGGACTTCCCTGGTGGTGCAGTGGTTAAGAATCCACCTGCCAGTGCAGGGAACACTGGTTCGATCCCTGGTCTGGGAAGATCCCACATGCCACTGAGCAACTGCTGAGCCTGTGCGCCACAACTACTGAAGCCCACGCGCCTAGAGCCTGTGCTCTGCAACAAGAGAAGCCACCAAAATGAGAAGCCCACGCACCGCAACAAAGAGTAGCCCCTGCTCGCCTCAACTAGAGAAAGCCCGCGTGCAGCAACAAAGACCCAATGCAGCCAATAAATAAATAAATAAATAAATAAATTTAAAAACTACATATTATATGTTATAGACATATTTTATATATTTTATAAATATATTTAATCTTCCAAACTCTAAAGCATTATCATCCATATTCTTCTTCAATGTGTTTGAATTTCCACAAATGATAAGTTGGAAAGCAAGGATTTATTGACTGTGTTCTTATCAAAATTAACTCCAAATGAATTGTTTTGTATTATCATCCTTATTCTGCGACAAGGAATGACTAAGCTTATAAAAACCCAACCTGGATGGGGGATTTTTTTTTCCTGGATTAGAAAACATAAGGGAGAGAGAAAGCAAGTCATATCTTACCCATTATGATCAACAGCCCATGCTAATGGCATTCGTTAAGCTAAATGAGCAGGAGAATGAGGGTCCAAGCTTTCTAATTGAAGCAGATTTATTTTTAGTATGAAATTCTCTCAAAATACATTTTCTTTTTTAAAATACCAAGTGCCATATTAAGACATATAATTTAAACAACCAATCATGGATGGGTTTAGCCCTTCTGGAAGTGTGAAATTATACAAGCACCCAAATCATCATTATCACTTTTATAGTTTTATTATGACTATTATTTATTACATGAGTGAATAAAATATAAAAAGGAAAGAAAACACGTTCTTCATTAGCGTTAATGACTCATGCTAGCAATTTTGATATTGAGTTAACAGTTTAAGTTCTCTTCTGCCCTGGATTCTCTCCTGAGAGCATCAGTCATGTCAAATAAATGCATATCACAAAAGTAACAGCACTTTAGAATAGGATGCTTGGAAATAGATTTTATATATGCTGAGCTCTACTGTGCTTGGAAGAAAAAATATATATATATACACACACACATATATGGACACACACACATATATATGTAGCATATATGAAGGTTAATAAGCCTAACACAAATAACATATATTCTAATGAATTTTATACACAGTAGATTCTGCAAGTACTTTTATAATAAGTGCTTATAACACTTTAGGTATAACTGAAAGCTGACTTGTCATTAAAAGATCTGGATATAAACTGTAGTTCTGGTGTTACTACCTCTATACTATGGGTGAATCCCTAAAATAAGAATAATAAATGTGAAGTCAAATAACAATTTTCAAAGTTTTGGTTCTGACTACACCAAAGTAACTTGTTTCAGGTAAATCCTCCCACCAAAAAAATTATAAAAGCTAGACAAAACATATAAAACAACTATTTGAAAGCATTGGAGAGGAACCAAAGCAGGCAGGGTTTGAGGGTCTATAACCTTTGAGACAATGGAAGCACATAAGATGAGTTCTTCATTCACCCAGGCTTTTCCTTGAAGCCATTTTCCAATTCACTGCACAGTGGAGCAGAACCCAAGCAAAAAGTAGCAGCCTCACAGGGATGAAAAACAATGGCAGGATTTTAAAGCTGCTAAATTGGATGGGACTTGAGAAGCAAAATCCTTGAAATGAGGGAACTACAATAGCAAGTAAAAAAAATTTTCAGACTAATCTCCCTGAAGATGTCGGTTGATTCCTAATCTTTGCATGTGAAAGATGAGACAAGAAAGAAAAAGATGAAAAAAAGAAAGAAAGAAAATAGAAAGAAAGAAAGAAGGAGGGAAGGAAGGAAGGGAGGGAGGGAGAGAGAGAGACAGAAAAAAGGAAAAAAAAAGAAAGAGAGAGAAAGGAAAGGAAAAAGAAAAAAGAAAAGCTAAAATTAAAGCCCAGCCATAAATGGTAACCGGAGGCAAAAAAACTGAGCAGAAATCTCATCATTCACATAGTATTGAGAAGACAGAAGTTGAAGGTCAAGACCTGGAATGTTGAAAGAATCTTCTCAAAGTCTTCTGTTGAGGCTCCAGGAAGGAGACACCCTAGGAGTCAAGCCACACTTTAAGTATAAGGCACATACTTTAGGAGTAAAGACTACAACCTAAAAGTAACAGCAAAACTGGTATAGAATAGTCCTTTAATAACGGCACTCAACAGAATCAACACTGGGAGGAGTTAATCCACTGTCCACTGATACACCATCTGTTGTCAAAAAAAATTAGCCCTCTAAAGAAAAATAACATATTCCAGAATCATTATAATTTTTTATCCAAAATATTTAGCATTGAATCAAAAATAATGAGGTATGTCAAATACCCTTTATCCAGATTCATCAATTTTTTAATATTTTGTCCCATTTGCTTCATCACTTTTCTACGTCTAATATTTTTCTGAGGATACATACAACATGCGTTGTTTACCACTTAATGCTTTTAATACAATTTCTGTAGGAATGAAGAGCTCCTCTTACATAGCCATAGTAAAATGCTCAAATTCATGAAATTGAACATTGGTATATTTTTATCTATATTTCACATTCTATTTTCTTCAACTGTCCCAATATATCCTTTCTGGCTATTTTTTACTGGTATAAAATCATATCTATGATTGTGTATGCATTTACTTAAAATGTCTATTAAATTTAATTTTGAGGGGTTAAATCTAGAACATTTATTTAAACTTTTCTATGTTTTCCAGGACACTGACTTTTGTTTTTAATAATATAGGTCTGGTATTTTATTTGAATTTTCTTCACATGGGTTTTGCTGGCATTTCCTTGTGTTTAGATTTAGGTTATGCATTTAGGGACTGGAAAACTACGTATGTTATACTGTGTCCTTCTTAAGGTATCATCTAAACACCCATGATGTTTGTTCCCTCTTAGTGATAATGATAATTTTGATCACTTGGCTGATGTGTTGGCTGTTTTATTTACTATAAACTGATTATTTTCCCTTTTGTAATTAATATGTAGTTTTGAGGAAGATAATTTGAGGCTATGTGAATTCCTGTTCTTCATCAAATTTTTCAACTCTAAATTTAGCAATTATTTGTTTCTTGCCTGTGATAGTGCAAAATAGTAACTTCCTAACTCTATTATTCTTCTATATTTATAAGTGATAATTCTACTGTAAGGAAGAATTTTTCTATTCTTAATTTATTTGTTTACTTATTTGTATTGATAGTTTGCATTCACGGGTTCTTATTTTATTCGATGGGTTATAATCCATTAATGTCTTTATTTAATTAGAGGTTCAAGTTGTTCCACATTTGGCCAGAGGGATCCCCCTTCAAGTTGATCCCTGTGTCATTGTGGCATGCTAACATCACTTTTTGATCACTTCTTAATTTTCTGGCACAGAAAAATTCCAGGTTCATCCTGATTTTCTCTGCCCAGCCTTGGAATTAGCTATTTCTCCAAGATTCCCTGTTGTCTTTTAGTGGAGAATGGTATTTAGAAAAAAGGACCTAGTTTTCTGAATGCTAGGTTTGTTCATTGCCAATAGAATGTCATTATTTCCAGGCAGAGGTGGAGGTGGGAGATAGATACATACGTACATAGATACGTCCAAAGGGATTTATTTTGCCTTTCCCAACCCATTGTTGTACTTTCCTTCCTCCACAGTAGAAATATAAATATATTTATTCATTTGCTCAATATTATGGCATATACAAAATAGTCACACTTGTTAAACCCCAAAGAAATTAATATCAGACCTATTTTTAAAAGTTCAAGATATGTTTGGAGTTCCTCTTTTTCTTTTTCTTCTTTAGCCTGAGGATATACAGTCAAAGAATTGCTTTATAAAGTTAATTGGATTCGTGTTTTTATTTTTGTTTCATTTTATTTCATTTTATTTAGTGGAGATTTTATTCCTTAGATATATGGTTGATTCATTTGTGTCTATTTGCATTAAATTTGGCGGTTTTATTTTTCCATTCTTTTAAAAATTTTATTTAATTATGTAGAGCATTGATATGATTCCAAAATTTGAAACTGTAGAAAATGCTATATTCAATGAAATGTTACTTCCTCTCACATTTTTCACTTTCTCTTCTACACTTGTAGATAACCAGTGTTGTTGTTCTCTTGTATGTCCTTACTGTGTTTCTTATTGTAAAATTAGCAAATACTTGGATGTTTCCTTATTTTCCCTTCTGTCTTATATGGAAATATTATACCATATATACTCTGGACTGTTTTGCTCTTTGCTTTCTAAAAATGTTATGATATAGTCTGGAAATCACTCCATATCAACTTATGAACTCTTGTATACTTTTACATACCTGCACAGTGTCCATGTATGTGTGTGTGATATTAACTCAATCACTTTCTTATTGTGTGGGTATTTACACAGTTTTTAACATTTTGTAATTACAAATAATGCTATGATTAATAATCGTGCACATGTATGTTTTTGTATTATGGAGACTGTAAGTTCATGGTAAATTCATAGATGCGAGATGGCTGTGTCAAAGGACAAATACATAGGTAGTTCTATTAATATCACCAAATTCCCTTCCAAGGGGCTTTTGCCATTTTGCATTTCACCCGCAATATATAAAATATCTCCACAGCTTCATCAGTAGAATGTATTCTCAAATTTCTAAATTTTTGCTGGGTTGGTACATGAGAAATGGTATCGAAATGCAGTTTTGATTTATGTAACTCTTTTTTGTATATGAAGTTAAATATATTTTCATATTTAAGGCTATTCTTATATCTTTTATGCAACTTGTTTTTTAACTTTTGCTTATTTTTTTGAAGAGTTTTTAGAAATTCCTATATTTAAAAACTTATGTATATATTTGATATAGTACTCTTTATATGGAATATATGTTGTAAATATTTTCTTCCAATTTGTCATCTAGTTTTTGACTTGGTTTATAGTTTTCTGTTATTTTCGTTTGGTTTAGTTTGCCATGCAAAAGTCTTTTAAAATTATTTATATGTAGACCAATTTGTTAATCATTTTTTATTGCATGAAATTTTGAATTCTAATTGCAAAACCTTCCTCTACATCCAGGTTATAGAAAATTTCATTCATGTTTTCTTCTGTTTCTTGGATAGTTTCATGTTTTACATTTAGATATCTGATCCTGTTAGAGTTAATTCTTGCATATGCTGTAAGGATTAGAAATAATCTTGTATTTTCCCAAATGGCAAACAAATTGTACCAGGAGCATTTAAATAGATTTTTGCCTCAGGTATTCAGATATCAATATACTAAATGTCTTCATATATTGTACTTAGCTTTATTTCTGTATCTTCTATTATATTCTAATGATCTCTGTATCTCTTCATGAATTAGCACTACATTGTTTCGATTACAGAGATTTTTAGTGTATAATATAATTTATAGGTCTAGTCATCCTAGACCTTGTCTGGCTTTAGAAAAAGAAAAAAACATGATCGTGTTTCCATTGTCAGAGTCCAACAGTACAATGAGTGTTTTCCAACAATTATCCAAATATAATAACTAATTACTTTTGTCTAAGAAATAGAGCTTTTTTATTTCTGCTTGCATTAATTGTTGACAACATGGGCTGATTTTATTTGGATGCAGTTCTTACACTTACCAAATAATCATTAAATATGGAAACCAAATATTAATTTAAAAAAGGTAAAATACTTCATTTAAGACTGGAATTTGAAAACTATGAAAGGTAGATGTGAGTTCAGGTACCCTAGTACCCCTGAAACAGTTTTCATAAAGTGCCAACTAATGGAGCATGTTTAATTTCTATTTCTACTTTCTCATAACCAGGAAAAGAAAAGCTTATGCTAAGCCTATAATTTGATTATTTTAATTGCTGTTCACACTTGATGTTTTAATAATGTTTTTATTTCAAAGGAGATGTTCAAATTGCCATATTACTTTCTTAATTGATTTCATTGTAGTGGATGTTAATTTTTATTTTAACTCATTTCTTGGCAGTGGAAAATTATATGTTTGTATAATACCAGTTTTCCTTAAAGCATGGGAATATTTTAGGTGTAACATGTATGAAATAAAAAAATAATTCATTAGTGGCCTTGTAATGTAGTGAGAAAATATGAAAATAACAACAAGAGACTTGGGGTCCTAATCTGAAGTTCTGACATACGTAGTTTTAGGACCATGATGAAGGCACCAGGTCCTCAATCCACAGTTTTGTCATTTGTAAAATGTGGGAATTGTATTTAATCGGTGCTTTCTAATCATTATTTATTAAGTGTTTTAAATAATTTTTATAGAATGTATTACATGTTGGAACTATAATATTATTGAAAACCTTGAAAAAGAGGGACATTTCTACATTTTCCATTTAACAAACTGGTCAGTTTTATAAAGTCTGCCTCCCTTACTAATTCATAAAGGCAAGGCTATGTCCAATTTGTTAAAGTTTTGGATACTAGTATTGTGCCTTGCATGTACTTAGTCCTCAATAAATATGTGTTGACTGGTAAGAATGCACAGCCACTGGAACTCTTCATACTTTGCTGGTAGGCAATTTCTTACCCAGCTAAGAATGAATAACTCTGCAGTAAATGAATGTTCATAGCTGTTTTATTCATAACAGCTAAAATCTGGAAATAACCCAAGTGTCTTCCAACTAAGTGAATAGATAAACTGTGATATAGTCATACAGTAGAATACAAAATCAGCAATAAAAAGAAATAAACTTTTGACACCTGCAATAGCTTGAATGGATCTCAAGGGCATTGTGCTGATCAAAGAAAAAAAATGAAAACAAACAAACAAAAACAGAACAAAATTCTAACCACATACTATACGATTCCATTTGTTTAACATTCTTTTTTTTTTTTTACTTTTTATTTATTTATTTATTTTATTTTTGTCTGTGTTGGGTCTTCGTTTCTGTGCGAGGGCTTTCTCTAGTTGCGGCAAGTGGGGGCCACTCTTCATCGCGGTGTGCGGGCCTCTCACTGTCGCAGCCTCTCTTGTTGCGGAGCACAGGCTCCAGACACGCAGGCTCAGTAGTTGTGGCTCACAGGCCTAGTTGCTCCACGGCATGTGGGATCTTCCGAGACCAGGGCTCGAACCCGTGTCCCCTGCATTGGCAGGCAGATTCTCAACCACTGCACCACCAGGGAAGCCCCTAACATTCTTAAAGTGATAAAATTATAGGGATAGAGAACAAAAAAGTGGTAACCAGGACTTAGAGTTGGGTAAAGGTATGATTATTAAGGAGTAACACCAGGTAGTTTCTTTGTGGTGTTTGAACAGTTCCTGACTGTGGTGAAGTTTAATGTATATGTGTGATACAGCTGTGTACAACCATACATCAAAAAAAGAAAAAGAAAGATGTAAAACCTGGTGAAATCAGAATAATGACTATATTTGAGTTAATAGTATTTTACCAATGTCCATTTCCTGTTTCTGACAATGTATTATGGTTATGTAAATATTATTTTTAAAAGTATATTACCTTTGTGGGACCTCTTTGCACTATTTTTACAACTTCCTGTGAAATTTAATCCATTTCAAAAGAAAAAGAAAAACGTAGGTTGAGTGAGTTAACAAATGAACAGAGCAACGACCCTCACATTGTCTTGACTAGGATGTACTCATGCAAACTGGATTCTGGTGGGCAGTCTAGAATTAGTCTTATGTTCCTGTGTTTCTTCAACTCATTTGAAGTACAATTATTTTATTACTAATTATTTCCATTTTCTTTGCCTAGAAACTAATCCCAGTTCCAGACCAAACCAATTGGATTCTTGTCCTTTTTTTGTTGCTTTTTAATACCCAGCTAGTGACTACTTCTGCTCCATTCTGATTCCTATAAAAGCAATATACTTTCATGCCTGGATTGGAGGTTATGGTTAACCTACCATGAAGGTTAGGTACTCCTAACCTTCAGTTTGAATCTGTTTTCTTTATAGTCATTATACAAAACTCAGCTAGAATGTTCATTTATATACTTTACTCTGTTTTGAACATATGGCATCATGCTCATCTTGGAGTTGACTCTTTGGTATTTATCATTTCAAACTGTTATTTTACTTTTCAGTAAGACTTCCTATCTGAAGCCTCAGTAACTCCAAAATTTAAGAATATCATTTAGGTGCATCTTAAACCCACCATTTCTATAATAAATTATAATTTGATACTGTTGGCTTTATTTTTACTTTATTTTTTTGAACATCTTTTTTGGAGTATAATTGCTTTACAATGGTGTGTTAGTTCCTGCTGTAAAAAAAAGTGAATCAGCTATACATATACATATATCCCCATACCTCTTCCCTCTTGCGTCTCCCTCCCTCCCACCCTCCCTATCCCACCCCTCTAGGTGGTCACAAAGCACTGAGCTGATCTCCCTGTGCTGTGCGGCTGCTTCCCACTAGCTACTTTACATCTGGTAGTGTATAAATGTACATGCCACTCTCTCACTTTGTCCCAGCTCACCCTTCCCCCTCCCCGTGTCCTCAAGTCCATTCTCTAGTAGGTCTGCGTCTTTATTCCCGTCCTATCCCTAGGTTCTTTATGACAATTTTTTTTTTTTTTAGATTCCATATATATGTGTTAGCATATGATATTTGTTTTTCTTTTTCTGACTTACTTCACTCTGTATGACAGACTCTAGGTCCATCCACCTCACTACAAATAACTCAATTTCATTTCTTTTTATGGCTGAGTAATATTCCATTGTATATATGTGCCACATCTTCTTTATCCATTCATCTGTTGATGGACACTTAGGTTGCTTCCATGTCCTGGCTATTGTAAATAGAGCTGCAGTGAACATTGTGGTACATGACTCTTTTTGAACTATGGTTTTCTCAGGGTATATGCCCAGCAGTGGGATTTCTGGGTCATATGGCAGCTCTATTTTTAGTTTTTTAAGGAACCTCCATACTGTTCTCCATAGTGGCTGTATCAATCTACACTTCCACCAACAGTGCAGGAGGGTTCCCTTTTCTCCACACCCTCTCCAGCATTTATTGTTTGTAGATTTTTTGATGATGGCCATTCTGACTGCTGTGAGGTGATACCTCATTGTAGTTTTGATTTGCATTTCTCTAATGGTTAATGATGTTGATCATTCTTTCACGTGTTTGTTGGCAATCTGTATATATTCTTTGGAGAAATGTCTATTTAGGTCTTCTGCCCATTTTTGGATTGGGTTGTTTGTTTTTTTTGATATTGAGCTGCTTATAAATTTTGGAGATTAATCCTTTGTCAGTTGCTTCATTTGCAAATATTTTCTCCCATTCTGAGGGTTATGTTTTTGTCTTGCTTATGGTTTCCTTTGCTGTGCAAAAGCTTTTAAGTTTCATTAGGTCCCACTTGTTTATTTTTGTTTTTATTGCCATTTCTCTATGAGGTGGGTCAAAAAAGGATCTTGCTGTGATTTATGTCATAGAGTGTTCTGCCTATGTTTTCCTTTAAGAGTTTTATAGTGTCTGGCCTTACATTTAGGTCTTTAATCCATTTTGAGTTTATTTTTGTGTATGGTGTTAAGGAGTGTTCTAATTTCATTCTTTTACATGTAGCTGTCCAGTTTTCCCAGCACCACTTATTGAAGAGGCTCTCCTTTCTCCATCGTATATTCTTGCCTCCTTTATCAAAAATAAGGTGACCATATGTGCGTGGGTTTATCTCTGGGCTTTCTATCCTGTTCCATTGATCTATATTTCTGTTTTTGTGCCAGTACCATACTGTCTTGATTACTGTAGCTTTGTAGTATAGTCTGAAGTCAGGGAGCCTGATTCCTCCAGCTCCGTTTTTCTTTCTCAAGATTGCTTTGGTATTCGGGATCTTTTGTGTTTCCATACAAATTGTGAAATTTTTTGTTCTAGTTCTGTGAAAAATGCCATTGGTAGTTTGGTAGGGATTGCACTGACTCTGTAGATTGCTTTGGGTAGTATAGTCATTTTCACAATGTTGATTCTTCCAGTCCAAGAACATGGTATATCTCTCCATCTGTTTGACTCATCTTTAATTTCTTTCATCAGAGTCTTATAGTTTCCTGCATACAGGTCTTTTGTCTCCTTAGGTAGGTTTATTCCTAGGTATTTTATTCTTTTGGTTGCAATGGTAAATGGGAGTGTTTCCTTAATTTCTCTTTCAGAGTTTTCATCATTAGTGTATAGGAATGCAAGAGATTTCTTGCATTATTTTGTATCCTGCTACTTTACCAAATTCATTGATTAGCTCTAGTAGTTTTCTGGTAGCATCTTTAGGATTCTCTTTCTATAGTATCATGTCATCTCTAAACAGTGACAGCTTTACTTCTTTTCCTATTTGGATTCCTTTTATTTTTCTTCTCTGATTGCTGTGGCTAAAACTTCCAAAACAGTGTTGAATAATAATAGTGAGAGTCGACAACCTTGTCCTGTTCCTGATCTTAGTGGAAATGGTTTCAGTTTGTCACCATTGAGGATGATGTTGGCTGTGGGTTTGTCATATATGGCCTTTATTATGTTGAGGTAAGTTCCCTCTGTGCCTACTTTCTGGACGGTTTTTATCATAAATGGGTGTTGAATTTTGTTGAAAGCTTTTTCTGCATCTATTGAGATGATCATATGGTTTTTGTTCTTCAATTGATACTGTTGGCTTTAGAAGGAATAGGTAACAAGGCAAAAGGTCACAGTTTTCAATGATAAGGAGAAAGTAATTTTTTTAATGTTTGTTTTTGTTTTGTTTTACAACAGGTGAATTTGGGAATTGTAGCATAGGAAAGTCTCTGAAATTATTCCCTAAAATCTTACACAAATGTTTTACAGATGTGCTTCTAATGTCAAACCATTTTACCTGACCTGAATTAGGGCAAATAAATTAATAGCATTCAAATTTGAATGGAACTTTTTATTGTTTCTTATGAGAAAATGTCCTACAATATCCTTTTTTTACTATACTTTTAATTTTCTCTCTGGTAAAATTACACTTACACATGTTATTATTTCTGAGTTCTGCTTCATTTCTCTGAGTAAGCAATTATGTGAAGGAAATCAAATAATATTTCTATAACCTTTGTTCATTCATGTATTTAATCACCTGAGTACCTATTATATGTCCTCTGCTCTCACAGGCACCAAGAATATTATGGGGAATAAGGTAAATGAAGTCTTCTTTCTCATAATGTTTGCATTTCAGTGTTTACTTGTTTTGTTTCTAGCTGGACTGGAGTTTTGCATTTGCATCTTACCTTTTCTTAGGTTTCATCAGAAGCTTCTTATATTCAAAGGCATATTCTCCATGCATGGAATTTAAAGATATCTGGTGGCTTCCCTGGTGGCGCAGTGGTTGAGAATCTGCCGGCTAATGCAGGGGACACGGGTTCAAGCCTTGGTCTGGGAAGATCCCACATGCCGTGGAGCAACTGGGCCCGTGAGCCACAGCTACTGAGCCTGCGCATCTGGAGCCTGTGCTCCGCAGCAGGAGAGGCCACGATGGTGAGGGGCCTGTGCACCGCAATGAAGAGTGGCCCCCACTTGCCGCAACTGGAGAAAGCCCTCATGCAGAAATGGGGACCCAACGCAGCCAAAAATAAATAAATAAAAATAAATTAAAAAAAAAAAAAGATAAAGATATCTGGTGAAGGAACCTGCCTTTTATATGAATGTGCTTTCTCAGCAATAGGGATTTGGCACTATATCTTATCACTGAGATGCTAGAAATGTAAACTAATTTTCCAAAAGACCAAAGACCCTTAAAATAAATCTTTATGCGTAATTTAAATTAATTTGAGAGGTGTAGTTACTAAGCATATATGATTTTTATCTGAGCAGGTAGTTAAGACTGAAAACGTATTCTTTTAAAAATAAAATAATAACTAAGATAAGCCACCAAGATTATTAACATTAAACTATAGTTGTGTACCTATACATAGACATTTATCTCATACATATTTTTGGTGCATGCATCTATTTGACTACTATGCTGTTTGGGCGGTCAAAGTTATTCATTTTAAGCCGAATTTTGCACTTTCATTTAGTTATGTTTATAATAAACATCTCTCTTTATATTGGTCTAATACTTCACTTACTGTGTTAAATAGCCAGGGATTGGAAAGTCATTTTCAAAGATCTGTCCTTGTGCTGCAGCATAGCAAGTCTTGCAGTGAAACTCAAGATTGGTCAAGAATAAAAATTATCCTTTAATCCCCTGAAGACAGTTGAGTAACACTGATAGAACATCATGGGGAAACTTGCATTGCTAATGCTTCCTTTCCACTTTGAACTTTATAGAATAAAATGTTTTAACTTTCCTTAGCTGTCATGTTTAAGCCTAATTGAAAAAATTGCAGAACAGTCTAAAAATAATTCATTAACTGTCCTCTAGGGTGCTAGCTAAACCCCCCATGAGTGTGAAACATGCTTTACAATGTGATATTAAGCTAATCCTGGACTCTATCCTGCTCCAGGCAAGTCATCTTCCTACATGGCAAAGTAATATCAGAATAAGATGCCAGAGCATTTCCACATTTCCCTGATTTCTTCTTCTCTAACATCAAATGCATAGGTTTAGTTGGAGCACATCTGGGATTCTTTTGCCTCATAAAAAAAATCTCCACCAGAGCATTCCTTAAAAATGATTATTCAGTGATTCCTGGAGAAATTCACTCATTATGAATTTAGAAATCAAATGCAATTTATCCCATATATGATAGTCCTTCCAATTGTAAACAAAAGTTTTCCTTTGATAAAAGTCAACTCTAGTTTTTATCTTATTATCTTTATTTGTTCTTATTGTTATTGAACTTCTGAAACAACTCCCAATAAATGTGTGTTTCTTACACATTGAAGTTTTTCAAATATTTGGATATAGTTATTATGTTCCTTCTAAATATTTTGTTTTCTGGGTGTTATGGACTGCATGTTTGTGTCCTCCCAAAATTCAAATGTGAAACCATAACCCTCAGTGGGGTGGTATTAGGAGGTGGGGCCTTTGGGAGGTAATTAGGGTTACACAAAGTCATGAGAATAGAGTCCCCATGGTGCGATTAGTGTCCTTATAAAAAAGAGAAAATGACTAAAGCTTGATCTTTTGGCCATGTGAGAATATAGTGAGAAGGTGACTGTCTACAAGCCAGGAAGAAGGTCTTCACCAGACACTGGGTCTACCAGCACCTTGCTCTTGGACTTTCCAGCCTCCAGAACTGTGAGAAATAATGTTTGGCGTGTAAGCCACGAAGTCTGATATTTTTGTGATAGCCTCAACTAATACACTGGGCTAGGGGTTAAGGCTGGGGGCTCTGGAGATAGACAACCTGGGTATGAATTCTGCCTTTAGAGCTTATTAGTTGTATGATCTTGGGCAAGAGACTCTATGCACTTCAATCTTCTCATATGTGAGATGGGATATAGTATCTACATAAATGGGTTGTCATGGGATTAATTTAATTCACATACCTACACATATATGTACACATATATATCTATGTAGTCTTGTAAAGTATATGACACATACTGCATATTCAATAATTGTTAGTTATTTTTATTAATATGTTTTTATTTTTATTAATAGGTTTATTAATCTAGGAACATTAACTTCTATTAATCTAGAACTGTCTATAAATTTATAAAATAATTCTATATGTTTTGTTAGCCATGTAATATTGACTCATGTTATATTTATGGTTATCTATACCAAGTTAAGGACCAAGCTAACTCTTGTTTAATTTGTACAGTTAAATTTGAGATTCTGAATTCATGACTTTGTGTTTATTTCTTTTAAATTTAATTTTGTTTTTTAACCTAGTATGTCAGCTTTTTAATGTCTTTTTCAATCCGATTCTGTATTTCAGCCGGTTCTATATTTCTTTGTCTGCTTTATATTTAATAAACAGACTATGTATATCTTCTCATTCTTCTAGGGTACCTACCTAGGGTAGGTACCCTCTTCTAGGGTAGATCAGCCAACTTGTCCTAAAAGAGAAAGGTAGTAAATAGTTTTTGGTTCTGTGGGTCATAGAGTGTCTATTGCAACTCCTTAAATCTGCTGTTGTAGAGCAAAAGCAGCCTTAGACTACATATGAATGTATGAGCATGTCTGTGTTACAATCAGATCTTATTTACAAAAACAGGTGGGGGGCCAGATTTGGTCCTGGGGTGATAGTTCACTAACACCAGTTCTTGAGTCCTCCTTGCACCACGTTGACCCTATGGAATGTTCTGCCAAAGGAAGGAGGCATATCAGACTCCTGCATCTACCACTTAAACTGCAAAGATCTAGCCACAACTGATTTAGTTAAATTTTCACTTGTGGTAAAAGAGATTAAATACTGACTTTCCAAACTGAGGAAGTAACAAATAGAAACTTTTATTTCTTGCCAATTAGGAAATGTAAGTGAGCCAGAAATAGCTTAAGAGAGTTGTTTTAAATTGATGTATGAAAAACCACATAGAAAATTTAAAAATCACAGTTATGAGGGTAAACTAAACTGCTAATTCGAATATGTGTTTGGAACTGTCTGTTGGATTTAAAAACACTTGTATGTGTATGATGTGTGTCCCTAGAAAGGGAAGGAAGCAGACATTCCTTTAGGGTATAAATATGTTTTTTGGTGCTCATTTATTCCTTACTTTCTACACAGAAGCAAAAGCTTACTAGATCCTAAACACAGGTATTGAAAAGACTAGTATTTGTTAAATTTCCTAATCCACAGATTGTAAACCACCAAAAGTCTATAAATCACTTTTTATTTTCCTTCTAGTATGTTCCTATCTGTAACAACAATGGTCTCTCAAAATACGTTTTAGAAAAATGTGTTGCTTATTGTTCTTTGACTTATAATAAGAAAAAATGAACAATATTTACTGTCTTAGCCACCATTCCAACCTCTTTGTGAGTCCACTGAAACAAATGTTTTATGCTTCAGGAAATTTTATTTTCAAGTTTCTATAAGATGCATTGCTAATTTTATTATTTTAAGTATAAAAAGTACTTGTGCTTTATATTTCAGATTTTATATTTATCTCTTTTATCCAAAATTTGTATTTGGGTTTAAAAGTGCCTCTGGTGACATATTAAGTAGAACAATAATGTACTTCCTATTTATAACTATATAACTAAATTATTTTTCTGTTTTCTAATGATCCAGTTTAAATATCTTTATAAGTTTAAAAATATCCTGTGCCCCCCCACCAAAAGATATCCATGTCCTAATCCCTGGAACCTTTAAATGTTACTTTACAAGGCAAAAAAAAGGAATTTACAGGTGTGATTAAATTAAGGAATCTGAGATGAGGCAATTATCCTGGATTATGAGGATGGGCCCTAAAGGCGATCCCTAAATATATCCTTATTCAAGAGGGGGACAGAAGATTTCACTATACAGATGCAAGAGGAAAAATCAATGTCACCACAGAGGCAGGGGTTGGATGCAGTGACCACAATCAGAGGATGATGGCAACCACCAGAAGCTGGAGGAGGTGAGGAATGAATTATCCCCTAGAGCTTCCAGAGGGGCTTCAGACCTGTCAACACCATCATTTTGGCCCAGTGATATTGATGTCAGACTTTCAGCCTCCAGAAGTGTGAGAGAATGTATTTTTGTTGTTTTAAGCCACCAGATTCATGATAATTTGATATAGCAGCCACAGGAAACTAATGCAAGAGTCACCAAGTCTTTGTGTAGGATTCAACACTTTGCAACTGCCTTTGATGGCATTTTAAAAATCAGAAAACACATGTACTGTTTTTGAGATGTTTACAGTCTTGTGGGATATGCAGGGATATTATT